>NC_089535.1:989700-1350353 GCF_963924715.1 Thunnus thynnus
GTTTATATTCTGTAGTTTATATTCTGTAGTTTATATTCTGTAGATTATATTCTGTAGTTTATATTCTGTAGTTTATATTCTGTAGTTAGAGGCTGAAACGTGGCAGATATGTTACAGACTGTTCGTGACCTCCGTATGTGTGAAGTTCTGTCTGCTGCTGATAAGTTCAGTATTTCGTGTCTAATCTGTTAAACAAACATGAAACTCCTTCATGTTCAGATTCTGAAACCTTCTGTTTCATCATTTATTTCTGAATGAGACGAAGGATCAACTGAACCAGTTTGACTCAGCTGGATGAACTTTAACCCAGTTTTAGTGTCATTAACTAAAATGTGTTTATTTTGACTCTCACTGTCCAGCTGACATGATAAGATGATTATTATATTAGTCAAGTCATTTTTAATCAGAAACACCCAATAATTCTGTCAGCAGCTTCTCACATGTGAATATTTGCTAGTTTTCCAGTTTTCCATCATTGTAACTCAACATCTTTGTGTTTATTTTCACTATAATGATTCACACTGTTCACACCGATCAACCAATAGAGTATTAAAGACAGTAATGACCGTCCTGTGATGGAATAATACGACCCTCAGTTTAATGAAACTAGATTTGAACTTTACTGCTGCTGATTTATAACTAATCTGAGATCAATCAGATGATGTGAAGGAAACCTGAAGGTCTTAAAAAGCGTCACAGACGATGTTGTTAGTTGATCTAAATGATGTTCAGGAGACAAAGCTGCAGTAGATTATAACTGTCCAGTTAGTTTAGTTTAGTAACTCAGCAGTAATAAATGAATCTGACTCTAACACTGAGTCAAAACATCTTTAACGTGTTTATCAGTTAAAGTTCTGCCTTAAAATGTTACGTTAAGTCAATAAATACAAACAGTTTAACAAACCAGAAGTTCATTTATTAAACTGCTCAGACAGATCATCTTTAATTCAGATGAAATTTGTTTTTTATTTATATTTCCTTCATCTGAAGAGTTTTTGGTTGCTGTGTAAAGATAATAATATAATATAATAATAATAATATAATAATAATAATATAATAATATAATAATATACAGGCTGCCGTCAGTCAGATTATTATTCATGTAGTGTTGAACTCTGACCTTCATCAGGGTTTATTGACTTATTCTAACACATATTAAAGACACACAGCAACTTTCCATCATGTCAAACTACAAAACATGACGTTTTAACTCTTCAGCAATGCATGCTGGGAAATCTGCTAACATGCTGATCATGTTTTTAAAAAGAGTCTTAATTTAACCAGTTGAGTTCATTCAACTCAGCATTTTAAGTCAGAAGATTTTTTTATAAATATAAGTTATGAAATGATTTTGAAATAAAAACTCTACATTTTCTTATTTTAAGGTTTAATTTGGCCTCATTTAAAACTATAAAATCTATTTATTTAACTGAAGTTAATCACAAATAAGAGTTGATTCCACTAAACTCTTGTGTGATATTTTTACAGTGTTCTTGCTTAAAATTTTGACCCAATTGGCTCCATTTTGACTCTGTGATGTTTTTACACATAAACAAGATCAAATAAGAAATAATCTACCTCAGAAATATAAAATAAATGTGTTATTGGAGAAAAAGATGTTTCCTCGTGACAGAATCTAAAAAATTCTTCTTTTCCAAACTCCAGAACTCATTAAAAATAAAAAACTCTTTTATATCCGTTTATTTCTCCTCTGATGGTGTCTCTTCCAGCAAATCAGCGGCCGCCTCTCAGCCAATCAGGAGGCCCCCCGAAATCCAGACAGCTACGTCACCGTCGGGTCAGCCAATCAGCGCAGAGACCCCCGCCCTCCGCGCTCCGTTTTGTGCTCAGAAAGTTTGGACTTGGAGCTGATAGACAGCAGGACAGATGATCATGTTTTATTATCTCACACAACTTCTGCTCCTGCGCACTGACGCTGCTGCTGCTGCTGCGGGTTCTGATGCGGGACTGTGCGGGGCTCTTTGGTGCTTTTATTGCGGGTTGAAGAGTTTGGATTTCCTGTCGGACTGAGCTGAGATGGGCTTTGAACTGCGGGTTTTTGCGTGCAGCTGCTGGTTCTAGTCTGGACTGTGTCCGGCGCGCAGGGCCCTAAAAACCCGGAGAACCGCACTCCAGCCCCGCAGGGTCCCCGCAGAGAGGGGGGTTATGTTAGCCGTGGGTCCGATGGACGGGTCCCGACAGAGCGCCTTCCTCCTCAGCACCCCTCCTCTAGCAGCTCTGCACAGCATGACCGAGATGAAGACCCCGCTGTACCCGGCGTACCCGCTGTCCTCCACCGGCCCCAACTCCTCCACCTCCCCGGCCACCACCTCTCCCAACCCGGGCGGCATGGCCGTGTCCTCCCCGGGGATCAAGTCCTCCGCGGGGCTGTCCTCGGGGCTCGGCTCCCCGCAGCTCTGCTCCTCCGCCACCCCGCACGGAATAAACGACATCCTGAACCGGCCCATCGCGACCTGCGCCGGAGCCACGGCCGTGGCGGCCGCCGCCGCCGCCTCCTCCTCGGCGGGGCTCCTGTCAGGGCTGCCCCGGTTCAGCAGCCTCAGCCCGCCGCCGCCGCCCGGACTTTACTTCAGCCCCGGCGCCGCGGCGGTGGCGGTGGCCCGGTACCCGAAGCCCCTGGCGGACCTCCCGGGCAGGACGCCGATCTTCTGGCCGGGAGTCATGCAGAGCCCGCACTGGAGGGACGCCAGATTTGCGTGTTCAGCCCGTAAGTGTGTGCGGGCCGGTGGCGGGAAAACCGGGACTAAATAACTTTAAAAAGGCTTTTTAATTCTCTCACAACGAAATCAATTCATATTATTAAAATACAATTTTAAAAAAAAAAGCAAAAATCTTGAGATGTTTCTGTTTTAATTCAGTGTAAATATCTGAATATTTTGCAGTAAAAGCCAAACGGAAATAATATGAATATTATTGATAATAATAATGATGATGATGATGATGATGATGATAGTGGATGAAGCGGCCTGTAGATGATGGGTTTTATTGTGTGGTTGTTTCAGATCAGAACTCCGTCTTACTGGACAAAGACGGGAAAAGAAAACACACGAGACCAACGTTCTCCGGACAGCAGATCTTTGCGCTGGAAAAGACTTTTGAACAAACTAAATATCTGGCGGGACCCGAGAGAGCGCGGCTGGCTTATTCTCTGGGCATGACGGAGAGCCAGGTCAAGGTAATCCACTACATATCTACACAAATATATATATAGAAATAACTATATAAATATATACATGTAAATAATGATATGACAGGGAGCCAATTCAAGGTAAAATAATAAACTGAAGCAGCTTCTTTTATTTTAGCAAAACAAATGATTTCATAATAAACATCTTGTTTCTCTATATTGAAAAAAAAATGAACAAATGTTTTTAATTTTGGATAAAATGCTGCTAATTGATGAATCAATGAGTAAGTTTTATATTAATGATCTGACATGTTGTTCTGTGAACATTCAGCTCATTTTAACTTATTGAGGAAAATCAGGCTAAATGTCATTTAATGCACGAGGCCTTTCGATCAGAAAGGTCACGAGCTTCATTCAAGTCTAAATTTCTCCCATGATGCATCATGTTTATTTCCTGCGTGTCTTTTATTATGTGAAACACCTGCTTTGCTTTTTTTTTTACACGAATTTTATTATAAATGTTATTTGATTCAGTTTAAATAATAATCACATGTTTATTTCTTGTTATTTTCATCTGTGAAACATTTGTTTTGCATCTTTCGCTTGAAATATTTTGTTTATTTAAAGTTTTATGACACATTTGATTATATTATAACACATTATAATTATTACTGTAGTTTATTTTCATGGTTTATTTCTGGAACATGAATCTAAAATGAAGCTGCAGAAGAAGAAGAAGAAGAAGACAAGCTGCGCACCTGCAGGCGCGTGAGATGCCAGAACAATTAAAAACAATGTGTGTGTGCGTGTGTGTGCGCGCGTGTGTGTGTTGCAGGTGTGGTTCCAGAACAGGAGGACTAAATGGAGGAAAAAGCACGCGGCGGAGATGGCCACCGCCAAGAAGAAGCAGGACTCGGAGACGGAGCGTCTGAAGGGGACGTCAGAGAACGAGGACGAGGACGACGACTACAACAAACCTCTGGACCCGAACTCAGACGACGAGAAGATCACACAGCTGCTGAAGAAGCACAAACCGCTGCTGCACACGTCGGAGAACGACAGCTCCTAACTTCCTCTTTCTGCGGGGAAAAAAGACGTGAAGTGACGTGAAGGAACTCTGTCTGTCTGGAGTCTGCAGCTTCACTTCTTTTCCTCCATTTTTTAAAAACTTTTATTTTGTTTTGGTTTTTTTTTGCACGAAGTCCGGAAGGAAATAAGAAGAGTTGATTTTATAATCCGGACTCGTTCCGACACAGAAGACGACACTTACCTGTAAATAGAACCGTGAGTTGTATCCAATAGAAATTATCCTGCTGTGAATAATTTATGTGTAAAAAAAACAGTTTTTTTGTAAAGACGCTCAGCTGAAATTTCACTTTTTATTTCGTTTCTTATAATAATAATAATAATAATAATAATAATGATAATAATAATGATAATAATGATAATAATAATAATCACAGCGCCTCCGGAGGGTCCGTGAAGGCCTCTTGACTCACTTATCAGAGCTGGAGGAGCTCTTTGAACGCACCACCACCCTGTACACACACACACACACACACACACACACACACACACACACACCTGTGCACCTGTGACACACCTGACTGACTGAACCTTTATTTATATGTTTTAAGTTGTGACTGGCGCCTGCGCAGTTGTGTATCATCGCAGGTTCATGTAATGCACTTTTATTTAATAAAAACTCAAATGTTTGCTGTTTTTTTCACCCGCGAGATGTTAATTAATACACGAGTTTCAATTGATTAATAACAGCATTGATTAATGATTGAATAGCAGGCAAATAGCCAATTAAAGCTCTAATTCATTTTCATTTTAAACACTTTTTCTATTTCTGCTGCGATGCTGCTGCAGATCAAACATTATTATTATTATTTATGTGATTATTATGATATAATTTATTGTGTTTTGTTTGATTTTTATAGTTCTTAGAAATAAATTCACATTTTTAAACATTTTGAGTCGATTTTGAAACAGAAAATCAGCAACAACTCGCTTTTAAAGAAGGAAACCAGCAAATCTGAAGGAATTTTATATAAAATTGTGAAATATTTTAATTTAATCGGAATAACTGAACGTTTTTTTTTTCTCGAGTTTTCGTTGAGGCAGAAAAAGCTGACGTGAGTGTGAAGCTTCACGGTTTTGTTGTCAGATTGAAACGCAGCGAAGCGACGAGCAGCCGCTGATATTTAATTCATCACATGTGGATCCAGATGTGACGCCACGTGCGTCTCATCATAAAGTCCCGACTGACACCGGGAAACAAAGAAGACGAGATTTATGAACGAAAAAAAAAATGTCATAAAAAAAAAGGAGAAAATCTTCTTTCTGCTGCGGAGCCTCAGCAGCAGGTTGATCCGAGCAGCAGCAGCTTCAGTCTGATTCAGTCTGGACATTTAACCGCGGATCCACCTTCATTATTATTCACCTATAATATCACAGCTGCATTTATAAACATAATAATAATAATAATAATAATAATAATGATAATAATAATAATAATAATACTGTTATAAAACAATCAGGCAGCTTCACATTTATGAAAACGTATTTAAACATTTATTCTTTTTTTAACTAGAAACTAAAACTACATTTTTTTATTTTAATGATCTTTTTGTTTTTTTGCAAACTAAATAATATTCAGTAAAATAGAAAATAGATTCTGCGTGTAAAAAGTGTTGTTGTTTTTTTTTTATTAAAGTCAGAATATAAATGACGTCAAACTTGATTAAATTGAGTCAAATTGAAGAGAAAAGCTGTAAAAACTGAATCAACTGTAAAAAAAAAAAAAATAAATAAAAATCAACATTTCAGCATTTTTATAAACTCTTTTATCCACTTTGGATCAAATTTACTTTGAATAATTATAATTGACATTTAACAAATAAGGTTTAAATAAGAAATTTCTCATAAACTGAAGTCATGAAGCATCAAACTGATAAATGATGAAGAACATTTGGACTGATTTGGATTTTTATTCTTTTACATTTAATATATTTGACATCAAACAAAGAGAAAACTGTAGATTTTCAGATAATTACATGTATGTTTATATATTCTATGTTTCAGACACACACGAGATGATTTTCTATTAATTTCTGTTAATTTGTATTTTCTGACAGATTATAATCTGTGTTCATGTTTCCTGTCTGAAGCGAGCTCAAACTCTGCAGAACGTCTCAGGAACCTTTATCATCATCATCATCATCATCATCATCATCATCATCATCTCACGACCTCTGAGATTTATCTGGTGACCTCTTCGGGGGGTCCTGCCCCTCAGGTTGAGAACCGCTCTTCCTCACATGGATGGATGTAAAAGCAGCTTCGAGTCACTAATTTAAAAATAAAACTGAAATGTTTCATCAATAAACTGATCGACAGGAAATTAATCAGCAACTATTTTAATAATTAAAACATCACAGAGCAGCTGCTCAACTTTATGAGGATTTCCTGCTTTTTATGTTTTTATAAACTGAATATTTTTTGTGTTTTATTTATTATAACACACATTTTTCACTTTTTTTTGACATTTTATATAAAAACAATGTATTGATTAATCAGGAAACAGTCATAGTTTGCAGCTCTGATGTGTATTTTGTGTGTAATTATAGATTATAATCTCTCTTCAGGTCTTTAAAACCTTCAAACATTCACAGAAACAACTCAGAGGCATCGTGTCCTCAGCGGTTCTCAACCTGAGGGGCAGGACCCCGTGAACAGGCCACTAGATGAATGTTAGAGGTCCTGAGACGACGAACAAAAGCAAAGATGATAAAAAGCAGAAAGTCAGAGCTGGAGGCAGAGACGAGCTGACGATCAGCTGCTTCAATAAAGCTTCAATTAGAACAGATTGAATCGTTCAGCTGTGATTTCTCTGCTTCGACATGTTTAAATGTCTGAAAACTCTGAAAACTCTGAAGCTTCCTGAATAAACTTTGAGTCGTTTTGAGCAGAAACGTTGAGAATCACGTCTGCAGGTTTCTGCTGTTTTATTAAACAGGAGACATGAACACAGATTATAATCAATAATCTGCTCTGTGTGTCTGAAACAATGTTGTAATAAAGTTTTCACTACATGTTTATTCCTTTAACATCCTGAAAACAACACAAACAATAATAAACAATAAACACAATTCTGTCAGAACATAAAATGATGAAACAACATGATCACGTTTGCAGCTTAATTAAGATTATTTATGAGTATTTATGGATAATGAATACAGATGATCTGAGTTAAATGATCAGTCAGTTCATCAATTAGTTGATTGACAGAAATTATTTTATATTTTCATCATTTTTTAAGCAAAAATAGTGAAAATGTTCTGGTTTCAGCTTCTCAAACGTCTCAGATTTGCAGCTTTTCTGTGTTTTGAAGACGTCACTCTGGACTCTGAGAAGGTAAAACAACATTTTTATATTTATGAACACAACTTTACTCTTCAGAGTTAGTTTACTGACTTAAATATGACCAAACAAACATGTAAAATAACTTCATATGATCAAATAAAAACAATATTCTACATAAAAACACAATTCTGTCAACACGTAATGAAAATGACTGAAGAGTTTTCAGCTTCATTAAGATTATTAACGAGTGTTTATGAAGAGAGAATAAAGAGTTAAAACACGTCAGAAGATATAACATATAATATAATAATACATATAGATATTTAAAGACATTTTTACAGAAATAATTATTGATCGAGAGAATAATTTACAGATTATAACACATATCTGCTGATCAATAACAGTTATTGGAGGATCAGTCGCGATACACCGATACTGACGATAACCTGAAATATTGATATCATGTTAATGATACACATAACGTAAATAATCCAACACACACACACACACACACTCAAAAAGAGACAAAACACACAATAAACAAAGTTAAAGATGAATTTGACTGATAACATTTTTATTTTAAATTTTCTACAGATATGATGATAATAATGTTATTATGAATTATTTTGGAAACTATTATCATTATTACAGCCTTGATCTCAGTGT
The DNA here is from genome assembly GCF_963924715.1 of Thunnus thynnus. Classification (NCBI taxonomy): domain Eukaryota; kingdom Metazoa; phylum Chordata; class Actinopteri; order Scombriformes; family Scombridae; genus Thunnus; species Thunnus thynnus. The sequence goes on from NC_089535.1 coordinate 997,886, forward strand.
TGCTGGAATCGTGGCTGTAAACATTTAAAGTGAAGAGTTTTTCTCTACACGTTCGAGCATTAAACACTGAAACTACGTCAACACAAAGACTTTAAAGTGAAGCTTCAACAGTCGTGTTTGTTTCAGAGGAAACTTCATCAGGATCAAAAACAAAGAGATGCAAATATAATTCAGTTTACAGTCACCACACAGTTTTATTGTTTAAAAAGAACATAACATGTGATTCTTAGTGTCCGTCATGTGACCTTTTTTTCTTTCTGGACAAAAAGACGAAACGTTTTATGGTTTGATAAAAGACAGAAAGCAGTAATACGACACTGACGGTGAGATATCAGGATATTAAACAGTGTGTTTATTTTAGTGATGAAATATGGCAGCTGTGACCATTTTAAATAAATAGATGGTTATAATAAAGTGCAGGATGTGATACACACCACAGCTTCATTTAAATCTCCCTCTTTAACATTTATGAGCAGTTAATAAACACTTAATAACTGTTTATAACTCGTTATAATGCAGCTATAAGCAGATATAAGGGGTTTATTAATGAATATCAACAATCATAACTCCACATTTGTTCATGTGTGTATTCATGTATTATTATATATGATTATTACATTATAAAACATTTATGAAACATGTTTATATGACATCATCACATGTTAAATATCTGATGTAATAAACATGTTTCATATGAGGAGTTTTAGTTGTTGACAAAAACTTTAGTAAGAAAGAAAACTGCAGATTAAATCAGTTCTCTTTTGGATGATTCAACAACAACTGCTGCTGCAGTGTTTCTTCTTCATCATATCAACAGCAGCTGAGGATTGTGGGTATTGTAGTATTTAGATCCGTCCACCAAACTAACAGAAAAAAAAACTTGATTTCTCAGAAATAAAGTTGAAATAATGTAAACTGGTATCAGAACATGAACATGTATGATGGTCACATCATCCAGGAGTTTCTGTGTCCTGTCAAATTTAACAGATCATTTCATCTGTTGTCATGGCAACCCATAAATATAAACATGTAAATGCTGTGGGACGCGTGTCAGCTGCCACCATGTTGGTAAATTCACTTACTGTGAACTGAATTTATTATTATTAATTATTCCATTTATTGATAGTAAACCTGCAGACACACACACACACACACACACACACACACAGGAGCGACCTGATGATGTCATCAAAGAATAAACGCTGCTTTCACACCGACTTCATTTATACTATTGATCACGTCTCTAACAAACAGCCCACAGATCATCATCATCATCATCATCATCATTATTATTATTATTATCTGAGTTTTGTTTATACAGTTTGAGAATAATGTGTAACTGATTATATAACTCATCATTTATATAAACAGTGTTGAAAATATGAATATTACTGGAACAGAATTGTGAAGTTTGTTGACATTTTTAATAATTATAACTATTGAAAAACTATTGAATCTCTATCAATAGTTTTTAAATCATCATAGTAATAATAATGATATAATAATAAACTTTATTTATAAAAACCTTTCATACAGAAATGACATGCAGAGTGATTCACATGAACAAAGACGTAAAAACAGAGACAGAAATCTGTAATTAAAGTAAAACTAATCATAAAACAACAATATGAAAACAGATAATACTTTGAAATAATTACAAAACAACTTTAATTCATTGTAGTAATTTGTAGTATTTTGGTATGAAAACATCATTTCTGATGAACAAAGTATTCTGTGATTGATTGATTGACAGTTATGATGCTGTGAGTTAAAGCTCCTCCCACAATATGGTGGCTGTGATGACTCAGTGATAAAATGACCAGCGGCGCCCAGTTAAAGCATCTACGTGTATATAGAATATCTATGATGGGAAACGCTCAGTCACAGGCCTGAAGGTTACAGACGGTTTCCATTAATATCCCCAAAACTGCACAAGAGCTGCAGGATCATTACAGTTTATATTTCCTGATACAAAAGTGAAGATCATTTCAATTTTAGTTTAATTCCTCAAACATCAGTTTCCATCATAAAGGAGAAATTATTACATGTGAGTCAGATGAAGTTTGATTGATCAGCAGTGATGTGATGATGGCGTTTAATGAGGTCACAGCGTCTATGAGCTCCAGGTTAGCATGAAGCTAACGTGTTCTAAGTCGACTCCAGGTGGAGTTAACGTATTCTACGTCGACTCCAGGTGGAGTTAACGTGTTCTACGTCGACTCCAGGTGGAGTTAACGTGTTCTAAGTCGACTCCAGGTGGAGTTAACGTGTTCTAAGTCGACTCCAGGTTGAGTTAACGCGTTCTACGTCGACTCCAGGTGGAGTTAACGTGTTCTTTGTTGACTCCAGGTGGAGTTAACGTGTTCTTTGTTGACTCCAGGTGGAGTTAACGTGTTCTAAGTCGACTCCAGGTGGAGTTAACGTGTTCTCCGTCGACTCCAGGTGGAGTTAACGTGTTCTCCGTCGACTCCAGGTGGAGTTAACGTGTTCTACATCGACTCCAGGTTGAGTTAACATGTTCTACGTTGACTCCAGGTGGAGTTAACGTGTTCTACATCGACTCCAGGTTGAGTTAACATGTTCTAAGTCGACTCCAGGTTGAGTTAACATGTTCTACGTCGACTCCAGGTGGAGTTAACGTGTTCTCCATCGACTCCAGGTGGAGTTAACATGTTCTATGTTGACTCCAGGTGGAGTTAACATGTTCTATGTTGACTCCAGGTGGAGTTAACGTGTTCTAAGTCGACTCCAGGTTGAGTTAACATGTTCTAAGTCGACTCCAGGTTGAGTTAACATGTTCTACGTTGACTCCAGGTGGAGTTAACGTGTTCTAAGTCGACTCCAGGTGGAGTTAACGTGTTCTATGTTGACTCCAGGTGGAGTTAACGTGTTCTAAGTTGACTCCAGGTGGAGTTAACGTGTTCTAAGTCGACTCCAGGTGGAGTTAACATGTTCTACGTGGACTCCAGGTGGAGTTAACGTGTTCTAAGTCGACTCCAGGTGGAGTTAACGTGTTCTAAGTCGACTCCAGGTGGAGTTAACATGTTCTACGTGGACTCCAGGTGGAGTTAACGTGTTCTAAGTCGACTCCAGGTGGAGTTAACGTGTTCTAAGTCGACTCCAGGTGGAGTTAACGTGTTCTAAATCGACTCCAGGTGGAGTTAACGTGTTCTAAGTCGACTCCAGGTTGAGTTAACATGTTCTAAGTCGACTCCAGGTTGAGTTAACGTGTTCTAAGTCGACTCCAGGTTGAGTTAACGTGTTCTAAGTCGACTCCAGGTGGAGTTAACGTGTTCTATGTTGACTCCAGGTGGAGTTAACATGTTCTAAGTCAACTCCAGGTGGAGTTAACATGTTCTCCGTTGACTCCAGGTGGAGTTAACGTGTTCTATGTTGACTCCAGGTGGAGTTAACATGTTCTCCGTTGACTCCAGGTGGAGTTAACGTGTTCTATGTTGACTCCAGGTGGAGTTAACATGTTCTCCGTTGACTCCAGGTGGAGTTAACGTGTTTTAAGTCGACTCCAGGTGGAGTTAACGTGTTCTATGTTGACTCCAGGTGGAGTTAACGGGCTCTCCGTTGACTCCAGGTGGAGTTGAACATTGCTTTTATGTGTTCCAGGTGTAGTGAACACAGGCTGTGGTCCTCAGGGACCGCCGGCAACATCTGTTCAGCGGCGTCTGCTGCCAGCCGGCGTTCGCTCTACAGCTGCTGATACCTGCAGCCACAGATCTGAGTCCCGACTGTCTGAAGACTTTCATACTTCTAGTTTCTACTGAGCTCATCTGTTGTAAAGTTGTGTTTTATCAAACTGAGGGACAGCTGGTATTATTCCAACATACTGTGATTACTGTCTTTAATAATCCATTGATTGATCAGTGTATAACATGTTGATCATTATTTCCTGAAGCACAAATCAACATGTTCTGATGACTTGATTTGTCAGAAACACAAAGATGTTGAGTTACTATCATGGAAAACAGGAAAACCAGCAAATATTCACCTGTGAGAAGCTGCTGACGGAGAAGTTTTGACATTTTTACTTTAATAAACCACTGAAACAATAAACTGCATGTTAACGGACTAATGGATGAATCATCTCAGTGCTTGCAGGTACAGTCGGGGTCATCAGGGGTCAACAGGAAGTTAACATGGCGGTGAGCTTGTTTCATCTCACACTGGGTCAAAATAAACATATTTTAGTTAACAATAGAATAAAGAATAATACTAAATGCATTAATGTGAGTAAACTGACTAATTATAACGAGTTGAAGCTTTTCATTATAATGTGATACGTTCTCATGATGCTGATATGGCAGCAACACGCTCCCACAGTCTACAGCAGGCACGAGGAAATATTTAAGACGTTTGTTCATCAACTTTAAGACTTTTTAAAGCTTCTAAGACCTGATTTTAAATTCTTTTCAGCCTTTAAAGATGCTGCAGATTCTCTGTTTTGTGATCAGCGAGGAACAGAAACTGAATGCAACCTGTTAGCAGCGTTCAGCCGGCGGCGCTACCTGTTGACTCCACACTAAATCTTTCCTGTTTGGCTGCGTGACTAATGTGTTAGCCGATCTTTATAAAGAGCCCATTGACAGGCTCTCAGTTGACCATGTACTACAAGAGATTACACACAAGGACATGTGTGACGGGGGGCCGCGGCTCCCACAGCCTGCGGCCTTATCTCGCTCTCACCCGCCTGGAGTCCTGAGATAAGCAGCGCCTTGGGATCCCCCCCATTATGAAGAGCCGCCGGGCCGCACGGCAGCAGCTTCTTCTGCTTAAACACATTCATGGTTGAGTGGAAACATTGTGCTTCTGACAGAATGTAATTCATTCCTGCGGCATTACGCTGCTCACTGAGTGCAGTAATCAGCGGCCCGTAGGGTACGAGAATAAAGTCATTGTTAATTGCTCTGTCTGCTTCAGCAACTTAATGACAACTTATGTCAATCATTAACTGAGTCCCACAGAGAGCCGGCGTTTGAAGCAGGTGCTCCTTCCAGAGGGAGAGCTCACCTGCTGGCTCCGAGCTGCAGATGTAATCTGTGTTCGGTGTTATCAGAGAGTCTGGGTGGCAACCTCATCCAAGTATTTATTCTGAGATAATCTCCTTTAATGATGTTTCACCTCTCTGCCTCTGTCAGAGGAGCGTCTCCTGTACGCTGGCTTATGATCAGGTGTCGTCACATGACAGCGAGGCCAGGAAACTCATATTAACAGCTAATCCAGGCAGGAAGATTGTTTCCCCACAAGTCTCTGTGTCATCACTCTGAAGGCCGACGTATCTCTGAAAACTACTGGTTTTACCAAGAACACATTAAAAACAGTTTCCTGTTGTCTGAGGAGCAACAGCAGCTGTGTGGATGAAAAGTAAATGTAAACAGACTGAACGAATAAATGAATCATGTGACTGAAACGTCACTGAAGAGCAACATTCACGACGTTTTCCACTGATCAGTGGTGTTTCCTCTATGTGTGGACAGTAACGGTGTGTTCTCACAGAGCACCGAACGTTCAGACTTGTTCAACTTTGATTTAACTTCCAGTTTTGTTACAAAAACACAAGATTCTTGTTCTCATCATCAGTCACAGTCCGACTGTGTCTGAATCCGGCCAGCGTGTTCTTGCTCCGCCTGTTTTACCCAGCATGCTTTGGGAGCTGACAATAACCAAACATCCCAGGATGCATTTTTGATTGATTTTGATCCAGGTTGAAAGATGCTATAAAGTTCATCCTACAACTGTTAATATGTCACTTTATTGAGTTTTGATATGTTTTCAGGTGAGAAAGAAACATTTAGATTTTCAATATTTGGCGCCGGTGAGATCAGCTGATCATGTCGGCTGCTAGCGGACCGACTGATGATGATCAGCTGGTCAACATGTCGTCATACCGGAGAGAAGAGTCTGTGATTTACTGCTGGCTCTGGAAGATACATTTATGTCTCACAAATATTATAAATCTAATATTTGTTGCTGCTGTTCGAACTGCAGATGACGGAACGACGTCCTCCAGAGTCTGAACTCGGTGTCTGTCTGGGTCTCTGAAACATAGTGATCAGCTGTTAGCAACATTAGCTCTGCGCTGACTAAAATGTGTTTAGTTGCCAAAACTAAACACATTTGGATGTGAACTGAATCCTCTAAACAATATATATATATATATATATATTTATATATATATATATATATATATATATATATATATATATATATATATATGTCAAAGTAAAGCAGATATACGTGTTTATTAATGTATCAGTCATCAACTTTATCTCCTCCTGTGGAGTGTTTGCTGCTGAATAAACAAATCACGAACAACAATATAGTAAAACACATCTTTAATAATATAAAATATGTCTTCATAGAGACAAATACTGATTAATAAATACTTAACATGTCTGTATATCTGCTTATAACTACATTATAATGTGTTATTAATCATTTATTAGCTGTTATATACTGATTATTAATGATGAATAGGTGGATTTAGAGTAATGTTACCTATAAATGATTCTGCATAATAAGTCCTTTATCTTTTGGTACTTTAAGTATAATTTGACGAGAGTATTTCTACACCGAACTAACGCTTCTTTAACTTTAATAAAAGATGTGAGTCGTTCTTCCAGCTCCATCAGACTGCTGGTTAGCAGCAGACTGAGGCCTGTAACTGTGTCAGGATGAAGCAGAGACAAACTGTTGTGATTAATCATGAGGCTGAGGTCGGTCGTGGCCTTCCTGAAGGATGGACGGCGGTGAAACGCCGGCTGTTATTTCTCCCGCTCAGGAGCTCGGCCCGGCTAAGTAATGACAAAATGAGCACCTTCAGTAGACTCGGGCAATGAAAAACCCTGCCCTCATCACCCGAGTCTTTTGTTCTGAATTTTATTAGCACTAGCCACGCTAAAATAACCTGTTAACACGTATCATAGTGCAGCAATAATAACCTCCTCAATCATATTTTAAAAGTCACGTCAAGGCGGCCCGGCGTAATTCATCTCTATGCAAATACCTCGGTGTCAGCCCATTAGTGTGTTGCTACAGGGGTTTTATTAAAATGCATTCTTCGCCACTCTCTTCTTACTCAGGACTAATAAAACACGAGCCCTGTTGCACAAGAATTATAGCAACTATTAGAGTAACATATGGACAGCGTGCACTCTGAGAATAAAAACCAACAGATAAAGTGGCAGGGTCAGGCAGGGTGCAAACACTTAGGAAATGGCAGTGAAGTAATAGATTGTGCCCGGGCTGGAAATCAAAGCCTGATTATACATTCATTTGGGTGGGGCTCTCCTCCCCCCCCCCCTCCTCTCTATAGCTGGCATCACAGAGTGTTTCAGCGTCATAAATTGAGACGGCACTAAAAAGGTAATAAACTGCATTAATGAAATTAAAACAATGGAGACGGATTCATTCAGTGATGAGGAGACGAGGACCGCAGCCTGCTGCCTTCTCGTTAATACTTCAGCTGCTGTGTTTGACACCTCGGAGCTGATGCGAGTACACAGATATACTGCGATACTGTGTTTATCACACTGGATGTCATTTTAATCCATGAAGAGAAACACAGACAGAGTTCTGTAGCTCTGTATTTTTACTGATATATCATAATCTAGTTATTAACTCCCTGATTTAACATTTATAAGCATCGTATAAACAATTAATAAATGTTGTAAAGAGAGGAGATGTCTTATATCAGTTTTTAGCTAAAGATCACAACCTCTGGGCTTTATACTGTTGTGACCTGAAGCACAACTAGCTAACCGTGTTCCTGCACATGCTCAGTGGGTCCGCCTTACACAGAACTACTCTCTGGAGACTGAAAACGTGATGCTGTTTCTGAACAAACTAACGTAACTGGATGTCACTTTAATCCATGAAGAGAAACACAGACAGAGTTCTGTAGTTCTGTGTTTTTACTGATATATCATAATCTAGTAATTAACTCCCTGATTTAACATTTATAAGCAGCATATAAACAATTGAGGTTGAGGATGTAAAGAGAAGAGATGTCTTTGCATCAGCCTTTAGCTTCCCGCCACTGAGCATGTGCAGAAACACATGTCTACAGCTTCTCTAGCTAGTTGTGCTTCATATCACAACCTCTTCATTCTCAAAGAACTTCAGTATAAAGAGGTTGATGATCTGCAGCACAATAAGCTGGTGAAGCTGTAAACAGAACCGCGTTCCTGCACATGCTCAGTAGCGTCTGCCTTACACAGAACTACTCTCTGGAGACTGAAAACATGATGCTGTTATTAGTCTTTGGAGCCGTTTCTAAACAAACTAACGTGACCAAACTCTTCATGATGAAGGAACATGTGACCCAGTGCAGCGCTGTGACTCACTGACGTGTTTTTAATCAGATATATCAGCTTTGATACAAACACGATACTTGTTAGTAGATCAGTTCATTATTGGTTTGGATCCAAACATGAGATTTGTTGACAAGAAGAATTATTCTTTAAAGTTGTTTCAGCTTTGACTGCTGGATTAATGGCGTCACTGCGTTGTGCCGCATTCTTCTTTTGTGGTAAACTGAACTTATTATTAGGAGAATCAGCACCACCAGCTGTCTAAAACAACCGAAAATCCTCCAAAAAAAAAAGGACAGAATACATGTTTAGTCTACAGACTCCAAAACAACACACAGAAGTGTTTTCTGACTGGTTAAGTTTTGGTTATAACTGTCTGTCAACTTTCTATTGGTCAGGGGGCGATCGTGGTCATGGTGTAAATAAAACTGCTGACTGTTGGTTGTAAACAGGAAGTGAACAGTGATATTTTGTGTTAAAGTCTGATGTGGACTTGGTCTCTCTATAATAACGTCACCTGATTTCCTCTTTGGCTCATCGTTACCACAGCAGTTAGAGGAAGCTGTCACTGAGACGTAAACAGATGATTTGGCTCGCTGAAACGTTTTTTAAGACAAAACAAACAGACAGGAAGAACGTGCGGTGGGTTTATGTGTGTCGGTGTTTTCTCTGCGGTGAATGGAGGTGTTCCTCTGAGCGTTCGGGGCAGGATCTGGTGTAGATCAGCCCTCCTTAAAGAGCTCATGAAGCAGGTATGAAGCTCACAGAGACACATCAGGACTCACCTTCCGCCATCAGCGAGGTGCTGCAGGCCCTGATGAGCCCCGCCCTCCTGATTATCTGTCATTTACCGGTTTATCAAAGTCACAGGATCCCGTCTCGCCTGTGTGAGCGGCGGATTTTTCTATCTGATGGAGTCATTAATTTCTGCTGGATCATTAGCCTCCACACGGATCCCTGTTTTTGACAAATGCAGCCGCTTGATTCTGCACACAATGTGCTTCCACTGAACGCATCACATGATAAACAGGGAGCCCGTCACACATTACCCAGACTGGTTTCACTGGGTGTCTGTTCACTCCATTACAGAGGGGAGGGTTCAGTCTGCAGCCGGCGGGGGGACACAACAGAGAAACAACATGAAATATAACACGCTGACGGAAGATGAAGTAAAGCTTCACATCAGATACCATCACACGTCAACATGACGCCGTATGATGCTGTAGATATAAAGAAGAAGGGATGTTTAAGAGGCGTTTATTGAAAAATCAAAGCTGGATCAGTTTTCTGCTCTACATTAGTGGTCAGAAGTAAAAAAAAAAAAATAAATAAATAAAAAGCTTCATATTTAAACCTGTCTGGCTCTTGTTTGTTTGGTTTGAGAGTTTAATTAGTTTTAATACATCTTCAAAGTCATGTTACACATAAAGAATGTGTTGAATAAAGTGAAAATAAAGACATCATGCAGCTAATGTCTTATAGAAAAATGATCTGTCAGGTTAATGAGATGTTTTGTTCCTCAGGACTTTTGGAGAATTCATATCAAATAAAGCATTTTAGGGTTCATTCACGAGGTTCAGTCATATCAACATTTAAAAAGTCAAATTTCACAAACAATTCAAGAATTCACTTAAATATCCACTTTGGTGACACTCAAATCTGCTCTGTTGACCAATAACAAGCCGCCGTGACAGAACTGAGAGTCTGAAATGGAGGAAGCTATCGTAGCTTATTAGCTGTGTTGCTAACATCCAGTTTTATTGAAGCTCCTCTGTCAGATTAAAAAACGTCTTTGGCTATAAATGCTGTGGCATTAGTTCATATACGCTTCCCTATACAAGTAAAGATTAAAGGAGGGTTCACAATGTTTCCGTCTGTCTTAAACCAACAGTCAGGAGCCCAAATGAACAGTGAAACCTGTTTTTCTTGCTGTAATCATTCCTCCTGTTCATACTGACCATTAGAGGATCCCTTCATAATGACCTTACAATGGAAGTGATGTATTTCAAAGTTTATCTGAAGCTAATATGAAGCTTCAGCGTCCAAATGAGTCAAATCAAGTAGATATCTTTCAACGTTACAGTCTTTTTAGTGCCAAAGTTCCTCTTTTTGTTACTATACTTCCACCTGCAGCTCAACAGGGAAACACAAAGACTGTAAATGTGTCAGATATCCACTTGATATGACTAACTCAGACTGCTGAGCTGAATAGAAGCTTCACACAGACTTTTAAATGACTGTGTGGACACACTGTGGATTTTATCCTCCATCACTAACATTGAAAACACATTTGAAGGATCTTTTAATATCCAGTATGAACAGGAGGAATGATTACAGACACCTGACTGCTGGTTTAACACACTGGAAAACTGAACTCATCCTTTAAATAAATAATCATTATGACAGATGATGACATCACATCGATCCTTTAGTTAACAAACTGTCTTAACTGTGTTTGTGTTCTGTGTAATTTGAGTGAACTGCACCTTTAACACAAAGTATTCCTGCAGCTCTTGTGTGCTGAGTGGATCCAGACGTTACAGCGAGCCGAGCAGAGGTCATGATTGTAACTAGAACAAATAACAGCGAGGAGGAGAGCGTATCGATATTTAAATTGGATCGTTCTTTGTGTCTGTTGAAGCTTTGGTTGGGATTTCCTCTGTGACCTTGTTGTCTCCACCGGACGCTCGCTCCGCCTGATCCGACCTGCCGGCCTGTTGTTTGGTTTATTGACTGACCGCAGACACACTGCTGCACCTCCATTGGCTTAAATGGGTTTTCATTTTTTATTGGCAGCCGGGTGACGGGGGTTGTTTAGTTGAGGCTCTTTACACTTTAACAGCTCGGAGGATCAAAACGTGTTTTACTAGCTCTCGTAAAAATCAAACAAAATGAAATAAAATCAAAAGTAGACGTGCAGCGGCTGAGCTCAGCAAAAACAAGGCGAGGATTTGGACGAAACCGTGTGTTTGTGGTTTATTCAGGCTGTTTTTAGTGACAGACGAGCTGGACGGTCACTGAGGAAAAACTGATGCTGCTGGTTGAAAACTTTCTGAATGCTGACATTGGAGAGAGTTCAGACTACAACACATCCACACTGACATCATGTTTCTTTTTCTGTTTTAAACCTTCTGATTTAACACAGATTTTAAAAATGCAATCATCAACTTTAAACCTGCATTGGCTTAATTTCAGCAGAAACAAGTAGTGAACACAACTCTGACATATCTTCAGTTTTTAAGTTGATATGTTGAACTTGTTAGCAAACAGTTGCTTATTTCCACATCCGGCAGTTACGGAGCAACATTATCATTCATTTGGAGTCATATTTTTTCCAATAAAAGAATCAGTGGGATGAGGAAGAACTTCAGTACACAGAACTACTCTCTGGAGACTGAAAACGTGATGCTGTTATTATCTTTGGAGCCTTTTCTAAACAAACTAACATGACACAGTTAGCTGGTAGAGAACAAAAACAGAGCTAAAAGAGAGTGAATATTGGACTCACATTCACCAGGCGGACAGGAACACGACTCCACATGAATGATAATGTTGCTCCGTAACTGCTGGATGTGGAAATAAGCAACTGTTTGCTAACAAGTTCAACATATCAACTTAAAAACTGAAGATATGTCAGAGTTGTGTTCACTACTTGTTTCTGTGTTCATGTGGAGTCGTGTTTCTGTCCAATATTCACTCTCTTTTAGCTGTTTTTACTCTCTACCAACTCCTGAGGGAAATATCTGGCTCTTTAGCTGCTAAATGCTCCACTATGTTCACCAGCTAGTCTACAGCTAACTGTGTCTGTTTGCCGTTTGATGCTGAGCAGGTAGTTCACAGCGGCTTTTTACAGCTTTTACTCTGAAAACAGCTGCCTGCTGCGGCCCAAAACAACGCTATGAGAACGCTGAGAGTGAACCAGAACAGTATAGTTGCAGCCGGACAGACAAACAATGAGCTGAAACTCAGTAGAATGGAGGTAATATGCTCTCTTTGTTTAGCCTGCCTGCCGTGTTCTGAACCAGCTGAAGTTGAGCAATTACAGACTCACTTAAGGAAATATGGAGTTACTGTAATCCAGGAGAGAGGAGATAAAAACATGGATGATCTGCACTACGATGCTCTGAACTGATTTAGACAATATTTCTGAGTTATAGAAAACAAGACTGAACTAATTTCTCAATGCGATGGTCAAAATTCATATTCTGATCAAACCCAACACTAAGATTTCTGGCAGATGGTTTTTATATTTCCTGCTAAACGCCTGAAGTATGAACCAATACTCTTTGAGACTTGATCTGGGCCACCGAGTAGAGTATCCAGATATTTTAGCTCTTCAGATTTAAATGATACATAAATCTGGGTGTCATCTGCATAACAGTGGTAAGCAACAATCTTAAACTGATGAATAATATGACCAAGTGGAAGCATATACAAGCTGAACAAAATGGGACCAAGGATTGAACCCTGTGGGACACCACATGACACACGAGCCGACGATGAGACAAAATCATCAATCATCATCACAATAGGTCTCTATGCCAACCAGTGCTTTAGTCTATCTAGAGAGATGATATAATCAATAGTGATGACCAGAATCTGAACCATAAGTATATTATTAGTGACTTTCAGCAGAGTTTCACTACTACGCAACTGGTGAAAACCAGATTGAAATGGGTCGAAAATGTTATTAGCGTTCACTGTTTCCAGGAGTTGTTTAGAAACAGCCTTTTCAATGATTTTTGAGACAAAGGGTAATTTAGAGATTGGTCTGTAATTATGAGGGAGGGTTGGATCAAGGCCAGGGTTCTTTAAAAGAGGATGAATACAGGCTTGTTTGAAAGAGTCTGGGAACAAACTGGAGGACAGAGACTCACTTACAATAGAGAGAAGACAAGAGGCAGCGACTTCTGATACCTCTTTGAAAAAATCTGGGGGGGGGGGGCAGAATGCCAAGGCCACCGGAGGATGAGTGCACCATATCAAGAAGATTAGTGAAAAACTGCCAAACATTCTGTGTTTTCAGCTTCTCAGATGTGAGGATTTGTTGCTTTTCTCATTTTAACCGAATCATTTGATTTTGGACTTTTAGTCAAACAACAACAACAACGTATTTGAAGACATCACCTTGGTGACTGGGAAGTTGTGACCAGCATTGTTGAAAAATAATCTGCAGATGTATTACTTTATGAAAATTATTGTTAGATGTCGAATGTTAAACATGGTCCAAAATTTGGGGTGAAAATATGTAGAAATGCTGCCTGCAAGAAAAAAAGTCCGGGCTTCAACCTGCTCTGAACGCTTTGTTTGTAAAGTTTTTTTTGCTCGTCACATGTCCATAAACGTTCGTCTGTTCTGTAATCTTTATTTCTGAGGTTGTCCACGTCGTCCACTCTCATATTTCAGATGTGATTCAGCTCCAACATGTACGGATGGATTTGAGAAGTTGACATTTGGAGTAAAGAAGGAGAAAAAGAAGTGAAATCCTGCTACTATAGTTTGTTTACGTAGCCTCCAGAGCCGGAGGAAGCTTCCTGAAGCTGACCAATCAGAACAGAGTGGGCTCATCAGTAGGCGGGCCTTAAAGAGACAGGAGCTAAAACGGCTTGTTTCAGACAGAGGCTGAACTGAGGGGCTGCATAAAGGACCAGTAGAAGATAAATAAGGAGTTTTTAACTGGAAATCATGCAAAGATATTCCAGTAGAGCCCCAGAATATAAATATAGAGCTGGAAATGTGCAGAATATGTCCTTTAAGGTCAGAGAAAGATCCTGGTCTATACACATAGATATATAATATAGACCTGGAAATGTGTGTGATATGTCCTCTTTAACACGTGGATCAGGTAGTAAAAGTACTTCACACCAGAAGAGTCACAGCAGCCGCAGGATCAGACGGTGGCGGCGGCTCTATTTCCACCAGCTGACAGACACCCTGACAATAAATAACTCTATGAAAAATGAGGCGGGAGGGAGAGCACAATAACCTGCTGAACTTGAGAACCTCTTCTGATCGATTATGGAAATCTCTCCGCCGCTGACCCGGGGTATTATGAGTCTTAAAGTATTGATTAAATACGCAGAGAAAATACTTTGGCAGTTAAATCAGACTTTCATTCGATTAGCTTCCCCTCTGCACCGCCGCTCAAAATCAACCGCTGTTTGAAAGGATTTCATTTTAGTAGAAGCTGTGTTGTCTGGAAATTGAATTAACTCTGGTGCAATGTTAATGCGGGGTGACCTTGGGTGGGTTCCCGACCTCTGACCTTTGACCCGGGGCAGCGTCTGGTCATAAGGGAAGTACAGGGAGGCACTTAAGCCGCTCTCTCTGTTGGGGCTCCTCTCTGATTCGGCACAGACACGTCCCATCATTGGCCGATCGGATCAATAGATTCTCTGAGGTTGACTTCATAAGTAGGTCATAAGAAGCATTTGGGATATTAGCGCTGGCTGGAGTGAGGCTGGCTGGAGTTCATGCTCTTAAAGAGGGAATCTGCACTAAAACTGAGCTCACATGTTATCTGGACACTTCCATCAATACATGTGAATATTGACGACTTTTTCCTAATATCTGTGACGTTAATGGCGGCGGCGGCGGCGTCCGTGAAAGCTTCAGCAGTTCTTTTAATGGATGTAAGTGATTATTACAGCGCTCTGCCAGAACAATGAACGACACACTTAACAAATCATAAAACTGTTACAAGTTTTACATGTTTTTTTTTTATATTCTGCTGTTCCAGTTTAAAGCAGGAGAATCAGCAAAGAGCCAATTCAGAAAATGATGGTTAAAGGTTAAATCGATCAATGACAGGTCAAGATTTTAGCTAAAAGGTATATAAAGTAATGTGTTTGCACTACTGGTCAGTTTTTCAGTCTGTCCTTTTAACTGCAGGCTGAACTCTGAATGAACATCATGAACATCACTAATAACTCAAATTATGATGATTGAAATATCTTAGTTGTTGCATTAAACAAACGTATTGTTGTCCATCCTGCCCTCCATCCAGGACCTGCACACCTGGAAAAAATCACTGCAGACCCCAAACACAACCTGCTCCTGCTCCACACACCATCACAGTTAATGATCCCTGTGCAGTAACCAGGAGTTACCAATACGATCGATTAATAATATATATAAATCACATTCAGTTTCAAATAGTGCAATGAGCAATAAACTGTAAATGACTGTACATACCAGTG
This sequence comes from Thunnus thynnus, assembly GCF_963924715.1. Lineage (NCBI taxonomy): Eukaryota > Metazoa > Chordata > Actinopteri > Scombriformes > Scombridae > Thunnus > Thunnus thynnus. The sequence goes on from NC_089535.1 coordinate 1,013,409, forward strand.
AAAATGTATATATATCATCATATGTATACTGTAACCCATTGTATACACTTCAATAACTTATTACATTAACTGCATAGTTTACAGTGACAGTTAGACCTGTATATAGACACTGTATGTATGTTGCTGCCCATTGTTGTGTGTGTATCTTTTCCACCCACATGCCTGTAAATAACAGTATAATATGTTAGTCTGCTGTGCTTGTTTAACTGTGTGTCTTCTGTTTGTGTATCTTTCGGTACATTTGTATAAGTGAACACACACTGAGTCAGATTCCCTCGTGTGTTCAAACATGCCTGACCAATAAAAAGCTGATTCTGATTCTCTTCAATCTCGTACATTCCAGGTCAGGAATGAATTCATGCATGAAGTCACGATAATCCATCTTCTCTTCCCATAAACCGTCACCAATTAATGCACTTAACTTATTGTCCCTGCTGGTTTTTGTGTCATTCTTTTACTGTGAAAAAGGTGTTAAATTGCATTTTATGTCGTATTAAATAGCTCTTCAAAACTGCAGAAACCCTGAACGATATTTCATAGCAATCCATTTAATAGTTGTTGAGATATTTTTGGTACTTTTGTTTTTCAAAAACCTGACTAATCGGGATACTAATGTGCATGTAAACACACAATAACTCATAAATATAAAGTCAAAGCCTCTTGACTTTGTACTACATTATAAATCTCTCAAAGAGAGGTTGTGATATGCAGCACAACAAGCTAATGAAGCTGTGAACAGAACCATGTTCCTGCACATGCTCAGTAGCGTCTGCCTTACACAGAACTACTCTCTGGAGACTGAAAACATGATGCTGTTATTAGTCTTTGGAGCCGTTTCTAAACAAACTAACATGAAAATCACCAGAATGATCCTTTAATAAATAATTGTTGGCCTTATTGTCATTCATTGACTGTGAAACAGTCAGTTAAATTAGATTACAGGTGTTAAATTACATTCTACAAAAAGGTCTTAAAAAGTCTTCCAGAAAACCCAGAAACTTCATATCAATCCATCTAATAGTTTATGAGATATTTCAGTCTGAACCAGAGTGTTGGACCAATGCTACGCTGCTAAAAATGTGTCTTAAATGATCTGACAAACTCTGTTTGTGAAAACGTTGTAGGTGAGAAATGAATCTCACATTCTGCCTGATAATAAACAATCATCTGAACAGGCATCACAGCTTCAGACTGTTGGTCTCTGCTGATTCTCACTGGATGTTTTCTACAAATTTGAGCGTCTCTGCGAGATTAAAAATTAACCACAGTTGTCCTTTCAACTGTTTTTCCCATGAAACTATTTAGCAGCTTTAGCTTGGACAGTTTCATTGTTTTTCCATAAATGTTAACAATTATCATAACTCTTGATAAATCTCGCCTCGGTTTCTATTTTAGACTATCTGGAGGATCTTTTGTGTAATCGATTACAGTCCGTGAACGCCACCAGCAGCACACAGCAGATCAGATTATCGCAGAGCTTTCTCTGCAGAAACCTGAACACTGTCAACTTGTTGTGTCTGCAGGGAGAGAGCTCCCCGCCGCTCTGATTTATGAGTCCGACGCAGGGAAAGCCCCTTTTATGGAGCTGCTGCTGCCTGGGAAAGTTGGTATACATGATAGAAAGTTGTCAGCTGCGTGCAGATGGAGGTGGAGACAGGCAGCTCGACACAAGGCTTAAATTGTGCCTTGTTTTCTCACTTGATTCACCGCAGCTCTATAATGCTGTTTCCCATGCTCGCCGAGGCCCCGACGTTTGTTTAGTGATGTCGCAACCGGGTGTTAATGCCTCTTTAGTTATGTCACCCCGAGCCTCCGTCTCCTCACTCAGGAGCTGAAGGATCCTGTTGACCCCGTCACCTCCTGCCGGCCCACATGCAAAACGCAAACGGGTAACTTTATAAACCACTAAACTTTATTTTAACTTCCACTATTTAACATTTAGAAACACTACAGAAACTAGTACAGGTTTTTTCTGATTGGTTACCTGCACAGTTCAACACCAAGTCCACATGTTCAAAACTCTTCAAACTGTCAATTACAGACATGTTTACATCCTCACTTCCAAACTCTTCAGTTTATGTTTAAACACTAACATGTATTCATACTGAAATACATCTATATTCAACCAAAACACAAGACCAAAGCTTCCTGCTGCATTTCTATGACTCGTTCCTGTAGATACACTGTAGTACGTTCTATAGAGAGCTACACATCTGACTGTATTTACACTATATACACATTTATACACTATCAACCATTAAACTACATAAACACAATATACACATTTATACACTATCAACCATTAAACTACATATAAACACAATATACACATTTATACACTATCAACCATTAAAACTACATAAACACAATATACACATTTATACACTATCAACCATTAAACTACATAAACACAATATACACATTTATACACTATCAACCATTAAACTACATAAACACAATATACATATTTATACACTATCAACCATTAAACTACATAAACACAATATACACATTTATACACTATCAACCATTAAACTACATAAACACAATATACACATTTATACACTATCAACCATTAAACTACATAAACACAATATACACATTTATTCACTATCAACCATTAAACTACATAAACACAATATACACATGTATACACTATCAACCATTAAACTATATAAACACAATATACACATTTATACACTATCAACCATTAAACTACATAAACACAATATACACATTTATACACTATCAACCATTAAACTACATAAACACAATATACACATTTATACACTATCAACCATTAAACTATATAAACACAATATACACATTTATACACTATCAACCATTAAACTACATATAAACACAATATACACATTTATACACTATCAACCATTAAACTACATAAACACAATATACACATTTATACACTATCAACCATTAAACTATATAAACACAATATACACATTTATACACTATCAACCATTAAACTATATAAACACAATATACACATTTATACACTATCAACTATTAAACTACATATAAACACAATATACACATTTATACACTATCAACCATTAAACTACATATAAACACAATATACACATTTATACACTATCAACCATTAAACTACATAAACACAATATACACATTTATACACTATCAACCATTAAACTACATATAAACACAATATACACATTTATACACTATCAACCATTAAACTACATATAAACACAATATACACATTTATACACTATCAACCATTAAACTACATATAAACACAATATACACATTTATACACTATCAACCATTAAACTACATATAAACACAACATACACATTTATACACTATCAACCATTAAACTACATATAAACACAATATACACATTTATACACTATCAACCATTAAACTACATATAAACACAATATACACATTTATACACTATCAACCATTAAACTACATAAACACAATATACACATTTATACAGTATTTCTTCACATTTCAAAGTGCTTCACAGATGAAACTATGAACATGATTATATATATTTGTAATTATATATAATCATCAATAAATCAATACATCAATAAACTGTTTTAAAACTTTTCTACATGTGAGAAAACAGTTAATAAAATACTTGATAACACTGTGAAACTGTTATAATTTAACACCGTTTCCACATGTTCACCTAGAAAACTAACAAAAACTCACAGATTCAAAGTGTAAACATAAAACATAAAACATGAACATCCAGAAACACAAAACCAACAAACAAACAACAAATAAGACTGTAAACAAAGTGTTCTGCATGAAACTGAAGCATGAAACAGCATAAAAACCCCTAAAAGTTAAAATAAGCGACTCTGCTCCCAGAGAGGTTAAATCTGATAAATTCTGATCAGATTACTTATTCCGTACTAATCAAAGGAAAGGTTTATTGTATTAAATCGATCAATCAAACTTTCATTCAGTTCAGTGCAATTCAAAGAGCTTCAGACTGATGACTGACAGGCTGATAATAAGACTGAATGTAAAAATGTACAAAGAATTTGAGACTAAAGAAATAAAAATGATGAAATAGTGATAATAAAACCAATAAAATAGATTTTTAGAAAACAGTAAAATATATAAAAGATAATAATAATGTTGAGTATTTTTATATAGAAACAAGTCGACTATTCAGCTGGCTGTGTGTGTGTGTGTGTGTGTGTGTGTGTGTGTGTGTGTGTGTGTGTGTGTGTGTGTGTGTGTGTGTGTGTGTGTGTGTGTGTGTGTGTTGTGTTCGCTGCCGGCTCCTCTGCAGGAAAATGGATCGATGTTTAAGTATTTAATTCTCTGATGGTTTCCTTTAAGAAAGTCCTTCTTGCTGCTCTCTGAGACATTATCATTACAATTTGTTTATCATTCAATTATAAATTCTTCATCTGTCTTTAAGACGATTCAGTAATCAGATTTCCAGTCGTACGGATGCGGTCCCGCCCCGCGGACTCTAATATTTATCTGTCTTTATTCTCGGTGACTTCAAACCTTTTTGTCAGAGCGGAGCTGAATTCACTGCAGCAGCATTTAAACATTCAAACACACAGTTTAACTCTGTTTGTTCTCAGCGTTCGTCTGCTTCTTCTGCAGCGTTTATACAGGAAAATGGTTCCCAAACTGGGGTTCAAGGCCCCCACAAGGACACGGATTAAGATATTTCTGCTTCATGTTTATCCAGTGTGTTTCCATCTTCATGTTATAAACACATTTTCAATCTGGACATAAAAAAAAACATGAATGAATAAAAGTCTAAATATCTTTTAAAGTGTTTGTGGGATTATCAAACCAGATTAAGAGTCTACAAACATGCAGCTCTGTGAGGCCTCAGGTCTGTGAGCCAATGATGCAACACGTCCTCATAACTAAACAACCTTGTAGCTAATATTAGCATTTTAAAATTAGCAACATTAGCATCCAACTTCATGTGAACTATGTGCTGTTAAAGATGATCTTGTTGTATTTAGTGATCTTGTTTTATCTGCACTTCATGTGACGTCATCCAGGATTTATCTCTTTGGTATTTTACTGCAGTATTTCTTTCACACTGAATACACGACAGGAATGAATATGTTAGCTAACATCATGCTAACACGCTCGCTCTCAGGTGTGTTTCCTGTTTTTTAAACACATTTTTAATTTGAGCATAAAAAAAGTGGAAACACTGAAAATTCAAAAGAAAGTTGAAACATCTTCAAAACGTGTTTCCTGTTGTTTTGAGCTGTATCAGCAGCTGTGTGGATGAAAATTCAAATGTAAACAGACGGAGTGAATAAATGATGACGTCATGAAGAGCTGAAAACATCAGATCTGTGTGGAGCGATGATGATGAGGAGGCTGTAACCTTCCTCACATCAACAATGAAACTAACAGAAACGTCATATTTCCACCGTGTGACTGTCGCTCTTTTAATGACGTCATCACGTTGTGTCGTCTTCTTATTCAGACACGACTGGACGGAAACAAACACTCACGTCGTCTTTTTACTGGATCATTTTAATTTTGTCAGGACTCTAAAAATATATTCAAATAAAACAGAAAAAAAACAAACCTTTTAGTTGAGCTGATCACAAAGAGACATCGATGTGTGTTTTTTTTAAGGAGTCAAAACAGTCGCAACAAACAGTGCTGCGGCTGTGCAGCAGTGGTGCATGATGGGTAACCGGCTGTGTGTCATGGGGGCGGTTTAAACAGAGGAGTGACCAAAGCACACTTTAACACTGCTGTGAGACAAATTGTTACAAATTGGTATTTTTCCACTTTATAGGATTACAAAGGGGCCCCTGTTGGGCATCACCAGGGGCCCGAGACAGAGGAGGAGGAGGAGGAGGAGGAGGAGGAGGAGGAGGAAGGGGGGGGGGTCAGAGGAACAAAGAGAGTCTGGGAATCAGCTGCAGCCGCTGGTCCAAACACACACAGCAGGTCCGTCTGTGACGTTAAACACAACTAATCAATTCATCTATTAGTCGATCAACAGAAGTTTAAAGGGAATTTAAATGTTCGTCTCTCTGCGGTTTATTTTGAAAGTTTCTCTGATTTCACCTTAAAGTAACAATCTGGAAAACGTCCATTTCGTTCTCTCTGGTGTCACCATATGGCGTTAAGCGGTAACTGCAGGTTTGGACCTCAGTCGACCTCCCAGAGACCCAAACTGACGATCAGAGATCAGGATTTATATATTTATCTGTATTTGTTGAGGCAGCAAAATTATTTGTATTTGTATTTGAATTAAAGTGGAAATAGGTGAAACAATCCTGTCTTTGTTTTGATGAAACCTCTAATTTTAGGATATTAAAGTGTTCTTCAGTAAACTATTCTGCAGAGTCTCGACTCTCCGTCTCCCAGATCACAGATGACTGCACTGACCGCTCAGCCAAAGCTCAGCTCCCACACACACACCTGCAGCTGTTTACACATGCATGACACAGAGAGACAAGCAGAGAGACGGAGACGGAGACGGTGATGGAAAACACGTCACTAACGGCGCCGCCTGTGATTTGAATCCATGGCGGGAAAGTCACCACAGACACCCGCTTCATAATAATCATAATACTGCAGATATCAGAGCTTCCATCAGCAGCCGGAGGTTCAATCACCGCTGTGTTACCTCGATACACTTAACAGACAACACCTGCAGGATTTATGACATCACAGCTAGTCTGGAGCCAATCATGAAGCCTTCAGCGCACAAACACTGAGGATGAACTTCACAGTGAAGCAGAGCTGCAACGCACGATTATTTTTAATTGTTTTATTGATGAAATGATAGAAAACAGTGAAAAATGTTTTCCACAGTTTCTCAGTAAAGTCAGTTTGTTTGTTTTTCTTCACTAAGAACCTAAAATATTAAGATATGTAATTTACTGTCATATATGATGAAGCTGGAAACATCACGTTTGATTAATTGATGAATTGATTAATTGATTAATTGATTAATCGTCGCAGCTCTACAGTGAAGTTCGACGCCTGCAGTTCAACTTCTGAAATGAACAATATTCTGGATTTTAATGATGGTTTATGAGTCATTTATTAAGCAGGAATCATGAATATTTGTCTGTTTCCAGATTCTCTGATGTGAAGGGTTGCTGGTAGAGAAGCTGTGGAGCCAATATGTCCACATTCTGAGGGATCAATCTATTAATCGATCATCTCGATCAGCCCGGAGGAGCCTGCGACGGTTCAATACTTCCTCCCTCCAGCAGGTGACGACTGACGTGACAGTCGGTCTGAATAATTCAGGTTAGACGTCTTCACATGTTTGTGGCGGCGAGTCTATAAAGTCATGTGACCTCATTTACAGCCAATGAGTGTGTCCGATCCATCCGCAGGTATTTACTGAGAGAGAAGCTCTCTGAGACTCCGTCTGGCCTGGACATGAAGACCATCATCATCATCATCATCATCACATTAACGGAGGAATATCAGCATATTGATACATCACTGATGATCTTATTAACATTTATTCATCTATAAAGACGCCTCGAAATTATGTTTAAATACGATTCATTTGTTTTGAAATGTTGCTGTCTGGATTATGTTCAAGTACGTTAAATATGAATAAAATGTTTATTTCCTGAAGCTTAACTGTCTAAACATAAATACAAAATACATTTATCATGATTGATCTGCTTCGGTTGGATGTTGTTGGAAGAATAATGAAATATTTCACCAGTGAAAGTTTGTCAGAGACATTTTGCAACTTTACTTTTATAAATATTTCAGACTCTTTCAGACCTGAACCTTGTTACGTAAATGTTCTGGCAGTTTAACATGTCGGTTTCATCTCTTCTTCTTCTGAATTATTCTCTTTTACATCAGCAAAAACATCCAGTGTGAAGTTTATCTTTGAGTTTAGAACTGTTTGTTGATATTTTATAGAACAAACAGACTTCAGGATCACAAGTTAACAGGTGATCACTCTTCTCCTTCATTCATATTATTATTTAGTTCTGGATCACTGAGTATTTGCTGGAACAGAGAGATGAAGCGTCGTATTTCTCTCAGGAAGTGTCTCCTAGAAACAGTTTCCCAGTGACGTTGTGTTGGCGAACGTTTAGTGGAATGAATGAAGCTACGTTTCTATATATGTGTTTCTGCAGTGGGAGGTCAGAGGTCAACATACAAGATGCAGGACAGCAGAGACCAGGTTCACATCCTGAGTCCTGTGTGTGTTCAGGTTAGTGAAAGATGCTGCTGTGGCTTAAATGTTCAGCAACAAGTTGAGCTTCTGACCTTAAAGGACTCATATTCTGCATATTTCCAGCCTCTATATTTATATTCTGGGGCTCTACTGGAATAAAAACTCCTTATTTATCTTCTACTGGTCCTTTATGCAGCCCCTCAGTTCAGCCTCTGTCTGAAACAGGCTGTTTTAGCTCCTGTCTCTTTAAGCCCCGCCTCCTGATGAGCCCACTCTGTTCTGATTGGTCAGCTTCAGGAAGCTTCCTCCGTAAACAAACTATAGTAGCAGGATTTCACTTCTTTTTCTCCTTCTTTACTCCAAATGTCAACTTCTTAAATCCATCCGTACATGTTGGAGCTGAACACGTGGAAACACCTTAGCAACCACCTTAGCAGCCACCTTAGCAACCAAAGCTACAGAACAGACGGCTGTTTGTGGGCGTGAACGATGAGCGGACGTCAATATGTTTGGGTTGAAGCCCCGGGTTTTGACTTGCAGGCAGCATTTCTACATATGTTACCGGAGTATTCTGGTTATTTTCTACCGCTGAGGTTTACTATCTGATCACCGTTTCTAAACAAACTAACATGACCAAACTCTTCATGATGGAGGAACATGTGACCCGGTGCAGCGATGTGGAGAATCAACAGACTTTAACCTCAAGTTTTGGAACTTTGACCATGTTTAACATCTGATATCAGAGCAGGATATAAATGCTGTGGGAGACCTGATATCACGCTGCTGTTAGCAGAATAAACGGTGTGTTTTTTGCCCTCACGCGTCACACAGCATCAAGAGAGTAATAACTGCTGCCTGTGAACATCATCTGCAGAGGGCAGCTTTGTTTATGTCCTGAGCTGATGAGTGGAGGTGGGTTTTTGGCGCCACACCGCAGGTCCTGTGATGGTGAAGCGGAGGTTAACTTGTTGAGGTTATGGGACACTTCCCACATGACTGATAAGAACCTGCTGACACTGATTCTGTGGATGTGAGCTTCACAGCTTCACAGCTCTCTGCTCCAGCTGAGTAAATGGCTTATGTGTGAAATGTAAGCTATGCAGGTCAGTGCAGCCCGGAGTCACACTGAGCAAATAAATACTGTGATGTAACAGTGAACCCCCCCCCCCCCCCCCCCCACCACCACCACCCCCACCTCTACATTAAACACATAGTTCATTACCGTCGACACACTTTCACCCCGCCGACACGTCTAACGGCCCCCCGCTCAATGATGACACATAAATCACAGACTGATAAATACACCTGATTGGTCTTTGTTCCAAACGTTCTGTGTTCTAATGCAGAAAGATGAATTCTTATGTAAAAATCAATACAGGATGTTCTGCAGAAAGGTGTCAGCGTTTAGTGTTATGGATCTTTATCTGACGGAGAAGCAGCTGTCGCTTCGGGATGGAAACGTTTTGGTTTTGTCGATCGATAAACGGGACACTTCTTCTTCTTCTTCTTCTTCTTCTTCTCCCGTCGTCCCTCCTTCGTCCAGCATCCGTCTTCTCAAGTACACTTAAACGTGCAGATGTGAGATATTCTGATGACGGCTCTAAATCACGTTTATTGCTGATTGTGGAGATCTGAGCAGTTTCATAAAGGAGCCGATTCATCGTTTCAACTATAAGAAAACTGAAAAACTTTCCCAACAGAAACCCCCAAAAATATTCAATTTACAGTGACTTAAACTTATTTATGATTATTTATTACTTATTTATTTATTTGGATCCTGATTAGCTTCCACAATGTGGTTGCATCAACATTATTCAATATTCAAATAAGAGAAAAAAATCATCAAAAAGTGTTAAACTGTTACAACCAAAGAAAAGTTCATACAGAAAAATCTGAGAAGCTTTAATTTATTGATGATCAATAGTTGTCCATTAAGTGATTGACTGATAGTTTAACAGTTCTGCAGTTTGGATTGTTGCTTCAGTTATTTAACGTCACTTTTTGAATATTGAACTAAAATCATCAACAAACAGCTGCAAGTGTTTCAGCAGAAAGAAGATTTAATTCAATGTTTATATGTTCTTCTAAATGTTACAATATGACAAACATTCAAACATTATGGCAACTAATAAATGAGCATAAAACACAACAATAAACAAACACAAGAAGAAGAAGAAGAAGATTCTGGACTAAATCACATGTTCTAGATTTGGGGAAGATTAAATGTTTTTGTTTTGGATGAATGGTGATAAATATAAATAAATATAATAATAAATATTAGCCTGTATGTTTGATCACAGATTATATTCAGAACATTTGACGGCTGTTTGGACTCAGTATTGATCAGAAACATCTATAACTGGTTTATCTGATTAACAGCATCATATCAACTACTGTACAAGCACTTCCTGTTTACATTTACACAGTGTTTATAACATGCAGGATTAATATTTATAACTAATACAAACAATATAAACATAAACCAGTGTGAACACAGAAAGGTTGAACCCTAATAATAATAATAATATTAATCATCATAATAAAAGTTTCACCTTTCAAACACAAAATGCAGCTCAAAGTTCTTAACAAATTTAAACTGTCAGTGAACATTATGTCAATAAAAATATATAATCATGTTGGTGTTTGTTACGGCCAACATATAAAGACACCTGACAATTACTTTATTTATAATAAGTTTGCCATAAATGAACCAAAACTATGAGAGTCTGGAGGTCAAACACATAACGAGCTTCCAAAAACTAACAAACAAAACCATGAAAACTGAACCATCAGACCTTCATCCTCTAAAGAAATAACACAAAATAAAAGAATCTAACGGTGAGTCGGCTGCTGTAATCAGCTGATCACCTGACGGGCTTCAAACAAACATAAACAGCTGTTTGCTGCTTTAATACTTTCATTTAGTTTCCAGTTTGTTGTCTCATCATAAACAAAAATCCACACAAAGAGCTTCTGTTTCCTTCTTTATTGATCTGAAACCTGTTTCCTGTTAAGATTCCTCAAACATCAGCCTGGTGTGTGTGTGTGTGTGTGTGTGTGTGTGTGTGTGTGTGTGCCCGTCTCCTTCCTGTCAGGTCATTTGAGGGATGCAGACGTTTGAAGATGATGATGAAGACATTAATGGTGCAGAAACCTCCTCCCTGCTGCTTATTGTTTTATAAAGCGAGACAGACAGTCCAATCTCAGATTGATTATGCTGCTTCTCTCCATTGATCGTGCCGCCTGCTGCTCTCCCTTCAAGTGTGTAAAAAAGAGAAAAACACTTTGATTCCTATTTGTATTTATTCTCCTCTCCATGAAGAGCTGAAGAATAGTTTTTATATTAATTTCATGGATTATTTGCTCATTATGCATTAATCACGGTGCCCCATCTGGAAGGTGCAGGCGTGACTGTGTGAGAAACAGCCATTCTGGTCTCAATTAGATTATGCCTCTGCTCGCCGTCTACCCATAAATCACTTCTCCAAAGTGAAATTAACAGTTACTGGAGCGCATTAATATCCCGAGTCAGGCATGAGGGGAAGGCAGCGACTGGAACCAGCCATCTCTCACAATGTTGAAAACATCATTCTGTTTGTGAAATATCAACATTACATGCTAAGGTTTCTCTGACAGGAGGAGTGATGGTGTGTGAAGCAGCGCACACACACACACACACACACACACACACACACACACACACACACACACACGTTAATGTAAAGTAATTAAAGTCTGAGTGATTCACTGTAAAGAATGATACTGATGACTGTTGTGATTGTGATGAAGATATCACATGTGGATATTTAGATTTTATCATCTGTCATCAACTTCACACGTCTGAATGTTTTGCAAAATTAACATTTTGTATCTCATTTCTTTTTACACGACGCTCAACGATTAAACTGTTTCCCCCAAAGAATCCCAGTGAATCTTTCCTGAACTTTAACCCAGATGTGTCTGAACACAATCAGAGAATACACACACATACAGTCTGCAGATGTTTTCAGTATTAAACAGAGACAAAGTGAGTCTCAACACAACCAGGAACTGTTTTATACATCGCTGTAGTTTCTACTGGATCCGATATTTTACTGTAACAATCAACCAGATACTTTGTGTCTGAACATTTCACTCATCAACACTTTATAAACTTGCTGAATATGTTAATTAACAACATTTTCTCATCATGTTAATAGAAAACGTGATTCAGCAGCGAAACGTTTCCTGCAAATCATATTTGATGTTGCAGTTTAAACGTATCTGAACGTAACTTCTATGTGACAGAGTTGTTATATGTGAGTTGACAGCAGAGAGCCAGAAAACTGTTGTTATCACATGTTATATATGTTATAATAGTATTTAAATTCATACATTCAAAGAGTTTAGTTATATCTGAATAGTGTATTATGTTTATGTTAAGTTCTGTACTTAAGTGCTATTTTAACGTATACTTTAGTATTTCCATTTTAAGCTAATCTCCCGTCACATCAACGTTAGCGACAGAGCTAAGCTAACAGGCTCGGAGATCAGAGATCTTTATTTTCACTCTTCAGTGACTCTTTCTTGAATGAAATAGTGAACAGTAGTGAACAGAATGAGGGGAAAGTGAACACAAAGTAGAGAGACATTAAAAAAAACCTCCAGTAGCTTCTGTGATCGACTAGTGCTAGTGAGTTAGCGAGTTAGCGAGTTAGCGGTTAGTGCTGCAGGTCACTACGTCACCATGACTACGACCAAATATTTCACTAAAACAGGCAGATTAATTTCACTGAATCACTTCCTGGTGTGAACAGATCTTTATACTAATAATACAAACATGAACTACTTTTTACTCATTACAGTAGTTTTCTAACAGCTGCTGTTATTCATCAGTAACTGATTTTACATCTGATGTTTCTGATTTAATTTAATTTACATGTGTGAATGTTTGATTATATGTTTTATTTTTATTCTTCAGGTTTTCACTGGTTCAGTCTTTAATCGACATGAATCAGCACTGATCAGCATCACTGAGCAGGTAGAATAACTGAGGTGTAACATGGTAACATCTGTCTGATATCTGTCTCCATAGCGACAAAACTATTTTCACTTCTGATTGTTTCCTTTGTTCCTGACGAGCATCTGGAGCGCAGCTGTTTTAAAAATTAGTCAGATTTTACATATAAAACTTACCATCAACTGATGAAATATTCTGCATTTTTACAGATTAAACTCTGCTGATGTACTGTTTGTTCCCTGCACACATGAAGACGACTCTTTATTGGAGATAATGTTCTGATCAAAGCTTCACTGTCTTTTTATAATGATTGCATGTAAATAACATGAGCCAGCGTTCGTCACATGATCCTGAAATAACAAACGTCTTCTGGTTTAACATCGTGGTGACGAAGGTCGACAGTCCTCTACAACTCTGAAGAATTTAATCCTTTTAATTAAAACAACAACTTTATATCTCTCTATATATATTTCACTCTGAAATACGTCACACGAGTGAAGAAAAAGACTCTCTGTCTTTAAAGCATTAATAATAATAATAATAATAATAATAATAATAATAATAATAATGTGAGGGTTGTTGCTGCCTCTCAGCAGCAGCAGCAGAGACAATAAGATTCAAACAGTGAGATATCATTGTGAACAGTCAGATCTCAGGGGAAGAGGACTTAAAGCCGCTGTGTGATGTCCGTCACATCTTTGATAGATTGGAAGTGTGACATTAAAATGGAAATTACTCGAGGGAGACTTGACAAGAGGACGGCAGGCGACCTTTGACCTCCGGCTAAGACCACAGACTGACAGGAAGGATGGATAGTAGAGACTGAAGAGCCGCTTACATAAAGACTGAAGAGTCATGTGTGATTGTAATAACACGTTGATATCTGACTGTAGCCTTTAACACTGATAACTGTATTTACATGCTGCGATCTGATCAGGGATCAATATTAAACATGTTTATTTCACTCATAAAAACATCCCTGAGTCCACATGGTCAATGAGTTTCCTGTGAGATCAGATCACAGCAGCAACATCAGGTAATTACAAAGAAAATCCTGCATTTTTAACCCTGATCCTGATCAAACAAATTGTACATTTTTCAGGGAAAAAAATGGTTGTTGAGCTTGTTTGTTTATGTATTTTATGCATTTATATTCCATTTAGTTATAATATATTTTATTTGACAAAATCTGTCACAATTCCTGAGAACAATGTGGAGTAATTCTGCAACAGTTGACATTTAAACCTGAACACTGACAGATCCAGTTGATCATATGAAGATGTTTATATCTGGAACATGACGGCTGATGGTGATACTGGTCTGACAGTAAACGCTGAACCATTGATCTAAGAAGCACATAATAATGTTAAACATGTCGTGGACACGTACAGTACAGAGGACCAACATGAAAATGAAACATGACCTTCGTAACAAAACCTCTTAAACGTGTTTTTTTACTCTTTTAATCAGGCTGCAGGAACACAGAACATGAACGAGGACTAAAAACCTGCAGCTGAGGACTTAAAGTTCATTAAATGAGAGGGAGGAGAGAGAATATAAAAGGGAGATAAAGAGTGTAAAGATGGAGCTGGAGATAGATTGTGGGACCATGCAATTCCCTAAACTATGATGACTCCTGCTCTTACATCTGTCAGGCTGTGAACAGCAGCAGAGGAGGAGGAGGAGGAGGAGGAGGAGGAGGCCTCTCCATACATAATTAATGACATCATTTCAACTACACTATTGACTAAACAAATGCATAAATCACACCGGCCCGAGTCAATAGACACGGAAACGTTTAATCATGTTCTAAATAATGACTACTGTTCCCATAATGCCATAATTATTTTCAGCTGCTGATGTGAATTAATCGGCTGTCAGAGTGCGATCAGAGCGGCGAGCAGACGTGAAGCAGCAGCGATCAGGGAGGCCGAGCGGTGATTGACAGCGACGGAGGAGAAAAAAAAGCCGAGCGGGGCGGCGGGCGGCGTCTTTATGTGGAGTGGCAGGTGAAAAGTGGCTGTCAAAAAATGCAGTGGATATTTGCTGTTTTGTTTATCAGCTGGCTGGCGCTGAATAAAAGTGGGAGAACATGTATAGCCTGTCCGTCTGCCTTTTCATCTGCTCCCTAAATGGGTCTGGGGATTGGAGAGTGCAGTTTATCCCCTCCATTCTCCCTGACAGAGAAACCATTTAAAGCTCAGAGACAGCAGTCTGTCACCAGAGACAGCGCTCAAATCAACTCTTCACATGCTGCTGCTGCTGCTGCTGCACATCAGCAGGTTTATCCCGATGTCTGCCCTCCACTTATATCACTGAGACCAATCTGTCATTACCATCATTCACACGTATCACAACCAGAGCTCAGACAACACCTGCACTAACTCTCAAACCAACAAAACCTGTCTTTTATTTATTTATTTTTTTTAAATGAATTTGTTTTTTTTGTGTCTGATTCAGTCAGTTAAATGAATCAGTCAGTTACACTTTCTGTAAATTTAATTTCCCAACTTGAAAGTTCCTGGCAGCCGTGCAGGAATAAAATTTTGGCAGAGAATTGAAAAAATCTGTTATATGTTTATAATTTTCTTGTCCTAAAAGTACTCCTCTCATTAAATCAAACCCCATTTTTGATCCTTATAATGGATGCAATTGTTTCAGCAGCAGCTACTCATTATTTACATGTTGTTATATATAATTTACTGTTACGGTTGATAAAGATGAATCCGGGTTGCAGGATGAAGTAGCCCAGTTATCATTAAACCACATATACATCTGTAATTTATATAAAGTATCTCACTGTTTGGACCTTTTTGCTGAGAAATATGTCCAGTAGAAGTGGTTATATGTTGAAATATAGTCATTATATGTCCTTAAAATACAGGTTATAATCTACTAAACTTAATTTTTTAGCAAAATTTAACAGTGTTTGCAGATGACTCTTTACTGTGCTGTGAGCTGTTCTGTTATCAGCTGCTCCAACAACAAACAGAGTTTAGAAAAACAGGAAGTATAAATCACAGCTTCTGCTCCATAAATGTTTGAGTCTCATCCTGACCGACCGGGTATCTAAAGCCTGAGTGACCGATGGTCAGCTGCAGCCCCGCTGACCTCTGTTAGCTCGGAGCTATTGGTACGTTTCCAAACTGAAATCCTACTTTTCGTGTTTCTGCCATCGTCTAACATTCCCGCCCTGGATTCAAACGATCTTCCTACAACTTGTCTGGCTGCTCTGTGAAACAACTGGACCGACTGGGCATTTCTGCCGGACCTCTTGTAGACCACTAACAGGACATTTTGACCATCACATCAGGCATTTAACCCAAACGATGATCTTTCACGAACTCTGACCAAATGGTTTTTGTACCTAAACCATTTATAACCATTTGAACCCAAACCAGGGGAAGGATTGGTGCATCACCTGCAAGCAAAAATGTTCCTCTATTTTGAAACAGTTTGATCAGGTAATCTTGTGCTATTAACACCTAAACACATGCATAATAATTCTGTACCAACAATAAACAGATTATTGACATGGAGGAATCTGTACCAACAGCTACTTCCTTACAAAAAAACATGTTGGTTGTAAACAGGAAGTGAACAGTGATCTATAATAACGTCACCTGATCTCCTCCTTTGTTCCCGTCATCATTACTACAGCTGCTAGAGGACGCTGTCACTGCATTATAAACAGATGTTTTGTTGGAGTTGCTGAAATGATGGATTCTGTCTTTTTTTCCTAAATTCTAATAAGAATTTAGAATTTGGAAGTAGTAATATTCTTCTTTTTCTTCCTCATTTCTCTAATTTCCTGCCCTTCTTCCTCTGGGGTTTTGTCTCTTCTCTCTGGAGGACGTTACAAACATGAATGGAGATTTATCCGGGTCAACAGCAGCTTCAGTTTCACTCTGATTCTGATGGTAAAGCCGCTTTGATGAGCCCGTCTCCTCCTGACACCTCCCTGACACTCAAGGGAATCTCCTCTCCAAACGCCATCCAGCCGGGTCGCAGGTTAATGACTTTGTGTTTACCATCCAACCGGCTCTTTGATAACAAGCCGCCCTTCCTCCTCCTCCTCCTCCTCCTCCTCCCTCCGTGTTCCTGCCCGCCGAGGCCGATGAAGACACTCGGTGTAGCAACCGGAAGCGAGGAATGTGACGCCACACACAGGGGCTTTGTGGGAGAACAAGCAGAGTGAGAACCACTAATATTTATTCATGATAGAGAGAAAGTAGTGGTTTGTTGGCACAGGCTACTTCATTTACATTCTGTTATAGACTGTTTGCCCCAGCGTGGGAGCTCTGTCCATCTCCAAATAGATGAACCTGTCCTGCTCACTCCTTCTCCCTGTCAGCCAGTCATGTTGCCTCGCAAGAAAACTCCTCAAAGAAGCTTCTGCAGGTTGTTCTCCGCTGTAATGGAGTCTTTATAAACACCAAGACGCTCAAAAGAGATGGACGTCTGCGCAAAAAAAAACAAAAAACACAGAAATTCAGCAGTTTGCTCCTGTGATTAAAGGACCGTCCACATAGTTTTATTTATATCAAGATTTAAATGCAGCATCTTGTTTCTGAGGGAGTCCACAGACACAAAAACACGAATAATCAGTCTATAAAAGTGAATAAATGGTTTATAACACACTATAATGTAGCCGTCAGCAGATATAAGTGGTTAATTAATAAAACAACTATAACTCCAGAAGTGTTTGCTGCTGTATAAACAGATAATTATTAATAATATAGTAAAACACAGCTGTAATAACAGGAAATGGAAACAGTGTAAATGTTGATTATGTTGTATTCTTTTTAATTTAACATCAACTTTATTTATTATCATCCTGAAGGAAGATTAGTTTACAAACATACTGATGACAAACAAAAACAACCAAAGAGTCAACGACATAAATACAAGATAAAAAGATAAATTAAAATAATAAAAATACAATAACATAAACAATGTAATATTAATAGAAACACTATTACCTTCTACCCTGCACACACACATGTAATATTAATACACTACTACTCTGTACATTCAAATAAATATATATAAAAAATACAATAAAATAAAGATAATACTAATAGAAACACTAAAACCTCTTCTGCCCTGTACATACAAATAAAATATATATATAATAAAATAAAGTTTATTAATAAAGCACTTTTAAAAAGAAACTGGTGTTGATCAAAGTGTTTTACAGAGAAATTTAAAATATTATTAACAATTAAAACTAAAATGAATAACTAAAACCAGACAGAGCAGAGTTAAAACAATTGTATCATTATATTAATAATTAAAGTGACTCTGTATAAAAGGTGAGTTTTTATCTGGACTGCAGGTTGATTTTCCTGATTTTACTGAAATAATCGTAAACGTTGAGCCTGATTTTTGTGCAGTTTTGCTCCTTTAAACACTTGTTCTCACGTTTCATGGGAAACAGATCGACACCGGCGGCGCTGAGGATGATAAGAGTGTAATGATTGGCCCGCGAGTTTAAAGAGTCACACACTTAATCACCGGCGGGTGAGAAGAGGCCGAAGATAAAGCAGCTGGAAACCAGTTTGACTCTGAAGGGGGAATATTGAGTCTCTGTCAGCATCTTCAACAACAGCTGCACAGTTTCTCACCAGAGTTTCATCTGAAGGAGCCTCACTGATGAGAAGAGTATTATTACTGATAACCAAGACCGCTTCCTGGATAAATATTGGATCAATTGTTGAGTCATACAATTCAATTTTCTAGTTTTTAGCTCCTATTTTCTAATATTTCTTATTGTCAGACACTGAACCTCATGCAAGAAACTTTCACACAAACATTTGTTCTTAACATACGAGCGATTTAAGAGAATTTTTGGCATTTTCTTAGAATTTTCTGTTCAGTATGAACAAAATTGTTGAGTTCAGAGCTGTCTTCATATGAATAAACTAAAATAAAATATTTAACTAAAGCAAACTGAAAACAAAATTAATATTCTGTTCAGCATATCATCAAGCTCCCAAACTATTGATGAAGGTGTCCCTCAAGGATCAATATTAGGCCCCCTGCCGTTCACAAATAAATAGTGTTAATTTTCCAACTCAGTACTGTAATATCTGTTTTTATGCAGATGATACCATCTTGTTCCACAGACCAACCAGACCTTCTGCAGGTTCCAGTCTGCTTTTGACCTGCAGGCCTTTGTTTGATTTAAAACTGGTTCAGACAAACCTCTGATGTTCTGATGAACTTATTGACTCAGTGCAACAATATCAATATTCTGGATTGTCTTCATGAACATCTCGCTCAAAAACTAGAAATTCTGATTAAATTTGTGCAGCAGAACAGAGCTTGTCTGAAAACACATTTCAATCAAACAGCTTTTGAAAGTGAACTTTTTTTTCCTTTTTACTGTATATCGCTTCTGAAAATATATGTTTATCATATTTCAGTTTGTAAAGCACTCTGTAATCTCTGGATTTGATAGGTGCTATATAAATAAACCGTATTATTATTATTATTAAATGCCATTCAATTCATAACATCTCACACTCACCAATGTGAGTTATATGTAAAAGGTCAGACTGGCTTTAAACATTCATCATACAGACTCTGAACTGGGACAGACTGGTTTCCATTAACGCCATTAATGTTAAAATTACCTGATCAATAGATGAATATAAATTAATGCAATATGTAATAAAACAATCTTCTATTACCCAGAGATGATGGCTGAAAGGGAATGACTGATGCTGAACTTTTTTCATAACTCACTAGTGGAAACAGAGACTTTGAAGTTTTAGTAGTTGATATTTTTCATAATGTTTGTGATTGTTTTAATGAGTCTTATTGTGATCTTGTGTATGTAACCTGTTCTCAGCTTTCTCTCTTGCAAAACAGATCTTGATCTCAACGACATTTCCTGAATAACAAAGTAATGATTAATTAACTAATTTAAGGCCTGTATCTGATTGAAAGTTGACCTCTGCTTGTCAGATGTTTGGATGAAGGTGAATCTGGCTGTTAATACAGATATTCACTTTTTATATATGTCATATTTTATAGATATATATCTGAAATTTGTCAATAATCCAAACCAGACTATGGTGGTAGCAGCTGGAGAGAAAATGCCAGCAACGTCCTGCAGATATAATAACGTCTGTTAATGCCGGCTGATTAATGCACATAATGAAAGACGATCAATAGTAATAACCTGCGGTGACACCAGTGTGTTTGAGTTGGAAACAGCACAAAGTGAACCTGTGACACATTTTTATTTACACCTCAAACACATCATCTGCCTCCTCAGCCTTATGTGGTTAAATCCCCCCCCCCTCCCACATAAAATGTATTGCCATTTAAACATGACAAAGAGGCCATGGAGGTGGTCATTACAATAATCCATCATGTCTTCCAGTGGTTGGATCCAGCCTAGCGGTAAATCCAATCTAAGCAAGGGTCAACACTGTTTTTTCCTCCAATATGGCTGACTGCTGCGTCTGCTCGGCTGTCATCAGTTAGCTTTTGTCAACATGAGGCCAACGGAGACACATTAATGCTGCAGACACACCGACACATGCTGCTCATTCTACAGCTGCTGTTACACTTCAATACATCCAACATACATGTAGACAGAGATGATCAAGTTTATTAGCCCTGAACTCGATCCCAGTACTTTAATAATGAATATCTGCACATGCAGTGTCTGATATGATACTTATATTTATCTAAATGTTTGTTGAATATGTATCTGACACATTGGAACAATGGAGTAATGGAGATTCAACAACTGAAACTGATGTTAACTGATCCACTAGACAGAAGTTGTGTCACTTCGTTTGGAGTTGATGAAACTACAAAAACCTCAGATGCTCGAATGTCCTGCTGTTATTACCGAGCTGCAGCTCCCACGGCATTAAAGCGCCGACGACGCCGGCTAGACGCTCCAACGTCTCTCTAGAAACTTCTGTCAATCACTGTTTTCAACGAGTCATTATGCTCTCAATCTCTAATTAAAAAAAGATTTGTTGGCTCAACATAAAGGTGTGCCTCAAGGTTCTACTTTAGGACCACTTATATATATACATATATGTATTATTTATATCAAGTAATTCAGTTTTATTCAACTCTATTTTTACAGGAGAACATTTGAACAGGCAAAAAGTTACAGAAGTTACGTCCGCGCTGGTGTGACGTAGTAACGAGTATCACCTCAACAAATAACTTAAAAAGAATGAGGAGATAGAAGTGATTTTACAGTTTATTGTTTTACAGCATACCCACCCTTTAATAACGAATATCTGCTGATATTCTGATATGATACTTTCACTCACTGAGCACTTTATTAGGAACAACTGTGCAACGTACAACAGCTCTGCTATAAAATCTACTTTTATGAAGCTTCTACGTTGTCAGAAAGGTGATAATTCTCCTTTATGTTTATTACTGCAGTGAATTATGCTGTTAAGTGTTCCTAATATTTTGTCCACCTCATCAACATACATGAAAGGGGGCAACGTTTTATTGTTTAGCATAGAGAAGACTACAGCTCCCATGAACATTTAACACTTATATATATATATATATATATATATATATATATACGGCATCATAACTTAGTTTCATCTCTGCTGAAGTCAGTTTTCCAACATTTCTCTGGTTCTTTTGTTTTCTATCACTTAGAATTAAACAGTGAAGTGTTGCTGTTGTAATGTAGTGCTACAGAACTACAGTATATCATTACAGTTTATCACATTATCAACATGCAGATGCTGTTTGATTTCAGATACAATTTACTTGAAAAATCAATACTTTGTTTCTTGTATTAAATCTGCGACACATTTGTGAAATATTTGCTACCCACCTGCTTTAATAATCATGAATCATTTATTTGTACATATGTTTAAAAATGTTTTATTCTTCTATGTTAAAACAAGTTGCACGTTTTCAGTCAGTAGAGTTTGATCAGTTTTCTTTCCTGAAGCTTTTAATACGTTTATTTTATTGGCACTGTTGTGGTGTTTTGTGTTTTTAAATGTTTTAGAGAACAAGATGGTAAAACTAGTTTATCTTAATTATAATAATTATGAATCTGATGGTGTTTTTTAGCTCCTTTAACTCTGAGATGCTGCAAAACCAAACAGTGCAATATTGTGTTAATGGTGACTAATGTGCAGGTATGGATCTGTGGTCGTCCCTCGTCCTCCTCCAGGCAGCCTAAGGAACCCCCATATAGAGTTAATCATTACATCCCAACCCCTACCCTCATTGATTACCCACATACTGCAGTCAATCCTGCGCTGGATGCAGATTGCTGTGGCAGAACAGTCGCCTCAGCCTTTAAAACTGCTTTCATTTTCTGTGTTTGTGCTAAAGAAATATCGACCGGCTGTATGTGAGCGCTCAACAAGTTTGTGCCCAGTCGATCTTCAGCATAACACACACACACACACACACACACACACACACACACACACACACACACGAGATGATGATAAAAATTGTTTTTTTTCTGAGGTTTCATCAAAGTTGAATTGACTTTTTGTTTTCTTGTTGCTTGTCAGAGTTGAATTGTGAGATGAGAGTTTGAAGTGAAGAGAAAATGGAGGAGCTGAAGCTCAGAGTTACAGTTATCTGAACTTAAAGCTGAGTTTATAACTTGATGTAAAAGGTTAAACATGAATCCTTCCATAGATCTTCAGTGCAGTGTGATTTCACTGGTATTGTATTCACCTGCAGCTTCATATAAAAATCAGGCCGTGTTGTGCTTTAAGGCAGCACTCCACAGATTTAGTGTTGCACTTCCACAGAGTAATAATAATAACAATAATAATAATAATAATAATAATAATAATAATACTTTACACACAATATCAACAAAGTGCCTCACAAAAATATGAAAACACAGTAGTAGTAGTAGTAGTAGTAGTAGTATTTGTGGTAAAACAACAAGAAAGTTGTAATAAGGATATGAAATCAGAACAGACATAAAATATAATTAAAATAAAAAAGGAAGGAAAATGGAATAAAATACACAAAATCGAACTTAGTTAAACATCAGATTAAACAAGATTCGTATTAGCATTTTAAGTCACATTAGCTTTAATCAAGTAATGTTAGCATCAACATTAGCATTTTAAAAAGTCACGTTAGCATTAAAAAGGTAAT
This sequence comes from Thunnus thynnus, assembly GCF_963924715.1. Taxonomy (NCBI): domain Eukaryota; kingdom Metazoa; phylum Chordata; class Actinopteri; order Scombriformes; family Scombridae; genus Thunnus; species Thunnus thynnus. Next base: position 1,036,721 of record NC_089535.1, read on the forward strand.
ATTAGCTTTAAAAGAAAGTAATGTTAGCATTAAAAGAGTAACATTAGCATCTCAGAGAGCAGTGTTAGCATTAAAAAAAGTAACGTTAGCATTAAAAAGGTAACATTAGCTTTAAAAGAAAGTAATGTTACCATTAAAAGAGTAACATTAGCATCTCAGAGAGCAGTGTTAGCATTAAAAAAGTAACGTTAGCATTAAAAAGGTAATATTAGCTTTAAAAGAAAGTAATGTTACCATTAAAAGAGTAACATTAGCATCTCAGAGAGCAGTGTTAGCATTAAAAAAGTAACATTAGCATAAAAAAGGTAATATTAGCTTTAAAAAGAAAGTAATCTTACCATTAAAAGAGTAACATTAGCATCTCAGAGAGCAGTGTTAGCATTAAAAAAGTAACGTTAGCATTAAAAAGGTAATGTTAGCTTTAAAAAAGTGTTGATGTTAGCGTTTAGCTCCAGTAACTTTACAGCCTGGCTGTGGACTCTTAGTCTAAACAATAACTGGATCAATTGATAATCATATAGAACAACAATAATCATTAGTAGCAGTTTGTTCTGTAATCTGGCTGTAAAACAGATTTTCTGGTTGTAACAGACTTTGTTCTATTGTTGCCATGTGAAGCGACCAAATAAAGACGTTTTATAAAGACATTTTGCTCCTCTGGTCCTGAGATGTGCAGGAATTGTTAAACAGCCGGTTGTTTCTGTGTGTTGACTCTCAGCTGTTCAAACAGGAGCGCCGTCACCATCACTCTTTGCTCAGCTGAAGAAAGGATTCCTCCGTCACAGTTACAGCTCAATAAGCTTTACAGTGACCGCTGCTAAAAGAGAGAGAAGCGTCGCAGGCTGTTTGACTTCTAAAAAACAACATTTCTGACTGCAACACTTCACTTCCAATCTGTTTTAATCTCTCCAAATCCTGAATGTTCTGCATCTCTTTCACTCGTCGGAGGATTTGAGTAAAGCTTTCAGACGGCGGCGGCCTTCTGGCTTCAGCTCAGATGTAAAAGCTTTGTTATAGATGTGTAATTTAAAATACGCTCTCCTCCATCTCCTCAGAGACATTAAGCAAATGTGCCGAGCGCTTCTTAATCTGCCCTGATTAATATTTCCTCTGAGGGAATAAGTTACAAGGCTTTAAAGTCACCGCCACTAGAAACAACTTGTGAGACTTATTTAAATGGATATCTGGCTCCCATCATATTCATGCCTCCGAATGGAAACTGATATTTTCTATTAATCTGTATTTTATGAGGCAATTGGCTGCGATAAATGAATTAACCAAATTACATCTATATAGCCGGCGTCGTGAATACCTTTAGTGGTTTTGTGTTTAATCTCTGGAAGTCATGAAATTATTCTCAGCCTGCTGTTTGTCTAATGTGGTGGTTCTCAACCTGAGGGTCGAGACCCTTCAGTGGGTCATAGGATTAATCTGACAACTGATTAATAAGTTTAGAAATAAGAAAATAAACATACTCTGCTTTACTGTAATATTAGTTTCTTTATTAAGAAGACTATTGGTACCACTCAATAAAAATGCAGCCTTTATAAAGGACTTACAGGAAGGAAACAACGGCGTCAATAACAGTTAATAGAGTATTTATTAATGACTTATAGATTAATTATAACCCTTTAATAAAAACTGGTCTCTGGGTTTCTTCTTTTCTATTTGGCAAAAATGCAGTTTAAAATATACATTAATTAATACTCAGTGTTAACTTGGTAATAACTAATTTTATAACGTATTTACTTACTTGTAACTTTTGTTTAATTAGCAAAGAATAACGTAGAGAACATTCAGGTAGCAGCTTCTCAGAGCTGATCGTCACTTTCACCCGTCAGAATAACATCAGCTGCAGATAATTAAACTTTAACTCTTTATGTTTGTCTTCTCTGTAGTTAATGTGTTAATTAATGTTAACGCCGCTCTGCGACGGCGACTGAACTGTGTGACTTTCCTCCAGTGAAACCATCAGCTGGTCTCATCTCACCTTCAGGAGTCACATCACAGCGCTGTGGTTCAGGTCTGGTTTGGTTTACAGAAAGATTATGGTTTGAGTTATTAAAATGATCATTTGAAACGTGGTGCGGGTTCAAGTTACTACTTCCTCAAAATAAGGCAACTTTCATCGTCATAGCAACAGTAAATACCACAACAATCACGGTTGGAAACCTGAAACAAACAGCAGCCTCCTGCAGCAAAGTCCATTAAGTCCACCCAACCTGCCACCTCTCAATATGGAAATATGTCAACTTATACAGACATTAGACAAGATATTAATACTGTTATTGTAGTAGTTGATCATTCTTGCAAACTTAAAGTAACGTTAGTGATTTAGCTTAAATTAGTTAACATACTTGGCTGGACTCTGCATCTGCTAGCTAGACTGCAGGTGGTTGTTTAGATAGAAGTGACTGAAAGCTTTGTTTGTATTACTGAGTGCATTGTTTAAGTATTAAAGCAGTTAGATATTATGCAAGTAATAGTGATTTAAGATCAAATAAAATAATGCTCTATGCATTGTGTATGATAGCTTGATTTCTCTTTGCAGAATCACACACAAACACGTCCATGTTTTTGTTCTGTCGCTCAGGCTCATTCAAGTCTTGAAAGGACAGAAGTCGTCTGCGTCCGTGTTTTAGCAGACGCACCTGGAGACACACCTGAAGTCTGGAAGAATAAGTTTTATACAGTCCTTTGTTCTCACTAACATCGTGTCATGTGGAGCAGCAGGAATGGACCCAAATGCAGAGACTGACATGCAGGGTTGATGAAAACCTTCTTTATTCTTGGTACTGGGCAGAGAGACACAAGAACAAACGATCCAACAAAGACTGAACAGAAAACCAGGATTTAAAAACTAACGAGGAGATGAGGTGCAGGTGGGGAGATGGGTGGAGAACTCAGGAGAGGAGAGTGAGGTGATGAAACAGGGAAACACGGAGCAGAGCAGGACTGATGAGGCTAACACCAGGCAGGTGTTGCTAACAAGTCCAGATGCAGGACAGGTGTGAGGAGACAAACAGGCCAGGGAGGAGTGCAGCCCGTAGTAACCCGTCCAAGAATAACTGTAAACACAAACCCAAGTACACAACACGCTATGCTAACCACCACCCAAACCACAACAAGCAAAACCAGATGACCAGAAAGACTCAACAGAAGTGTAACACAGGAAACCCCAAAGAACACAAACACACAAAGAGTCTAAAAAACAAACCAAAAGTCCATTCAGGATGTGACAACATTCATATTTTATTAATATTTCATCATTTTCAGGTTGGAGCTGCAGACTGTCGACATTAGTTAGACTCACATTCAAAACTGTGTCTGAGTTTTACTTATTTATAACTTAAGTCGCCTCCAAATGATAAAATCTAATTAGAAGGATTCAGATTCAATAAAATGTGAACCAAAAAAGGGATTTTTAATGACTTGGAAGAGCCAAAGTTGTTCTTGGCAACAATTTCTATTATTGATTTGTGTAATTTAATGTATTTCTTAAGCAAGAATCTGACATCTGAAGACTTTACTGTGGACTCTGAGAAACAGTGATAAACTGTTTTCTGCCGTTTTACAGACTTCAGGCTGCAACTCACTGTTATTTCCATTATCAGTTAATCTAATGATTATTCTCTGGATTAAGTGATTCATTATTTAGACTATAAAAAGTTTCAAAACAGTGAAAAAATGCTGTTTATAATTTCTCAAAGCCCACAGTGATGTCTTCAACGTGCTTGTTTTAATCTGGATCACCGACCGGGTAAAGCAGGCAGCTCCAGGTTCCCTCCGCATCATCTGATCAATCAGTCCAACATGAGCTCTGATTGGTCCTCCATCCTCCATCTGCTGGTCCTGGTCCTGAAGAGGGACTCTGTCTGAAGACTTTAATAGTTTTAGTTTCTATTGAGCTCCTTAGTTGAGGGACAGCTGGTATTATTCCATCACAGGAGGACTGTCATTATTGTCATTAATAATCCATTGATTGATCAGTGTATTAAGTGTTGATCATTATTCCCTGTGAACATATTCAGATGACTAGTTTGGTCTCATCTACAGTCACACACAGCGAGGTTGAGTTTACTGTCATGGAAAACTGGGAAAAATAGCAAATATTCACATGTGAGAAGCTGCTGACAGAAGAGATTTGACTTTTTGCTTTTAAAAATAACTTAAAAGAATAAATAAATGTTGTTGATCAATTTTATTTTAACAATCGACTAATCATCCCAGGGCCCCATATTAATCCAGTCATGAATAAAGATATTCAATGTACTCTATAGATTATGATAAAAACAAAGCACCTCACACTGAGAAGCTGAAATCAGAGAATTTTGGAGCATTTTTGATTGAAGATTTGATTAATTGATCATCATAACGGTTGCTGATTTTCTGTTGGTCGACAAATCGATGCATCGACTAACTGTTGCAGCTCCGTTAAAGACTAAACAGTTGATTAATTGAGAAAATAATCTGCAGATGAATCAATAATGAAAACAATTGTTAGTCGCAGCCTCGTGGTCATAAATCAGAAATATTGTGAAGCTGAAGCTGTTTTAATGAAAGATTTGAATATTTTAGTGAAAAGTTAGATTATATGTGATATCTACAGAGCAGCAGCTGGTTGTTCTTGTCCTCAGTGTGTCTGCTGTTTACTGCAGAAATGTAAAAGTGCCTGAGTAAACTCCATTTAATGTGGCCTGCAGTATCTGAAATACATAAATATGTCAAGTGAAGGAGCCTTAATAGACCTGCTTAGGCTGGTAATTGCAGCAGTATTGTTTCCTTCTGATTAGGACAAAAGCGTTCCCCGAGGACCCCCCATCCTTCAGCTGCTTCATCTGCATTAGCCGGCTCTTCCCCGCTTTAATCTGCTCTCTCCTCAGGTATTTAGAATAAATCAATGGGAATACATGATTGTTTAATGATTTTTGGAGGAGCTCTCTTCGACCACAGCTGCATGATTTAGAATGACTAATTCCACTTTTTACCATTGATCCACGGCTGCATCCTCGCACAAGAATGCCCATATTTAGAGACTGCTTGCTGGGCTTTTAGTGGCGAGGAGATCCTTCAAGGTTATGGAGCAAAATAAAAAAGATAGTTTTATCTGAATGTGTGGAAACATCAAATCAACAAATGTCATGATATAATCTGTGAGATATGAAATACAAACACATTTTTTTTTAATTCACTTAATTGCTATTGATCCTCAGGAGGAGAAATTCATCAGTTTTCCTTCACAGAAAGGTCAGAGGTCACAGAATGGCAACCCTGCAGCTGGCTGGGATTCAGTGTCGGGCTCAACGGCACTCTGGCAGCGAGGCTGTTCGCAGGTTCAGTGGCCACAAACATCTTTATGAAATTTATTGACAATGTTTTTGTAAAATGTACAAAAAAAAACCAAGAGCAATATCTTCAGTCGAACAACAACAAACTAACACAGAAAGGAATTTGAGCTGCAACTCATTTATTAATTTCATTATTGATTAATCTGATAATTATTTTCTTGTTTGGTCTATAAAATCATCAGGTGATGATATCAAATATCTTGTTTTATCCTGAACCCAAAGATATTTAGTGACTATCACATCAGACAAAGAAAATCAGCACATCCTCATAATTGTAAAATGCATTTTTATGCAGACGATACTGTTTTATACTTTAATCACTGAGAAAGAAGAAGTCGCACTTATTGATTTATTTACCACAGAATAATAAAGACTTCACAGATGTCCACCTGTTTTTATGCATATTTTCAATTTGTGCTTAAAGAAATCCTGAGTGGAAATGTCAGAGAAAAAAATGTAACTTAAATGTCACTGAAGAGCTGAAAACATCAGATCTGTGTGGAGCGATGAGGAGACTGTAACCTTCCTCACATCTATGCATGAAACTAACAGATGTGCAGTGGTGCAGTGGTTTAAAGGTTCTGACTGCAGGATTAGCGCCCCCTACTGCAGGGGCATCGTTATTACTAAGTAACATGCGGAGAGCCAGTTCTACGATTCCATTTACAAACAATACTGATGCAAATAAACCTTCAGCAGCACCAGAAAAGTTTAATAAGTTAGACTAAGTTATTATTCAACATTACTTCTTATATGAAGACCATTCAGTTTGAGAGTGTTTTCAATGTTAATACTGGGGTTACCTGTTATGGATTGGGCCTTTAAGTTTCTAAAGTTTGATTAATTTTTCGTGTAAAGCATGTTTTTCAGAGGAGATACAGTCTGTGGTTTACAGTAATGATTTATTTCTGTTTGTAACATGAATGTCAGTCACCGGAAGTTGTTTTTTATATGTTGTATTATTGGGTGTCGTGTAATCCCCATGTGAGATGGATCATTTTTAATGACATGACATGAAAATAAAAACATTCATTCATTCATATTAGTCATTATAACTCCTGTGGACACCCAGATATGTTTGCTGCTGTATAAACAGATAATTATATATATACTATATATATTATATAATTATAATTTATTACCTGTTTGGATATTGACTATTAATGGTAAAAAGGTGAAGCGATGTTTCCGGAGCGATGATGAGGAGCAGTTTTATTCAGATCTATCACTCCTGCTGAGGCTCTGAGATGAATTTACAAACCGCGATGATCCATCAGAAGAATTGTGCATTCAGCCTGTAACGTGCTGTTTATCTGTTACTGAGCCAGTTAAAGGTGAACTCATTATTCCTGCAGGTTGATTTCTTCAGGCCGAGCGCTGCTGCCTGGCTTGTTGATGGACACCTTAATTACAGTGGAAGCTGATTAATTATGGGGCTGCCAGTTGCCACTTTGCCATGACCTGCTTCCGGCTGCCCCTCCCCCCCCCCCCCACTCAGCTTGCTCAGATAAAAACAGCCTCCTGTGAACATCACCAGTAAGACCACTGCAGGAACCAGTTTGATCCAGGAGGGTCTGGGAGGGTCAAAGGTGCCAACAGTACAATGCTGTGAAAATAATATCAAAACACAATTTTAGACATTTTGCTTTAAATTACACACCTTTAAATTAGTCTTCTGGGAGAAATTCATATAAGAATCACAATTCTTTACTGTCAAAGTGACCAAAATGTCCCAAAGTGTGAGGAACCCATTGTTTTTGTAGAGATCATTGCATTTTTGAGGTGCTTGAAAACTCACGAAACTTGGCGAACACACCAGAAGCCGTGAACATCGCAAGAATATACAGCGATTAACTTCATACATGTTTAGTGGCCTCCATAGCGCCCCCTACTGTGTGGATAAAACGACTCTGATATTCACAAAATTTGGTACACATGTTGCTCTTATCATATCACATCAGACATATTTCACATTGGCTTTCATTAGCTCCGCCCAACCAGAAGTCGGCACAAATTTGTGCATTTTTTTAATGCAAATTTTTTTTGCATTATCTGCTGATTTGAATACTAATTAGACAACTAGACTTTCCAAAAAAGAGTCAAAAGAAAACTGGGATGCAGTTTTTTTTATAACCTAAACAGATAAAAACATCTATTTCATTTAGCTTTTAATTCAGGTTTTAAATTTAGTTTTTATCATTTATTTTTTCATGGTTTTCAATTGCATTTTATTAAATTCTCTATTTATATTAATTCTCTTGTTCGCTTGAATTATTTAACATCTTTGTTGTCGGAAGAGGGTGTTTGATTTTAAACCTAAATTAAATATTGTAATAATAATGAATTACTTTATTTGTAATGTTTTGCATTTGAGCTGTCTGCAGAGTCCTTGAACACGAACTGTTTGAATATTTGCATTTTTAACATTCTTCTATTTCTGTTTTCTGTTGTTTTAAATGTAAAAAAAACTAAACAAATAAAAATAAATATTATTAATATACAGCATTTTACTTTGTGCTATTGTACAGTTCTCTATTCTCAACTTTTATCATTTTTTAAAATTTAATCCTATTTGTTATTTTATAGATTTTGGGTTTTTATTGTATTTTGGTCTTTATTTTATCTTTGTTTTCATGTTTCAGCTGCTTTAACACTGTAATTTAATATCTATCTATCTATCGATCTATCAATCTATATTTATCTATTTCTTCTATTTGGCTTTAATCTTTCCCAGAGACTTAAAAAGTCACTTCCTCAACCTTTTCTTTCTAAATACCCCCCTCCTTTCCTTCCTCTGTTGCCCCCCCCCACCCCCCTCTCTTTTCAGGAGTGGTTCAGGTCCGTCTGCTCACCCACAAAGCCATGAGGTCAATGATGTCAGACTCCTGCAGGAGGAATAAAAGGCCGTGAAGGAAGCAGTCTGTTTAAGCGGCTTCATCATCACACAGTGTTATTTAAAGTATGTGATGGTGACATTTACATATTTTAGCTTCTGAACTTGTCAGTGACGGTAATTTCACCTAAACCTGACAGCCACAGAGAGCGCAGGTCTTATCAGGAAGCCTCGTTAGAGTTATTGGACTTTAATCAAAATTACCTCGTAATTGGTGTCTTTGATTAGATTAGTTGGAATAAAATCAAGCCATCCCCTCCCCTTTAAAAGGATTACGGCGGGTTAAAAAAACAGTGTTCAGGAGCGAATGCAAATGCAATCTTGTAGAGGAAAAAAAAAAAACATCTGATGGAAGGAAAAAAATGGACTTGTTGGGAATGCAAATTGGCCCAACCCTGTTTTATGCTAATAACAGCAGGGCAAAACATTTCAATGTATTCTTGTCTTGTTACAGTCGGGCTAAAAGCTTCTAAATCCCTACCATTTACCAAATTAAACTAATTTCAAGTGCTTCCAAAAGGCACATCTGTAGGCTGACGTTTGTCCCCCGGCCTTTGAGAAGTGGGCTCCGCCAGAGCATTCAACATCCCATTGATCCTTGAATAGTCATGCCTGTCAGGGAGCCATATCAACCATTATCATTCTAATTTTACTGCCTTTCTTGGTCCCTAATCTAATTTGCAATGATGCCGGAGCATTTCGCGAGGCCACTGCACTTTCTTCAGAATTTCAACAAGGGCATTAAAGCTCCCCAATTTACATTAATGAAGTGCACATTTAATTAAGGCGGAGAGCAGCGGGACGGTGGAAAGAGATGTTGGACACCAGGTGGAGGAGATTGGTGGATATGAGGTGAGAAAGGAAATGAAAAGTCACTCAAGAAGAAGAAGAAGAAGAAGAAGAAAGGAAAACACGTTTAATCAGCTCGTTTTAAATGTGTTTTTATCATAATGTTGGATTAACAAACAATAGTACTCTAGAGCTGAAGTGTTTAGATCGTTAATTAATTGGGAACAATTCTGATTAATTGTTCAATCAAAAATTCTCTGGAAGCAGCTTCTCATGTGTGAATATTTGCTACTTTTCCAGTTTTCCGTGATAGTAAACTCAACATCAGACAAAACAAGTCAACTGAATATCTTATATCTTATAGCTCAGTTTTAAAAAGAATGAATTTACATGTGGAAAAGAAAATGTTTCATCGACTCTTTCTGAGTTCAGAAAAGGACGAAGTGAATTTACCAGGATGGTCTAACAGATTTATATTTTTAGAGTAAATTATTGTTCTTGTCCAAATAAAAATTTTGCTAATTTAAAAACGTCTTCCAGGGTTTTGCAGAATCGTCCACTTTTTACCACCTGACTGTCCAACCATTCATCCGACCCGCCTCACAGACGTCATCGGTCAGTGGTGATTACAGTGTTGTAGTTGAAAGCTCGGGGCGTCTCTTACAGACGCTAAAGGGCACCTTGTACGTTGATGAAGCGTTGCTATTTGACGACCCGGGAATGAGACCAGGCTCGATGTTTTTGGTCAAACTACTGTTTCCAATTAATAAAACAATCTGAACTCAAGGTCTGCTTATTCACTTTCTCTGGAACTTTCAACCATCTCAGCTGCAAATATGTGCAAATGTTGTAATAAATGCACAAAATACCAGGATCTATCAAGAATTAACCTACATAAGGATGATTGGACTGAACCTGTGGAAGCAGACAAGAATTAGAAAACACAACACTTTTACCAGGGTGGCTGCCAGATTACTCAAGGTCTACTTACTAGCTTTCTCCAGAGTTCACCGTCTTCAGTGAATATTGCTAAGATGTCACCAAACTTCTGAAAAAGCTAGTAAGTGGATTTTTGAGTTAAGATATTTTTTTGGCCAAACTACTGTTTCCAGTCGATGAAACAATCTGAACTCAAGGTCCACTTATTTGCTTGTTCTGGAGCTTTCAACTGTTTCAGCTGCAAATATATGCAAACACCTTGATCTATTACAAAATTAAAAACAAATATCTGCATAAGGAAGGGAAAGAGTTCAGAAAAAGATGGTTCAATTGAAATTGTGGAAGAAGACAAGAATTAGAAAACACAGCAGCTTCACCAGGGTGGCTGCCGGGTTTTAAAGTAAGATCCACTTACTATCTTTTTCTGGAGCTTTTAACCATCTCACCTTCTTCTTCAGTGGATGGAGTTCACTAGAGAAGGCGAGGTCTTTAGTTATTGTTGGTTGACCTTGAGTATAACTACTGCTTCCAAAACAATCTCAAATCAAGGACTTTTTTCCGGAGCTTTTAACCATCTCACCATCTTCTTCAGTGGATGGAGTTTGTTCAGTTGTCCCCAAACTTTAGGAAAAGCCAGTAAGTGGACCTTGGGTTAAGATATTCCTTTTACTTTTTCCAATTGATAAAACAATCTCAGCTCAAGGTCCACTTATTCGCTTTCTCTGGAGCTTTTGACAGTTTCAGCTGCACAATATTTGCAAATACTTGATTTAAATACATAAAAAAGTAAAATACTTTAATCTATTAATGTACTTTTTAAAGAATGGATCTACAGAAGGAAGGAAAATGTGTTTTATCAACTGATTTCAGATCTTTTTTCTTGGGTTTCAGTGGAGGACGGTTGGACTTCCTGCTCTTTGTGAGCTCCGTCTCTATGACTTGTGAGCTGAATTTGTGGAAGCAGACAAGAATTAGAAAAACACGGCGCCTTTACCAGGGTGGCCTGCCAATCTGGGAGGTGGAGAGGGGGTCCTGTCTTTGTGTCTTACAGATGGGGGGGAACAAGGGAGGAGGGCCGGTATTAGTGAGCCGGTTTGGGTGTCCTCAGAGTGAGTGGTGGTCTCTGGGGTGGAACAGCGGAGGAGGGGAAGGGGAAGGGGGGGGAGCAGACGAGGGACAATGACCCCCGCTCCTCCGCCGTGAAAAGGCAAAGTTATAAATTCATCTATTTGCTCTCTGCTGACCTCAGCTCTCCGCCGGCTCGGCGCGGGGAGCCGAGGCTCACCCACAATGCATCAGCCTGTCACAATATTGAGGAAAATGTGAAAGAGGAAGAATGACTACCAGATGCTTTATTGTCTTTGTAATTTCCACATAATTAGCCGGGAAGAAAAGTCCCCGCTCTGGTTTAATCACGCTGAATGAACTTGAAGATTGCCATTCTGCCCGACAGCACAGGCAGCAACCACCAGCAGCCCCCCCCCCGCCACCGACTCTCCTCCCTCATCAGGGGGGATATCAGGAGCTGCCCAAAACTGTGCTGCTGCAGAGTTTAACTGTGCGTGACTATGGACTGTGAAATTGGTTAACACACACACACACACACACACACACACACACACACACACACCCGGCTGTTGACCGACCCCATGCTGACTGTTGATGTAGTTGAACAGATTAAGCGAATCAATCTGTTAACACCACCTAACATTAAGTTGGGCAGGCTGATTTAATGGGGCCACTCAGCCTGAGAGCAGAGCCGTGTCATTAGTTAAGACTCTGCAGGCAGCACCATCAAACGCACATTAGTCTGTTGATGATGTTTAATTTGCTTTTGATAAGCCACCTGAAAGTTGTCCTCAGCTGATGAGCCTAATAGTTACTAATTACAAAGATATTACTAATGAATTAAAAAGACATTTACCTCAACGACTAAAACTCCCAATTAAAGCGCTGAACAGATAGATTGACTGCAGTGATGATCCGCAGTTTAAAAAGAAGCAGGAATCATTAAAGTAATGACTCAATCTGTCAGCTGATGACTTCACATTCAAGAATATTAGTCATCATACACTCATTAACTGACAATTAAATGATTATTCGTGCTGCATGTTTCCCTAAACCCCGCCCCCAAACATCAGTGGTCCAATCACAGCTCAGCATCTGTAAGTAGTCACAGGTGTGTCAGTGTTTGGATTTCTGCACATGTTGAAGCGACTAACATGGACGGATCTGTGGTAAAGGAGGAAGTAAACGAGCCTCCATCACCGTAAACCAGACGATAACAGTCACGTTTGATCACTTTTTAAACACTTTGGACATTAAATCTGTTCTGGAGATTCTGTAGAAGCAAATATGTCGAACATACCGTCATCAAATGTCATTAAAATAAACGTCTGTTAGCAGTAATTATCTGCTTTTGTTTCTATGTTTATGATCAAACCGTCCGTCTATCAGTAACTATCTACATCTATGACTGAATGACACTTATTAACACTTTATTGCATTTAACAGCAATATTAAGTGAAAAGGTTTTAAACTCAGGGATGTTTAACAGGAAGTAAAGAAAGCTCAAAACACATCAGCTGCTGTTTTTACTGACATGATTTAGCTCTTAACTCTTTGTAAAAAAGTCCATCTTTTGGCGGAAAACTAATGAAACACGTTGTCATTGAACGTTTATTGATATGAATGAATGAATGAGCATGGGCTTACAAGACACCATGAATTCCAACAAGCCAGGACCAGAGCACAACGTATATATTAAAATATATTGTAAAAAGAAAATCTTTCATCTTCAGATCTAGAGTTCATCATTAAATAGTTCAGACATTCTGAATTACAGTTGTAAGTTTGCCAAATATTACTGAAAAGTCTAAGTAAACACTAATTAAACAAACAGTCTGTCTCGCCTTCTTTTCCAGGTTAGCAAACTTAAATACATCAAAATTAAACAGCCGTTCCAGTTTTTACTCATCTGAACACCAAAATATTTCAGGGTTTAGTCGAACGATTTCATGAAACAGTAACTCTGTTAAGTCATCATAGTTTATACAGTACAATAGAAAATTTATTGATATGTTCAGTTTCATTAAACAAGCCAGATATGTTGATTACATTTTCTCAATGTGTTGCGAGAACATTTGAGCAACATCATGTTTCCTACAAAACATATGAACTGTTCCAGTTGAGCCGAATATAAATGTAATTTCTGACCTGTTAGCTTTAGCTTCAGTTAGCTAGTCTGATGTCATGTATGTGGAAAAGAAGCCGTCAGCTCACAAAGTTAACATCTGCCAGTAACATGAACATTTCGGTAAAACTGATGTTCATATCGGTTAAAAATGAGAATCTGCTTTTGTCTGAACTCAAACAAACATTGTTTCAAATAGTTCTATGATTTTTGATGATAAATTTGCCTCCGTCAACGCTGTGAACTGAACGTGTGCACGAGTGGAGACGAGTGTGACTACAGGTCAGTACAAAGACAAGCAAAGTTTATTAATGCAGCACAATTCATTCACTGTTAAAGTGCTTCACATGTATTTAAAGGAGGAAATAAGACTTTAATAGAGTGAAACTAGAAGAGAATTTAACCATATGGACACAATAAGAGGCAATAATTAGGCTGATAATTAAAGCTGCAAAAAGTTGATGAAGCCAAAACATGAAAAGGATGAAAAGTGTTTTTATTTTTGTTTGTGTGAAAACATTTAAAACTTAATCCAGAATCAAATGTGTTAAATGTCTTATGAGGCAATAATAAGACATTAATATTATTAAAGATAGTGAATAAAAGCCAGATGAAGATCCAGCGAGTTATTCTCTCCATGCTGATGTGTGTTCAGTGTTCAGTGTGTTGGAGGATGAAGGATCTCCGCCGCCGCCCTAAAGTGTCTTTAAGTGCTGCGACTCTTCACTGCAGAACAGCCACTCATCCGCCTCATAATCTCATCTCAGCCACAAAGGAAGTCGCAGGAAACGGAGACAGAAAATCCACCTTCAGATGCACAAATCTGAGGATCAATTAAAAGCGATCGCAGCTGGACGAGCCCGGCTCTCCATACACAAGCAGCCGCCCCCCTGAAACGTCCCCCCCCCCCCCTCAGTGAGCCGGTGAAAGGGAGCGGGAGGATGAATGGCCCACTTTATTACAGCATGCCATGTGCAGTCAAACAGCAGCACCGGGCCCTTTCTGCGGCCTTCACCGCCTTTATTAACAGGCTTCAGGGGGGCTTGTAAAACTGTTCTGCCCTGCAGGAGGAGGAGGAGGAGGAGGAGGAGGAGGAGGAGGAGGAGGAGGAGGGGGCTGCATAACAAAAATCAGCCTGGAATTAAAGCCCAGCAAAGGACTGTGGGTGGGCTGTTTGTCCCTCTCTTCACCCGCCCACCGACGGGCCATTCCCACCACGGTTTCGGGTCTGACCTCGGCCGAGCCGCCGCTACACGGCTGACAGCTTCATGGGCGATGACGCTAACTCATCACTTAAATCCTGCCGTCATAAAAGAGGCCGTATTTCCTTCAGGCGGCGGCGGCGTTAAGTGGTCGGTGTCTGTCTAGTCTACCGCAGAGAGCAACACGGCAGGTTGTCAGCGTGAAGAACACGAACAACACGGAGCTGAATATGGCGTGAAATCAGCCACAAAGAGGCCGACAGCAGGAAGCTGATCACACACGGAGAGACGCTGCTGTAATGACCTCATCAGCCTGATCAATCAAAGAAGAGTTTTAATCAAACACACACTGTAACAATCAGATGAAGCTCCTCTTTATAAAGATATATCCTTATAATCAAATTTCTGACTTTTTCTCCAGTAAAAGGTTTTTACAGCTACATCCACCAGCTGCATGTGAACAGGAAGTGTAGCTGGTAACTCTGATGTCACTAAACGTATTGATCCTTGCTGGCTGATACAGAACAATTATAATCAGAGTGATCGAATCAATGAAAATGTTGGTTTGGCTCAATCAATACATGTTTTGACATCACTGAGGCTCATCAACATGGTTTATTATATCTCTCCTCTGTACGTTCAGATAGTTCAGCATTGAAAACTTCTGCACATAAAGACAATATATTTTATATTTCATATATTTAGTCCTAACTTGCCACCTGGCATTAAAACAGGATCTGTATCTGGATAAAGAAAAATGTGAGGCCTTCATCTCCTCCTGGTATCAACATGTGATCAGTTATCTGGATAACGATATCTGATCAATGATTCTTTGCATTTACACCTGCTGTTAAAACGTGTTTTCTCAGCTGCGCTGTGATCAGATGTCAACATGCAGATCAGCTGGAAGGCTCGTCAACAAACATGTTGCGTCGCAGGTGAAGGAAACTGCAGCCACCAACAGACGTCTACATACTAAGAGTGTTCCTGAATACTAATACATTATTCAGCAAAGCACAAATAGTGGAGATAAATCCTTTCCACAAAGTTAGGTTGTAAAAGGCAATAAATGAAAAGTGCAAAGCAAGAATCACCTTTAAAGTTCTTCCCTATATGTTACACGCTGTGCTGTCTCTGTGTTATGGGTGTATAAATAGATAGAGGTCTGTCTGCATGAACACAAATACAAATACAAATACTCTGCACATCTCTACTACAAATTAAAAGTCACTGAGTCAGTTTGCTTCAATACAGCAGCAACAAGTCATCAAGTCAGATCTGTTATTCTGACTCAGTGTAACGAACAACAAGCTTTAGCTAAAAACTGTCACAAATGTTTTGTTTCTTGTACAGAACGACGTGCAGATGATATTCAAATGATACACAAGTTATTAATAATCAATAACAAACCGTCACACGTCAGTTTAAGAAGAAGAGATTATAACAAGCTTTAGTTTGGTTAAATAACACTAACACTGGCTCAAGACGACATTAACATCAACCCAGTATTGGCGGAGCTCGGTGACCTTTCAACTTACTGGGATGAAGTTTTCTCCATGAATGTGGTGGCGCTGTAGAGATTACATTTACACCTGCTGAGATCTGATCACATTGTGTTCTGATGCATTTACAGCTGCGTTAAGGTTTGTTCCTCTCATGTATCAGCAGTAACCATCAGTTCCTCTAAAAGATAATTAACCAGCGATGTTTAAAACACTTCCAGCTGTTCGGAAGGTTTTTCCAGAATCCGCAGACTCTCTTCCAACCATCTGGATGAAAAAAAAAACATTTGCTGCTGAATCATGAGAAAGATTTTTTAACCCGTGTGTTTCCACTTCTCTTTATGCATCAAAACAAAAGCTGGCAGCCCGCCGGCGAGCTGGACAGGAAACCCAGTCGCAGTTTGGGGGAAATGAGTTAAAAATGTTTTTTATCGTTCGGCGGACAGAATATTTTTTTCATCCAGATGGTTCAAAGAGTCTTTGGGGATTCTGGAAATACTGTCAGAACAGCAGGAAGTGTTTTTAAACGACCTTCACTGGTTAATTATCTTTTAGAGAAGCTGATGGTTCCCTCTGTGACTGAATGTAACGTCACCTGATACAGATTATATTTCAACAGCAGGTGTAAATGAGGTGATAGAGTCACACACACACACATTAGGTTTAATCTGCTCTCAGTAAACACCGACGTTATAACGAAGCTAAAGTTTGAACTTATGAACAGATGCTGGAACCGACTGGTGGAACTTCCTGTTTACTAGTTGGTTGCTTCTGATTGGACAGTGTGTCTATAACCAGCAGTCAGGTGTCTGTAATCATTCCTCCTGTTCATACTGGATATTAAAAGATCCTTCAAATGTGCTTTCAATGGAAGTGATGGAGGCCAAAATCCACAGTGTGTCCACACTAGAGATGTGCAGAGAGTCTAGTATTTGTATCTGTATTTGTATTCGAATAAAAGTGTAAAGAGGCTTAAAAATCCTGTTTTTGTTTTTATTACACTTTTAATTTTAGAAAATTAAAGTGTTACAATAAGTGTTCATGAAGTGTGTGTCAGTAGTTCAGCTTTATCTCTGGGGAACACTCCCAACTCTGGGACTGATGTCCAAATGAGGAAATGTGCGTCATGTAGCAGGTGGATGTGACTCCCCTCACTGAGACCTGCTGATAGACGTCACAGCAGAGCAGAGGAGAGACACTGAGATAGTGATGTAACTGACCTGCACGCTGGTGTTTGACATGTTTTGTTTTCTTCTCGAAAACAAATAATTTTTAAAATATTTGTATGAAACAAATATTTGTAAAAAAAACCCACTATTTGTGCTTTGACAAATAACATATTTGTATTAAGGCACATCCCTAGTTCACACAGTCATTTAAAAGTCTGTGTGAAGCTTCTATTCAGCTTCAGCAGTCTGAGTTAGTCATATCAAGTGGATATCTGACACATTTACAGTCTGTGTGTTTCCCTGTTGAGCTGCAGGTGGAAGTATAGTAACAAAAAGAGGAACTTTGGCACTAAAAAGACTGTAACGTTGAAAGATATCTACTGGATTTGACTCATTTGGACGCTGAAGCTTCATATTAGCTTCAGATAAACTTTGAAATACATTTTTGCACAGAAGGAGGACTGTGGATTTTGTCCTCCATCACTTCCATTGTAAGGTCATTATGAAGGGATCTTCTAACGGTCAGTATGATTACAGCAAGAAAAAACAGCTTTAATGTTGTTGTGCAGGATATGAATGAATAATTTAATAAAAGGCAGTGTTGGTACACAGTAAAGTTCTCCTTACTGTGGTTTTGTGTAGTCGTGCAGCGGAGGTCAGAGTGACAGCTGGATGCCGGGAGGTCTGACTGCACACAGAAAAAGGGGAGGATGAGATGTGTCGAGCGAGTAAAAGGATGACCGCGGAGTGTCGGACGGGGCGTTCAGGGGGAAAAAGGTCGGAGTGGAGGGTTTGGATGGGTGTGTTTATGTCTGTGTGTAAAGCCAATGAATAAATCAGTGGTTAGTAACAGTATTTGAATAACAGCAGGAGGAGGAGGAGGGCTGCAGCTGCATTACTTAACAGACAAAAGGCACTCAACAGATGGGGAGAGTTGAGTTAAAGAAAGTCAGCGCTTTAGTTAAGGAACACGCCGCCCACAGATGCTGTCAGAGCGGCTCTGACAGGTGGCCTGATCTCCAGCCGACACTCAGCCGTGTGCCTTTCTTCCAGAAAGTGTAACACTTTGTCCGTCGATTTCACAGGGGTGTGTCTGAGCGTTTTCACGTTCGGGCCGCTGATGCCTTGATGTCCGCCGGCTTTACAAAAAGCTGATATTCGTCTCCTCCTGATCCCGATCTGAGGCCCAGAGCGAGGAGGGAGAAAAGTCACATCTGTTGCATTATGAAACTCCCATTTAGAACAGGAGACTCTGTTCCGCTGTGTGATCTGTCAGCTTTATTGTGTTTATCTGCTGAAATGATCACTTTAAGATACAGAGAGGTGATGCCAGCAGGAAACAGTCTGCAGCTGCAGATAGAATAGAATATGAAGCTTTAATAAGTCAGGTCTTTATAAAGGGTTCATAAGGTGTAACTGATGATCTAACTAATGGTCAATAAGTCATTTAAAATGCTTTATGAATCATTTATAAGCCAACAACTTTTGTGTTGCCAGCAGAACATTTACTGACATACTTACGTACTCTTTGAGGTACTTGTACTTTACTTGAGTATTTCCATGTGATGCTACTTTCTACATTTCAGAGGGAAATATTGTACTTTCTACTCCACTACATTTATTTGACAGCTTTAGTTACTTTTCAGATGAAGATTTGACACAATGGATAATATAACAAGCTTTTAAAATACAACACATTGTTAAAGATGAAACCAGTGGTTTCCAACCTTTTTGTCTTTTGACGTCTTACAAAAAGCAGTGTGTAGTCGGGGTCACATTTCACATGTCTATGAGTTGTTAACAGCTCCACCAAATAGTGATTTTTCCCTCTAAACTTCTCACATGCTTTCATTTCAATAAATGTTCAAATGATCCAATATTTCAGCAAAAATCAAAGATTAGAGAAAAAGTCCAAAAACTGAAAACAGATTTGTGTATCAGAACTTTGTTTTTTCTTCTTTCCTCTCCCATTAATCATCTCACCACCCCTCAGATTTATCTGCTGACCCTTTGGAGGGGCCCGACCCCTAGGTTGGGAACCACTGGACTAAACTAGCTAACTGTATATAAAGTAGTGTAAACTAGCTCCACCTCCAGCAGCTACAACAGTAACATGCTGCTCTAACACTGATGCTTCACTATTAATAATCTAATGATGTCATATATAATAATATATCAGTCAGAGGGACCAAACCA
The DNA here is from genome assembly GCF_963924715.1 of Thunnus thynnus. Lineage (NCBI taxonomy): Eukaryota > Metazoa > Chordata > Actinopteri > Scombriformes > Scombridae > Thunnus > Thunnus thynnus. The sequence continues at coordinate 1,055,952 of NC_089535.1, forward strand.
CTACTTTTACTGCAATACTTTAACTACATCAAGTTCATAATACTTATGTACTTTTACTGCAATACTTTAACTACATCAAGCTCATAATACTTATGTACTTTTACTGCAATACTTTAACTACATCAAGCTCATAATACTTATGTACTTTTACTGCAATACTTTAACTACATCAAGCTCATAATACTTATGTACTTTTACTGCAATACTTTAACTACATCAAGCTCATAATACTTATGTACTTTTACTGCAATACTTTAACTACATCAAGCTCATAATACTTATGTACTTTTACTGCAATACTTTAACTACATCAAGCTCATAATACTTATGTACTTGTTTTACTTATTTTTCATGCAGGACTTTTGCTTGTAATGGAGTATTTTTACATTGCTGTATTAGTACTTTTACTGCAGTAAAGTATCTGAATACTTTCTTCCACCTCTGATATGTTGAACTTGTTAGCAAACAGTTACTTATTTCCACATCCAGCAGTTACGGAGCAACATTATCATTCATGTGGAGTCGTGTTTCTGTCCAATATTCACTCTCTTTTAGCTCTGTTTTTGGTCTCTACCAACTCCTGAGGGAAATATCTGGCTCTTTAGCTGCTAAATGCTCCACTATGTTCACCAGCTAGTCTACAGCTAACTGTGTCTGTTAGCAGGTAGTGTACAGTGACTTTTACAGCTTTTTCTCTGAAAACGACGCTATGAGACGCTGAGAGTGAACCAGAACAGTAAAGTTGCAGCCGGATAGATAAACAATGAGCTGAAACTCACTATAAAGCTCATCTAAAGATGCTTTAAAGATACAGGACACTAAAAATTGTGAATTTGTAGCTTAATAGGTGTTAATTATATATGTTGTCTTGCCATCAGCTCTTATAGATGTCATACTGTAATTTGCTTCTATAAGAAATTAGCAAAAAATGTAAAGATTGACAAAGAAAACGTTCCCAACTTACAACAACACATTAATAAACGCATTACTGGTAAACCATTTATAAATGCTGCATCAATAGAACCTTTTTCTGTCTTCATACTCAGTTTGCAGACGTGTGACAGCCTGATGGATCTCGCTCTGCACTCGGTCGTACAGCGATGATCCAATTTGTAATTTCACAATCATAACGGATGGCTTGTAAAAGACGTGAGCTTCAATATGTTCATCTCTCTTGTGCGCGGTGGCACGCTCAGCTGGAGGAGATATATGGGCGTAGATCTGACAGTAAAACGCTCAGCGGTGATTTAAGTCATGTAGATGTATGTCTGAACACCTCCACAGATGTACTTTGGGTCACATAGTGCCGGTTTAAGACCGGCTCTCTCTGACTGATGTATTTTTATATTCTCATTTCTCTGTTTCCTGCTATGGAGGCCCATTTCTGCCAGAAGAAGAAGAAAAGTTAGTCATGATGACAAAAAATTGTCCATGATGTGCAGATATTTTGAGATAAAAAGTCAAGGTTTTGGTGTTCAAAGTCAAATTTATAAGGTAAAAAGTGAAAATTATGAGATAAAAACTATAAAATAGTAAAAATTATGAGATTAGAAGTGAAACTATTAGATAAAAAGTGGAAATAATGAAATAAAGTCCAAATTATGGGACTAATAAGTGAAAAATATGATTTAACAAGCATCTAACAAACATCTAAATTGTAAGATAAAAAGTCAAAATTATAAGATAAAAAATCTTATTTAGAAGATATTAAATCAAAATCAGAATTATGAGATAAAAAGTAAAAATTATGACTCACTAAGTGAAAAATTAAGTGCAAACATGTTGCATCAAATTAAAATATTGAGATTAAAAGTCAAAATTATGACTTACTAAAAGGAAATTATGAGAAAAAAGTCAGGAATAGATGAGGTCAAAATAATGAGCTAAAAAGAGAAAAAAAAAGTGAACATTTTGAGGTAAAGGTGAATATAATGAACTAAAAGGTGAAAATTGAGATTAAAAAAGTCAAAATCACGAGTTAAAAAGACAAAAATATGACTTAGAAAGTTAAAATTAAGAGATAAAAGGTGAAAGTTATGACTGACTGAGCAGATATGAGGCAACATGAGCATTATTGTATCACAACTAATTTTTCTTCTTCTTTGTTTTTCTTTCCTGGCGTTAATGGTCTTCCGTACACTCTGAGTCTGAATGACCCTCAGAGAGGAGACGGGTATAAATCGAATCCTCTCTCTCTGTGTGTGTATAAACTAGTTATTGAATATATTTATTTTGCTATCCATACAGCAGTGAGCGCTAGCTGCTAGCATTAGCGTTGCATTATCTGATTTTATTAGCTTTACATGAGATGAGTGATCTGCTGCTGCTGCTGCCTGATCTGCATTTGTGAGTGTGTGGACGTGGAGGACATTTGAGTTAATCACTCTGTCCGTTTGGCTGCCGATGCCCCCCCCCCCTCTAATATCCCTCATATGGATAATGATATTTCTTCTTCGGGATGAGGGCCTCCTCCTGCCTGAAGGTTGAAATTGAAGCGTGGTTGTCGGGAGGACAAACCTTCCTTTGCGCCTCAGTTAGCGATTGTCTTTGGGAATGAATTATTTTTAAGTGAATTAGCCGGGATGCATGGTGGGCCGGCCTGATTTGGAGCTTTGTGGAATCTCATTAAAAGCAGCTTTGTTAAGGCGCAGCCCCCCAATAATGACATGCAGAACGCCCAGCTCGGCCATAGGTCTGCTCATAATGGGCCTGATTCATGGATCTTTGATTGCCGTGTAGAATTGGATTAAAGGATCATCTCAGCTCTTAAAGACTGCACAGAAATAAACGGCTTACGCACGCGTTCCCGGCGCCGCCGACAGTTGCAAAGTTGCCTCCTGCTTTGCATACATCAGCACGGCGCACAAGGAGAGGTGAAAGTCAATTAAACAGTGATGCTTCTTTTGCATTAATGCTCCGATTCAAAGAGGAGGAGATCATATCAGCTCTGTGATCGGGTTTTATTTATCAAGAGTCCCGGAGCAGGAAATCTCTCCCAACAGGCCAAACGTTCTCAGAGTGACGTGTTCTTGTTACGACAGCATCTTATTAACTTTCTTAACTCAGGAAATCTCTCCTGTCTGCTGATGTTTAGAAGCTGCAGAGTCCTGAACTCGTATTTATAAAGCTGAAAGCGCTGAAAGTTAACAAACTAAAAATATCTGAGAGTCGGACTTAAGACTCGTTAACGGAGCGTTCTGGTCTGACTGTCAGGAAGGAAGTGAGAGTGAGACGTCGCTGTTTCACGACACTCAGAACCACAAAGTAGAAACTATGATGATGTGTTGAAGTTCTCTGACAGAGATACAGTATGAACACGACATTCAGCCTTTATAGACGGTAAACAAAGCTGCTTATACGGGTTAAAAACATAAATGTAGCCTATTAAGTTTATTAAAATAGTAGATAATGAGACTCTGCTCCATCCTAACATAATATTACTGCATGTTGTATAGATATTAGACAGACACATGTTGCTGTGGTCACTTAACTGCACTTCCTGTTAGTTTCTGTTCCTACATGAAGGGAAAATGATTATTTCTGTGATGTCACAGCGTTGGGAGATGCACCGTGTGAACAGCCTAAATAAATAAAACCTTATTAAAATATTTGACCTGTTGTAATGAAGTTGAGATTAAGTAGCTTATCCAGCCAGGGGGATGAGATTTATATATGTTTTAGTTGCTCACACATGCACAATATCTGTATAAGCACATAAAAACCATCTTTCAATAATCTTATTATCATCAAGCTTTTATAAAACATCTCGTCTCTCTCTGAACATCTCCTGGAAACTCCTGACAGGTCAGGAGACAGGACTGATTTCCTCAGTTAAAGGACATATTCTGCATATTTCCAGCTCTATATCTATATTCTGGGGCTCTACTGGAATATCTTTGCATGATTTCCAGTTAAAAACTCCTTATTGATCTTCTACTGGTCCTTTATGCAGCCCCTCAGTTCAGCCTCTGTCTGAAACAGGCCGTTTTAGCTCCTGTCTCTTTAAGGCCCCGCCTCCTGATGAGCCCACTCTGTTCTGATTGGTCAGCTTCAGGAAGCTTCCTCCGGCTCCGGAGGCTACGTAAACAAACTATAGTAGCAGGATTTCACTTCTTTTCCTCCTTCTTTACTCCAAATGTCAACTTCTCAAATCCATCCGTACATGTTGGAGCTGAACAACACATGGAAACACCTTAGCAACCACCTTAGCAACCACCTTAGCAACCAAGATTACAGCAGGACGTCTCTGTTTGTTTGTTACACTCATTAAGTTACCTGCTTATTGCGTGACATATTAGTGTAAGTTACGTGTGGGAAATGCACTAAAATACAGATTGAAGTGGAAAACGTCTGCTGTCAGGAAATAACAAAGGTAACGAAGCTGGTAAAATGTTATTCTGCTGTCGCTAAACGACTCTGACCACATTTAATATAAACATCTGACATTGTAACAGTATATATATATGACTGAAAATAAGGAAAAGCATCACAGGTCCCCTTTAAGAGAGTTGATAAGATGCTTTTATTTTAAAAACGCCAGTTCGGACGATAAATATGACCTGAGACGATGTTCAGGCAGATATTCAGAGAGAGGAGAGATGTTTTATGAAAGCTTGATGAGAATAAATGTACTGAAAGATTGTTTTAACTGAAAACAAATAAAAATATAGTTGTAGACTGATGAATCTCAACTTCAGGTCAAATATTTAATATAAGGTCTGTAGCTTGTATCTGTAGCTTGTATTGTACTTCATTTGTACATCATATAGCATCTGCCAAATACATAAATATAAATATAAATTTGATGAGTTACAAGGAGCGACTTTGTGGATTTACTGACGCTGATCCTGAACGCATCACGAAGCTTCAGCTGATGTTTCCAGTTCTGGTTTGACAGAATTAAAGGGTTAAACTTTGACATCCTGAACGTTTCCTCTGAACAGGATCAGACAGAAACGATGATTCCTATAAAACACATCAGCAGTAAGATTCAACACAGCTGACTGATGTTACACAGACATCTTCATATGTTGTTCATATGTTTCTGTTTCTTTATTTCTTTTTATTCATTCAAGAATAAATTTGGTTTATAAAGCAGTTTTCAGTTTAATCTGATCTAATATTCATCTGGCAAAAGATGACTCATGAACATGAACATGAACATGAACATGAACACATCCTCTGTGTGTTGTTCATCTTGTAGATGTTATGACATCATATTTACTAATCTACAGTAGATTTATGAAGACTGATGTCATCTATAGGAGGGAAAACTTAGGAGCCAAATAGTTTCGTTGGATTTGTCCCACAAGCTGCTATGAAACATATTTTTACAAGATAAATCAGCAGTATATGAAGTATATATATATATATATATATATATATATATATAATATCTGTGAGACTCTGCAGCTGTTTTGTGGCTCATGGGAACATTTGAATGTCAGGTAGTGCGGCGGCGTTCACATTAACCCCTGATGCTCCTGTTTACTGCACGTCCACAATCTGGATTCCTGGTCAATTCATCATTAGTCGTCCTCTAAAACACGCGCACACACATAACATGCGGCGAGCACACGCCCCGCTCACACCTCTCCCCTCCATCCTCACCGCGGATCCCTGAACCATTCATCACCAGGCAGCCGCTGACAGTGACGGATGGGTCAGCCCGCCACCGCCACTCTCCCCGCCAGAGACCCATACGGCCGCAGCCGCAGACTGACAGCTGGAGCAACATGTCAAGTGGTGGAGAGACTGCGGCCATTAATAACCTCCGTCACATGATCGGCGCGGCGTAGGGGGGCCCGTGCGGGCTCCGGGGCGTCCAAAAATCTCAACACGGAGGCCGAGGAGGGAGATGTCACGGCGAGTGGGGGCGACAGTCATGGACGCCTGATCTTTAATCAAGTGTGCAGGGACACTGGGTAATGAATATATCGCTCACAAATTGGAAGGTGTGCAGCAGGAGGGGGGAGGGGGGGGGGGGGGGGGGGGGGAGGGCGGTGAGGATGAGATGACCCATCTGTGGCTCCGCTGTGACCCTGGGGAGTGGTCCTCTTAAAGACGACCCCCCCCTCCCCGGCTCTCGCCACATCTGAGCACATGTAACGTGTCGTTCATTCAGTGACAGAGATGATGATCCTGAGAGGAAGATCAGCTGGCGGCTTCACATCACAACACTCAAACACATATCTGAACGTTGTTCTGGTGAGTTTCTGCTCGTCGTGTGGTTCTGTTACCTCAAAGGAAAAAATGTTGTTTTATTCAGCAAAACAACACCTGTTTACAGTGACAGCGCCCTCCAGCGTTTATAGTGACGATGACGGCAGCAAACCAGGAAATCAGGTGACGTTATTATAGAGCGACAGAGTCGACGTAGGGAGGAGAAACACTTTCCAACTGACAGTCAACACTGTTTTTATACATCACAACTGTTCCCTAACCTTAATGGACACATATTCTGCATATTTCCAGCTCTATATTTATATTCTGGGGCTCTACTGGAATATCTTTGCATGATTTCCAGTTAAAAAGTTATTGATCTTCTACTGGTCCTTTATGCAGCCCCTCAGTTCAGCCTCTGTCTGAAACAGGCCGTTTTAGCTCCTGTCTCTTTAAGGCCCGCCTACTGATGAGCCCGCTCTGTTCTGATTGGTCAGCTTTCAGGAAGCTTCCTCTGGCTCCGGAGGCTACGTAAACAAACTATAGTAGCAGGATTTCACTTCTTTTTCTCCTTCTTTACTCCAAATGTCAACTTCTCTAATCCATCCGTACATGTTGGAGCTGAACAACACATGGAAACACCTTAGCAACCACCTTAGCAACCACCTTAGCAACCGAGGCTACAGAATGGGCTGCTGTTTATGAGCATGTGCGACAAGCCAACATCAGCTCGTCAGCAATGTATAAACTTTAAACTGCAACTTTACTGTTTTAGTTCACACCCCCAATAAAAACAACAGAATAACGCGGCAGTGACGGCGCCCTCTAGTGGTCGTATTAATGATGACGGTAGCAAAGGAGGAAGTCAGGTGACGTTATTACATAGCAACAAAGTCCATGTAGGGAGGAGAAACATCAGACTTTAACTACCCCTCAGTCAACTCAATACTCACACAAGCCACGTTTTAATTGTTTTTTCTCCGTCTTCATTAGTTCATCAGTTAATTCAATAAATAATTCTCCTTCAGTTTCCTCCACCTGGTCAGACTCCTTCTTAACAATCATTTTGACTTTGTCATTTTATGCTTCATATCATTGAATATTGTTGCTGTTCTGTCATTTTGCACTAATGAAAATGAAAGAAAAAAGACTTCAGCACAGACAGAAGAAGAAGAAAGAAACAGCTTTCTTATTCTACTCTTTATTTATTCTTTATTCTATTTCCTTTCCCAGTTGAAGAGTTTTTATTTTGGGAGTTTTTCTTTATTTGAATCGATGTTCTGAGGACAGATGATGTTGTGTTGCTGTACAGATACTTTATTACAGCAGCCAGTTGGCATAAATCAAAATACAAAAACAACCAGGTAAATTAAAGAAAAAAATGCAATTAAAGGCTAAATTATATACATATAAAATATACATATTATAAACCCCTCGCAGCTAATTTGTGGTTTCAAATAAAATATATTCAAATAAAATTGACTTGACATGAATTTCTTCTCCTGGTTCTAGTTAAACGTCCTGCAGCCACATGTTGTTTCCATCACAGCTCACCTGTTGGCAGCATCAGACCTCCATACAACCCCCCCCCCCCCCCCCCCCCACTCAACCCGACCCCCCCTCTGTTACCCCCCTTCACTCACACAGATACAAAGGACCCTCAGCTAATGTAATTGTATCACTAATTATGCATTTAATTCAGTTATAAGGAGCTAACAGCTCCCTCAGTGGCAGCGCTCGCTGCTAAAAGGCAATTCATCCCTGAGATTGAGAAATCTAATTAAGAGGAAATGCTTAGCAGAGAAATCCTGCCTGAAGATAATCCTGTTTGCTGGCATTAACATCCCAGCTGCTGCACGTGTGTGTGTGTGTGTGTGTGTGTGTGTGTGTGTGTGTATAGTGATTTTTTTTCAAGCGTTTTGGGAGCAGAAAGTGAATACCTGCAGGATCATCTTCTGCCACGAACATCTGGTCTCCTGACACCAGCGAGAAGATCTGAGGAGTGTGTGTGTGTGTGTGTGTGTGTGTGTGTGTTTATTACACTGTGTGTTAATTTAACGTCATTTTCACATGTCCTGATTATATTTGAATATTACTGACTGATAAAATGTAAAATCTTAACAAATGTGGGTTAAACTGGTCGACTGACAACAAGTTTGACAAATTAAAACTTTTATTTTATTTTACTCATGAACCAGAACTAACTAACCAACCAACCAATCACCAACTAACCAACCAACTAACCAACCAACCAACCAACTAACCAACCAACCAACCAACCAACCAACCAACTAACTAACTAACTAACTAACTAACTAACTAACTAACTAACCAACCAACCAACTAACCAACCAACTAACCAACCAACCAACTAACTAACCAACCAATCACCAACTAACCAACCAACTAACCAACCAACCAACCAACTAACCAACCAACCAACCAACCAACCAACCAACCAACCAACTAACTAACCAAACAACCAACCAACCAACCAACCAACCAACTAACTAACCAAACAACCAACCAACCAACCAACCAATCAACTAACCAACCAACCAACCAACCAACCAATCACCAACGAACTAACCAACCAATCAACTAACCAACCAACTAACCAACCAACTAACCAACCAACCAACCAACCAACCAACCAACCAATCACCAACGAACTAACCAACCAATCAACTAACCAACCAACTAACCAACCAACTAACCAACCAACTAACCAACCAACCAACCAATCAACTAACCAACCAACCAACCCACCAACCAACTAACTAACCAAACAACCAACCAACCAATCACCAACTAACTAACCAACCAACCAACCAATCACCAACTAACCAACCAACTAACCAACCAACCAACCAATCACCAACGAACTAACCAACCAATCAACTAACCAACCAACCAACCAACCAACCAACTAACTAACCAACTAACTTTCCATCATGTAAATTCCTTTTTAAGTTTAATGCGTCTATAAAGCAGTTTCATTAATATCTGAATATCTGTTGTATTAGTTTGAGCTCAGTGAACCTTATAAACTGATTATTGATTTATTTTATTTATATTTTATTTTATTTTATTTCTCACACTCTGGTTTGGATCATTTCACATTTTTTTGTCCTGCTGGAGTTTTCGGAGCTGGAAGATGTTGGTTTATTTTGCAAATGAAACATAGAAATCACACATTTTTAACAAAGCATGAACGTGTGTGTGTGTGTGTGTTATATATAAAGAATACATGGATGTGTGTGTTATCATGTGTGTTGTGGATGAGCCCCCCTTCCTCCTCCTCCTCCTCCTCCTCCAGCTGAGTTTCTGGGACCCTCTGCTCCATCCTCTCCATCTCTGTCAGAGGAGAACACAGAGCCGCCTTTACTTCTTTTAATTTACTATGTGAATGATTACATCCCTCATTGGCTGGCCATTGTCTCGCTGATGGATTTAATTAAGTTGGGATTAATCACGGCAGGTGATATTTAATGTTTGGGATGAGGGAGCAGGGGAGAGTCCGCTGATGGAGGAACCACAGCTCCACACAGAGAGGCCATGTTTGGAGATTAATGCACCTCACTGACAGAGGTGCAAAAAATAAATTTCACCCGATTTGCCTCTTGGCCTCTTTTGCTCTCTTCATTTTTTCCACATCACAGGCTGCTGATCAGAGTGATGCTGGAGCTGTAAAATTACTCACTTCTGTCTCCTCTGTGTTATCTGAAATGTTGAAATTCGTGGCTAAAGAGCGAGCGAGCGGCGGTGGAGGCGGTGCTCGTTACTACGTCACACCAGAACGTCGAATCAGATCAGCAGGAAGCTTTAACACGAGCCCGCAACCGCCGCCGCCGCCCAGCGACACGCTGAGTGTTTACGTAACTCCTGGAAGTGTTGCTGTTGTTCAGGAATATAATATATAATAATATAATGTTGAAGTCTCAGCCGTCTTGCTGCTATGACCTTCATACTTTAGTACTTTAAAAAAAAAAAAAAAAAGATTTATACTTTTAATTATTATAGTATTTATTATGATTACCTGGTATTTTTCAGCTTTTATTCTATACTTGTGTTGTTTCTTGTCTGTTTTTCATATCTTATTGCACTGAGACCTGAACAACCTTCACTTTGTTCCTGTACATGTAAACGTGTCAGAATGACGATAAAAACCTTGAAACTGCAGCTTCTTCCCTTCATTCAGGATCATAGACGCTGATACATCTGCAGCTGCAGACGTTACTGCAGGTAAACATGCTGCTGCTTTCATTCTGATTGGCTGGAGGTGAAGGTGGGAGCCACACCTCCAGCCAATCAGAGTAGGTGCTCATTAATAATGCAGATTTTATGTAAATATCTTCAGAAACAGCCTGCTGGAGGACAGAGAGGAATCAAACAATAAATCTAAACAACTTTTGGTGAATAAAATGTCACAGATATGTTTAAAATAGACTCAGTGTTTATAGAAATGAGTCAAAAAAAGGGAATAATAGCAGATCTTTAAATCATATATTTAAATGTCTTCAATTGTAAATCAACTTATTACAGAGGCCAGTAGAAAAAAATTAATCAATTTACTGTTTTTTTCCTGATTGGTTCTCTGAACACTGAGATAGAAACACTAACAACAGGAAACACATGAGACTGATACTGTTTAAATGTGTGTATTGTGTTTATGTAGTTTAATGGTTGATAGTGTATAAATGTGTATATTGTGTTTATGTAGTTTAATGGTTGATAGTGTATAAATGTGTATATTGTGTTTAAGTAGTTTAATAGTTGATAGTGTATACATGTGTATATTGTGTTTAAGTAGTTTAATAGTTGATAGTGTATACATGTGTATATTGTGTTTATATGTAGTTTAATGGTTGATAGTGTATAAATGTGTATATTGTGTTTAAGTAGTTTAATAGTTGATACTGTATAAATGTGTATATTGTGTTTATATGTAGTTTAATGGTTGATAGTGTATAAATGTGTATATTGTGTTTAAGTAGTTTAATAGTTGATACTGTATAAATGTGTATATTGTGTTTATATGTAGTTTAATGGTTGATAGTGTATAAATGTGTATATTGTGTTTATATGTAGTTTAATGGTTGATAGTGTATAAATGTGTATATTGTGTTTAAGTAGTTTAATAGTTGATACTGTTTAAATGTGTATATTGTGTTTATATGTAGTTTAATGGTTGATAGTGTATAAATGTGTATATTGTGTTTATATGTAGTTTAATGGTTGATAGTGTATAAATGTGTATATTGTGTTTAAGTAGTTTAATAGTTGATACTGTATAAATGTGTATATTGTGTTTATATGTAGTTTAATGGTTGATAGTGTATAAATGTGTATATTGTGTTTATGTAGTTTAATGGTTGATAGTGTATAAATGTGTATATTGTGTTTATATGTAGTTTAATGGTTGATAGTGTATAAATGTGTATATTGTGTTTAAGTAGTTTAATGGTTGATAGTGTATAAATGTGTATATTGTGTTTAAGTAGTTTAATAGTTGATAGTGTATAAATGTGTATATTGTGTTTATATGTAGTTTAATGGTTGATAGTGTATAAATGTGTATATTGTGTTTATATGTAGTTTAATGGTTGATAGTGTATAAATGTGTATATTGTGTTTATATGTAGTTTAATGGTTGATAGTGTATAAATGTGTATATTGTGTTTAAGTAGTTTAATGGTTGATAGTGTATAAATGTGTATATTGTGTTTAAGTAGTTTAATAGTTGATAGTGTATAAATGTGTATATTGTGTTTAAGTAGTTTAATAGTTGATAGTGTATACATGTGTATATTGTGTTTATATGTAGTTTAATGGTTGATAGTGTATAAATGTGTATATTGTGTTTATATGTAGTTTAATAGTTGATAGTGTATAAATGTGTATATTGTGTTTAAGTAGTTTAATAGTTGATACTGTATAAATGTGTATATTGTGTTTATATGTAGTTTAATAGTTGATAGTGTATAAATGTGTATATTGTGTTTAAGTAGTTTAATAGTTGATACTGTATAAATGTGTATATTGTGTTTATATGTAGTTTAATGGTTGATACTGTATAAATGTGTATATTGTGTTTATATGTAGTTTAATGGTTGATAGTGTATAAATGTGTATATTGTGTTTAAGTAGTTTAATAGTTGATAGTGTATAAATGTGTGTATTGTGTTTATGTAGTTTTAATGGTTGATAGTGTATAAATGTGTGTATTGTGTTTATGTAGTTTAATAGTTGATAGTGTATAAATGTGTGTATTGTGTTTATGTAGTTTTAATGGTTGATAGTGTATAAATGTGTGTATTGTGTTTATGTAGTTTAATAGTTGATAGTGTATAAATGTGTGTATTGTGTTTATGTAGTTTAATAGTTGATAGTGTATAAATGTGTGTATTGTGTTTATGTAGTTTTAATAGTTGATAGTGTATAAATGTGTGTATTGTGTTTATGTAGTTTTAATGGTTGATAGTGTATAAATGTGTGTATTGTGTTTATGTAGTTTTAATGGTTGATAGTGTATAAATGTGTGTATTGTGTTTATGTAGTTTAATGGTTGATAGTGTATAAATGTGTATATTGTGTTTATATGTAGTTTAATGGTTGATAGTGTATAAATGTGTATATTGTGTTTATATGTAGTTTAATAGTTGATAGTGTATAAATGTGTATATTGTGTTTATGTAGTTTAATGGTTGATAGTGTATAAATGTGTATATTATATTATAACACTGTGTTATCTGTTAAACATATTCTACAGGATAACAGACGTTTTCACTGTAGACGCTGCTCATCCAGGTCATAAAAACTCAGCTTCAGAGTTCAGAGTTACTAACAAACCTGAAGGAAATCAAACACACATCAAGCACATCAAGAAGGAAGTGACGTTTCTTCTTCGCTTTCTTCAAAAACGTTCGGCTGACTGAATGTGTTTGGCGTCCTCTAAAGAGAAGAACAGGCACAGTTAAATCAATATAAAGCATCAATTAGTATCTGTAACTTATCATTGATTTCAATATGAATATAAATACAAACACCTCCCAAAACAATAATACAAATATTAACAAATATCAAATTAAATCAAATTAAAACCCTAATATAAATTAAGTTCATTATTATTATTATTATAAGACTTTTATTTTACTATCATGCTTTAATTAGAAAATATTTGCTTCAATATATTTTTGTTTGAATAATGACTTAAATCATTTATTTATTATTAAAATAACTGCAGATTAATTTTCTGTCAATTGATTGCAGCCCTGATATAAACAGTTTATTATTATTATAATTATTAATGTGTGGTGTGACTTACATGCTGATGTGCTGACGGCTCCCTGGTGAGTTTTGGCGACGCGTGCTGCGACCGCCAGCGGAGCAGATCTTATCAGGTCTTGATCACATTGATCTGCAGGGACTCAAACATTCAGGTTAACCAGCAGCAGCAGCAGCGGTGGAGGAGGTGGGGGGTGGAGGGGGTTTGGAGGGGGGGGTCGGGGGGCTCTGGGATCCACTTGTGCCACATATGCTGTAAAGCAGCGTGGGCTCCATCAGAGACGTGTGAGCTGTGATTGTTATCTGGTAGAAAAAGCTTTGAATATGATTATCTGACCCGGCCTGCGATCATTAACATTGTAATAGGGCATCTGTCAGTGTTGTGACCTGCTGCTCGGGGGGGCCTGCAGGAAGCCTCGTGTCTTCCTCCCTGAACCCCCGATCACTTCATTAATTAACCTGAACCTCCGGCAACTCCCCGCACAACACAACACGGCTCCTACCTGCAGAAGTCATTACCTCCTGGTTTACAGCCGCCACCGTCACCTGCCTGCTGTTGTGTGTTTACACAGGAAACACCGTCACACGCCGACTTTACACAGATCCCCCCCCCCCCCCCCCCCCCACCGCCGCCGCCGGGGGGGCTGACCTTCTTTACATCAGTCTCTCAACCAAATTAGTCTGCCATGTAAATCAGAGCGCTGTACAACAAAAACACCTGTCAGGGGACGCATTCATTATCGCCCGTTTAATTGAAAGAGGTGTGTCATAAAAACAGCTTATAATCAGCATCATAATTCAAGTCATGAATATGGCGAGCTGCGGCGCTTTAACAGCGGCAGCAGAAGAAGAAGTCTCAGCGACGTGGCCTTCTGTTGACACAAGAGCCTCCCCACAAATGAAATATTGTGTGTCAGTTGATTATATGCCCATATAAATAATGGCTGAATGAGAAATGATCATTAAATCATCGGTGGCTCTTTGTTGGTGTCCAAATGAGCTGTTTTCCTCGAGCCATCTGTTGGTGTCGATCGCCCGCGAGACGCTATTGTGACTCCTGCTGTTTTGGCGAAACGCCAACTCCCCCCGTCTCCGGGCGTGCGGAGCCGGAGGAGAGCGTGAACGCCGAGACACGGGAAGTGTTTACACGTGTCGAGGTAACTTTTTGTTTCCTTCTGTCTGCAGCTGCTGCTCAGATTGTGATTAAATGAGGAGAAAGTATTCGTGCTCCCCAGAGGAGGATGTGACCTCCTGATCTGTGGTTCAACATCAGCGTCAGGTCCAAACATGGACGGATTAACCTGCAGAGAGCTGCTGTTCCTCCCTCTCTAACACACGTACAGTCGTTATATAACCATCAGATCTGCTCTCAAGTCTCACTGGTTCATAGCTTCAGTTGTTCCTCCAAACTCTTTATTAATCATCAGGTGATGTTGATGGTCGTCCCAGAGAGCTGAAGTCATGATGTCACTTCCTGTCTAACTGGAAGTTTCCTCTATGAGTCTTCCTGAAAACATGAAGCGTTCCTGGAGTTTATTGTCTATATTCTCAGAGCGCTCGGCTCCACTACAGCAGAAAAACTACAGTTCCCATCAAAAGAACTACAAGTGTGAGCGGCAGCTTGTTTTTTTTGTTCTATATTCACATTTCAACTTTTTCTTGAATCGATCTCCTCGATGCGACTGAACACAGAGACTCAGGACTCTGCTGATGATGTAACGATCTACAGGTTTATAATCTGACACCAGTTTATATTATTCACACTTTGTTTCTGACACAATCAAGTTTTGTCTGTGAGAATACTACATTACCCATGAGCCTCGGCGGCTGTTGCTATGGAGAAGAAGCTGATCAAAGCGTAATGAACTAAAAACACTTCATTGTTGAAGTCGTAAACAAAACGTTTCGTCATAGTTGCTGATTTCACTCCGAGAGGTTTTTAATGAGGTTTTTTTATTGACCTGAATATAAAACTATGTTTTATTCTGGAAGTTATGATGCATCTTATATCGGAGGACGAGACAGTGATGTGTTCATAACATCAGACCTTCTTTCTTAATGGAGAGAGTAGCGCTGTAACATCGGCTCCTATAGAGAGTGATGCATTATGGGTTGTTTGTAGCCTATATGTCGCTATGCTAGCTAGTTTCTTCCAGTCTGTTTACAGTGAGTCTGTTAAATCTGCTCAGAAAGAACTGTAGCTCAGTTTTCTGCTTTCTGTAAGTTTATGAAGCAGATTCATAAAGTGTGTTTCGCTCAACTTGAAACATTTTCAGCTCGTGTGGCCGTCATGATCAAATTCACGTCTACTCGTGTCTTTGCATTGACTTTAGATACAACGGCATCGTTCACTGTAGAGTCAATCAGCACTAGAAGTGTTTGTCAGCTCAGTTTAACCTGCAGGAGTTTCTGAAGACTCGTGAAACGTGTTTTTTGGCCCAAAGCGTCTTCGGACAGTTGACTGAATCTGTGAAGCTGCAAATTACTGCTGACACACATGATGAGGAGCTCAAACAGACACACACAGTCTGAAAAATAATAATTTGATAAAGAAAGAGTGTGTGACTGATGTGATAAGATACACTAATGTGGGATTTATGTTGTGGTTTAATGGGTTAATATAACTTCAGGTGAACTTTCCCGACAGGACGAGTGTGAAAGTTTTTATCTTCAAAACTTTGAAGACACAAGACTCAAATAGTTTAATTTGAGCTGAAAAATGAATAAAATCTTAATTTTATTTTGCATTTTCTTTTGTCTTTTTGGTCTTTTAACTATTTCTAATGTCATGTGACATGAGTGCCGTATACATCTTCAAACAGCTCGGGGATATTCATCAGTATAGCAGGAGAAGTTTGAGGCTGTTTGAGTGGAGGACAAACGGAGGGCATCTGTTCCCAGTGTGATGTCTTACAGGGACACTGGGAGTCCTGGATGACAGGCTGGAGGAAACAAACCTCAGCTCAGGTGTCAGCGTGGATCAGGGTATTAGCTGGGAAACGAGAGCGCTGTGGAGCTAAAGGTCAGGAGGAAAAAAAAAAAAGTTACCTTCAGTGCACAAAAAGACGGCCGGCTGCCGCTCCTGTCACTGATTAATCTGGGAATCATTATCATGCATCTGTATGTGAATAAATCTGAGACGGAGATACATTTCTGGATTAATTCAGCACTGAGGGCATCTGCTGCTTTCCCACATGAGAGAGAGAGAGAGACGGAGGCGGCGAGAAACACAGCATCCACGCACCAGCGGCCCAAAGATTAGAATATATGTGTGCATTTATATTACCTCCTTTAGTGTCGGCTAAATTATTCATGTCATCCAGATCAATTCAGTCCCGATGTGTTTCCCGGCGCGGGTCATACATCTACCTCTGCATTCATTTCATTTTAATAAAGATCTCTTCCTCCTGCAGATTACAGGCAGCGCCGCGCTGACATTAATATGTTGTATACAGTGTTTGTCTTTGTTTTGCAGAATCAAAAGGTGATGTGGATATACAGCGTAAAGGTTTTCAATTATGTGGACTAAACATGATGATGTCAGGTGTCACAGAGCCGGATTTACACTGCTGCAGTCAGTCTGAGCGGCGGCTGCATGCAGCAGCTCTTCATTTACTGTCTGAAGCAAAGTTTACATTCAAAGTTTAACCAAATTTTGAGAAAGTCCTCAAAAAAAAAAATGTAGTGAATGTTTGTTTCCGTCCGCTGCTGATTCTGCAGTCGGCGCCGTTAAACCGTCGCAGAAGAAGAAGAAACAACGTGATGACGTCATTAAAACAGTCAAAGCTCAAAACGATGCAAAACATGATGTAAATATGACGTTTCTGTTAGTTTCATGTGTCGATGTGAGGAAGGTTACAGTCTCCTCATCATCGCTCCACACAGATCTGATGTTTTCAGCTCTTAAGTCACATGATTCATGATGTCATCATTTATTCACTCAGTCGACACAGCTGCTGTTACGCCTCAGACAACAGGAAACACTTTTTCGTAATATTTCAGGATTTTTTTCTCATTTTCTGCTTTTCTACTCAGGTTTTTTTTTTTACGCAGAAATTGGAAATGCAAATAAAAACAGGTGGATGTTGAATGAAACTTCATCTGTTTTTATGTTGTTATAGTGAGAAACTCAGTCTGATGTGTTTTTATTTAAGATCTCTGTTTCCTGATCACGACTGATCTGATAAGTTGTTTCTAGGGTGAGTCCAGGTTAACAGCTTCTTATAGCATATATTAGGGATGTGCAGAGAGCCCAGTATTTGTATCTGTATTTGTTGAGGCAACAAAATTATTTGTATTCAAATAAAAGTGTAAAGATCCTGTTTTTGTTTTTATTACGCTTTTAATTTTAAAAAATTAGTGTTACAATAAGTGTTCATGAAGCGTGTGTCAGTAGTTCAGCTTTATCTCTGGGGAACACTCCCAACTCTGGGAGTGATGTCCAAATGAGGAAATGTGCGTCATGTAGCAGGTGGATGTGACTCCCCTCACTGAGACCTGCTGACAGACGTCACAGCGGAGCAGAGGAGAGACACTGAGATAGTGATGTAACTGACCTGCATGCTGGCATTTAACATGATTTTTTTTTTTTTTTGTGCTTTGCTGAATAACGTATTCATATAATATGTATTCAGGCACACCCCTAATATGAATACACTTTAACGTCCAACTGAAATCATTTCTCTTTGCAGTCAAAACCAACGTCAACATGTTAAAGGAAACCTGCTGTTTAATGTGCTGCAGCTCAGCAGCTAATTAGCTAAAAGTTTTAGCAGGTTTAGTTGCGTCGTTAGATTACGTTAATTAATTTAAAATCATTACAGGACAATAAATAAAATATAAAATGTGCTGCTGAAGGAAAGTTTAGACCAATTAAACTTTAACTTTCATCAAGGATCTTTTTACTCTATAGTTTCAGGTTAAATAAACAGAAATAGCTGTGAAACACTGTGTGTGTGTGTGTGTGTGTGTGTGTGTGTGTGTGTGTGAGTGTGTGTGTGTGTGTGTGTGTGTATGTGTGTGTGTGTGTGTGTGTGTGTGTGTGTGTGTGTGTATGTGTGTGTGTGTGTGTGTGAGTGTGTGTGTGTGTGTGTGTGTGTGTGTGTGTGTATGTGTGTGTGTGTGTGTGTGTGTGTGTGTGTGTGTGTGTATGTGTGTGTGAGTGTGTGTGTGTGTGTGTGTGTGAGTGTGTGTGTGCGTGTGTGTGTGTGTGTGTGTGTGTGTGTATGTGCATGTGCGCTGACTGCTCTCTTCATTATTCCTGACCTCTCTTTGGTCATCACTCACTTAGTAAAACAAACGCTGGATTGGACCTGACCCGGCCTGAACACATGCAGCGGCGCCGCCGGCCTTCACGTCCAATAAGAGGCGGCGGCTCGGGCCTGACTGACACCTGAGAGGAACCGCTCACACGCATCAGTCTCACCTGTCCGTCTGCCGCTCAACAGCTCTGCTCTCTGCCTCCGACCCCGCTGACCTTCCTCTCCGTCTGATCTCTCCATCTGCTCTCCTCTGTCAGCTGACACACCTCCGCCGTCGCTTCCTGTTTCTCAACAGAATCTTTATCCGACCTTTAATGTACAGCAGCGACTTCTATACGGCGTTAAGGTCTCGGCGTTCTGGGACTCTGTGACTGACAGTGAGCAGGAGGCAACTTTTTATTTGATCTGTTTATTTAGCAGATAAACACTGTTACAGATACAACAGATGCTGCAGCTTAACATCAGGATAAAAATTACAGGACAGCTACAAACAGACTGTATACATGTCTTTATGTATGTAAATATAACACAATATGTGACTGTTTATGTATAAAAATGAATACTAGAGCTGCAACAATTAATTATAAATCAACAGCTGTTTTGATAATCGATTAATTTGTTATTTTTCAAGCAAAAAAGGAAAACAGTCAATGGTTCCAGTTTCTTAAATGTGAGAACTGACTGCTTGTGCTCTACAATACTGTGATCTGTTATTTTTTATTGTTTTGTGACGTTTAATAAACTAAATGAAAATAATGCAGCGTCGTCTCAGTGTTGACCTCCAGTGGTTTAACCCTTTCATGCATGTATTATAATAACCTCAGTCAGGATTTTGTGTTTTTATTCCCCTTTAGGCATGAAAAAAACATTTTTTTAAACATGGGATGACACACTAGAGTCCACTGTGTTGGCTGATGCACATCTAAGAAAACTGCTTTTGAACAGCTTGTCCACTGTAGTGACCACTATGCATGAAACGTCTCACCTGCTGCAGTGATGTGCAGGTGTACTCCAGGGGGTGTGTCAGTACACCGTGACATCACTGCTGGGTGTGGTTAACGTATGACGAGCCAATCAGCTCAGCGGGCGCCTTAACATGAAATTAACACATATAATTACCAGGTGTTGATGTGTATACAGCTGTGATTTATGGGAACTAGTCTAATAGTCTTATTGAGACAACTCTGGGTCCTCCTGGTCTTCTTCTTGATTTCCTGTTGTGAAGGACTAAAGTGTAATTTGTGAAATTCCTTTTTTTTAACGCAGAGCTGCTGGTATGAAGAAAAGACTAAAACTAAACTGAAAGTGAACTTGTGTTTAGAATAACTCATCATGTTGAGGTTCAACCAGACGTCACTGAAAAACAAACGAAGAAGAGCGAGCTCGCGTGTTTTTCTGTAACAGCAGCAGAGAAACTACAGATCTCTGTAGTTTAGATCTCTAAACTGTTGTTAATGTGTACAAGTGTGAAGTCATTATACGTACCTTTATGTAATCATGGAAACAGCGTTTACACAGCCAGCATGTCACCACAGCGTACGCCATCATCATACCGAAGCTTTACGTTACGTGTTTAGGTGCACCCGGTGGCTCGCCGTGTTACTGGTTCAGCAGAGAACCAGTCTGACCAGCAGAGATGTGACTTGTGATCAAACTTCCAGTCAGATCTGCTCCTCCTCTGCATTAAACATAAACACTGAAGACAAAAAATTACAACATTTACATCTTTTGAAAACTATCAATAAGTCCAATCAGACGCTGTTTATTGAAACACAATGAATGAATGAAAACAGAGGTGAATAACTGTGAATGTTGCACATCTCTGACTCTCTACACGTCCTTCAGATTAGTTCTGCTCACTTCGTTACAGCGTCGGCTGAAACTGAGCGTTTGCCCTTTTACAGAATATCTCTCTTCCAGAAGACAATCTCTCCTCTCTCCTCATGCAGATGTTCAACCCTCCCACTGATGAATTCGCAATTATTGATGGCTTCATATAAGCAGTGAACTTCTCCAATCGGCCGGCATGGTAATTGTAAAGGAAGTCATATGCATAAAATTAATTATACGGCGCAATAAGGCCCATAAATCAGGTCACTATCAATTCAGCTGAAAATGTTTCAAGCGCACGCTCGTCCGCAGAGTTCAAGGTAAAAAAGGAAAGGATTCCCCTTTTTTACCAAATCAAGAAAGTAATCTGTCAGAGAGGACAAAGACGTGTCTCACACAAAGGCTTTACTGAGATATGGGCTCCATATTTGGAACAAGAAATTAGGTTTTCTTCAATTGTGTTCTGCTTAATCTTATAAATGGTGCAATCAAAGAAGAGGTTGCTCTGTTTACTCTCTTTTTTTTGGGAATAAAACAAGCAGCAGAAGCACCTACAATTTCACTAGAAAGCCTTTATGTGATGCTAAATGATGTGGTAAATGAAGCACTTTCTGAAAAATGTAAAACTAATTATGCAATTACTAAAAATCACAGGAGTGAAATATTTATTGCTCTTCCAAAGGGGCTGAAGATCTTCTTCTTTTTTTTGCTTCCTGCAAGTGAGAGGTTGAGTGATGGCTGCAAGAGTGGTGCAGGAACTAATTCGAAAGAACAATTACACGCGTTCAGTCCATTTATTTTCCATCGGATAATTATTTGATGTATTTATTTTAATGACATTGTGTAATTCAGTTCATCTCAGGCTCTCGCTGGCTGCTAGCTTCAATTACCGGCCAGTCATTTATAACTCCCCGAGGCTAAAAAGAAGGTAATTGCCCAGATGGAATGCTTAATGAGGGTTGCACAATTATTTCCCCAGCTATTGAGATTTGTATTTTGTTAGCTACTTAATTAAATAGCCTCTTTTTCAACAGGTCTTTTTTTCTCTCAATCACAGGCCACGGCGTCACCGAGGAGCAGATTATTACACATCCGCTGAGGCGTCGCGCCGCAGATCCACACAGACGACGACGTCGACTCTTCTGTTTGTGGAAGTCAGAAAAATGAAGAAACGGCTCCTCTGAGGTCACAATGTGATTATTGATCCACGAGCTAAAAACTGTAATTAGTGAGATTTCTGTGCAGCACATTTATGTTGTCTCATATACTTCTTCTGTTTACATGTCAATATTTGGGTAATTTTATGGAGTTTCTTGCATTCATCAGCATATTTAATGAGATTTTCACTGAAAAATATTGAATAAATCAATGAATAAATTTTTTGCGTATACTTTTGGTATTTATCTACTACAGTTTTAAGAAAACTGATGTCAAAACATGTAAACTTCTTTGTAGATTCCTGTTGATGATCCCCATTGATTATCATTATCATAATTCAGTCACTGTATACAATGCAAACTCCATTAATATGTCAACATACTCTGTATTGTTCACTGATTAAATCAACATATGCTCATTATGATGACGTGTGCAGTTTTTGAGTTATATAATACATGAAAGTCTATGGACGCCCATTCACTCTCATTGTATTTATAGTGCAGCCGTTGTCTACAATATAAACTCCATTCAAATGTAAAAATACTCAGTAATACTCACTGATTAAATGAACATAAGATCATTATGATGAAATGTACAGTTAATGAGTTATTAATAGTTACATAATGAATGAAAGTCTATGGACGCACATTCACTCCCATCGTATTTATACGTCAGCAAATGTTTATGGTACAAACTTCATTTAAATTACACAATATACAAGTTCATTATGATGATTTGTACAATTCACTTTGCATATAGCAGAATGCATTAAAGTCACTTCCATTACATTCATATTTCAGGACCTTTATACAGTACAAATTTAATTAATTTGATGACAAAAAACTATGTATTTCACCCTGATCAACTGTGAACAAGGTGATTATAATGATATGTATGATAATTAATAATTAAAGTCTATGGAAGCTCAGCAGAGCACAGACTCTGTTCAAAATACAAAATGTTCAGATCTCATTATAATAAGATGTACAGTTTGTAAGTTAGGAGTTAAATATTGCATTAAAGTCTATAGAGTTCCATTCACTCCCATTATATTTACATCTCAGCCACTGCATACTGTATAAACTCCACTGATATATCAAAATATTCTGTGTTACTAACTGATTGACTGTATATGATCTCATTATGAAATATAGAAGTTTTGAGTTATACACTTTAATATACTAAAAGCTCCCATTGACTTCCAGCCAAAACATTAAGATCAATAAGTTTTTACATCTTGTTAATAAGAATCACACACGTCTTCAGGAAATTCTTCTCTCCTTAGTCTCTGTTCCTCTGAGTCATTAATGACGTAACTCTTGTAATAAACGCACCACCGGAGTGAGAAGTTGTTGTCTGACATGAGCCGCCTGTCACATCACAATATCATGTCTAACAATAATATTAGTCTGACTGGACAAATGTAGCCATTAAAGACTATTGAGGCTTAGCAGATAACACAAACTGTGAGGTTCAGGGTCGAGGCTGCGGCTGGTATTTTAACGAGGTGTCGCGGTACGGAGCCGTGCGGCTCGGCCTGATAGCAGAAATACTCAGCGCTGTGTTAGTATTACAGACAGGAATGTGAGGCTGATTAGAACGTGTGATGGGAGGAAGAGGAGGTGGAGTTCATCCTGGATGTCATAACTTTAACGTGGGGTCATTAAAGGCAGCAAGTTCTCGGCTGATTTGACTTTATTGCCGTTTTTCTGTATAAACTAGAGAACAGAACTGACATCAGGCCACAGTTACAGTCAGATTATCTGAAGGCTCAGACGCAAGATCAGCCTCGTTATAACATCAGTGTTTACAAAGTGCAGATTTACACATTTACACGTTACTAAACTAAAACCAGTTGTTACGTAGAGATGAGTTGTTACTAAATATTTACAGCTACTAATATGGAACATCTGACCTGACACAGAAAAAACACAAAATACCTGAAACAACTAAACCAGTAACGTTAGACTAACTGACCAAATAACACCTGTTAGCTTAGCATATCTCACTGTAATCTGCATGAATACCACTGATGCTAAAACACACATATTTCTGCAGGTGTGCAGACAGAAATAAAACTCCTACATTCACAAAGGATCAACAGCTCACTATATTCTATCCAAAGCCTTCATTTTTGGAAGTTATGTTACAACTTGTGATGCTACTGTTTACATATTTGGTTGCTTCTTATTGGACAGCGCTATAGAACCGTTTTACATATTACCAAAGTGTTTACTAGATAAGACTTTTATTAAAGGGTGGGTCCATTATTTATTTATTTATTTATTTATTTTTTAGGTTTTTATATCATTCTGTAGTCTCCCGGTTGTATCTCTAACCCACGTCTCTGTTTTTTGCTAACGGCTGAATCAGCGTTTCTATCTGAACAACCCAGAAACAAACACAGATGTCGTCCTATGAGCGAGCGCTGTGATGTTGTTTTCTTCTCTGAGCAGTTTGTCTCAGTTTAAAGTTTCGTCAAACCTCAAAGTGACATTCGCTCGTCCACGTGAAGCTCAGCGACGTAATGACTGAAGAGGGAAAATAAAGCTTGTTTGCTAACGGCGGCTAGCAAACTCATTTGTTTTGCTTTGGTTTGATTCAGTCATTAAACAACCTGCACATGACTTTTACACATATTCAAAAAACTAACAAACAAAAACATTGAAGAAACACAAAATGAACAAACTGCACATAAAACAAAGTGTTTTAGGCTCCATATTGTTCACTAAAGTTGAACTCAACACGATAAATCAATGTGGATCCAATGATTCATCTCTGATCGCCGTTAAATGAGCCGTTTTACAATCCTGGTGGTCTTTAGACCTGCACGTATTCAAATTTTAATATTAATTTGGCATTTATCATAATTGAAAATATTGGTAAAAAGTTGCACTATTCTGTCATTATGTGTGAACTGTTCACACTACTGAAGGAAATCAGGCCAACAAGGATACATGACACTGAGAAGACTGAACTTAATAGAATAATGTGATAAAGTGACATTTATTCACAGTTATTAAAGTTATTAAATTACTTCAGTAAATCAAAATCAATTTAAAGTTAATATGAATCAATATTCCTTGTAAATTAGGTTATATTAACATTTTCTTACAACTTTTTCTGTAAATTTGAGTAACTTATTCAATGTATTTGAATTTTAATCAAAGTTTTCTTACTTTAAATCTACTCAGTAATTTAATGCATCACTTAATTACCATCATTTTTTAAATTAACCCTTTATCGTGTTTTACGGTGTAGTTTTCGAAGCAAACAGAGCTGGGTTTTTAAATGATTGAGTCACAGAAGAAGAAATATTTGCAGCTTTTATTGTTTGTATTTTGGGGGAAAACTTTCCTAACATGACCAGTCTGAACATGTTTCTTACAGTCAAAAAGTCCTTTTTCCCAAAACAGCTGAATGTAAAAGAGAATCATCTTATAATTCGATCAATATAATAAGTTGATTGATCCTTGTTGCTGAGGAGGACTCAGTCAGCTGTGATGCTGCCTGTCAGCTCTGAAAAACCTTTTCTTTCATAAAGATTCATGTTGAGTTCATGAGCGGCTCCGTTTTGAGAAGTGAATGATGTTCTCTTTTATTATTACATTTGAAATGTTTCTGGGTTAACATGTATGTTAAAGCTGCTATTAATCAAACATGGCAGCCGTGTCATTTGTCTCTCGGTGTCGATAGCGGCGAGTCCCCGCTGCTATAAAAGCCACAAACACATCAGCACTTTAATTAATGCAATTAAATGGAGCAACGATTTCTCAGAGGCCACTGTCACAACTCTACTGACCCGCTAACCGAAGGGCCCCGATAACCAGCACGTATTTATCAAATGAGTGAAAATATGAACTAAGAATCCTGCATTTTACAAGTTTGACTTAACGGTAACAGATCCTCTCGTTGATCCTGGACACAGTTGCTGCTTTCTAGAAGCTGTTATCCAATCAAATCTTTGAACTGAATATAAAGCGTGTGAAAATTTAAACTACAAGCACAACATACATAAACTAACTTACATGATACAGGACTAGTGTGTCCTCCTGTACAATTAACATGACATGAACAGAAATATGGATTCAATAAAAACAAACTGGCTGAAGGAAACTGAACTTGAACACGGAGGTAAACAGGTCCAAAATACATGATTAGTATCTCTTCTTGATTAATTCAGTTCATTTGGTCTATAAAATGTTGGAAATTGAAAAAAAACACAGATCACAGTTTCCTGAAGTCCAAAGCAACGTCTTTAAATGTCTCGTTTTGACCGACCAAACTGTCCAAAACCCCAAATTATTCAGTTCACGATGAGATAAAATGTAAGAAAAGCTGCAAATTCTCACAATAGAGAAACTGCAACAAGGTAAAGATTGTAAATTTAAAAATAACTTATTGTCTCTTTAGGGACAATAAAGTATTAATTTATTATTTCATTGTCCCTAAAAAGACAGTAAGTTATTTTTCAAGTGAAATTTACAATCTTTACCTTGTTGCAGTTTCTCTATTGTGAGAATTTGCAGCTTTTCTTACATTTTATCTCATTGTGAACTGAATAATTTGGGGTTTTTGGACAGTTGGTCAGACCAAACGAGACATTCAGGAAACTGTGATCTGTGTTTTTTTTTCAATTTCCAACATTTTATAGACCAAATGAACTGAATTAATCAAGAAAACAATCTGTCACTGAGATACTAATAATGTATTTTGTACCCGTTTACCTCCGTGTTCAAGTTCAGTTTCCTTCAGCCAGTTTGTTTTTATTGAATCCATATTTCTGTTCATGTCATGTTAATTGTACAGGAGTCCACATGTGCATCCTCCAACTCTCCAGTACAGGAAGCAGCAACTGCTTTGATGACTGTAATTATAAATATATCTGTAGTGTCAATCATGTCAAAGTTGTTTTCAGTTCCTCCAGTTGCAGGAATTTGTCACAAATAACAGAACCTGATCTCTATATAAACCTGCGACGCTGAATAAACAGTTGCACAATTAACTGTTTGTAATTACGGTGGTGTAATAGAGCGCAGGCTGTCTGCAGATCAGCACGTCCATTTTTCACAGCAGCGACGGCGTAATAATGTTCCACAACATAACGGTAACACTTGTTCCAATAAAAGCGGCAGTTTTACACCATGTTTTCATAGTAAGCTTTTATTTGACTGCTGTAACAGTGCTGTGAATTCATCAAAAAACCTTTACAACTCACAGTAACTCATGAATGTCCCCCCCCCCCAACAGCTGTACAGACTCTTATAAAACGCTGCCGAGTCTCTGCTGTCTAAAAATATCACTGTTTTTTTTTCCTACGTTTGTCAGAAACTTTTTCTTTGCGAGAGCGCTTTTGATTTACAGGTCAGGACTCGTATTTATCAAACCGCTCAGAGTAAGAAATCAGTCCCGGCCGGCCAAAAAAAACTCTCAGAGCGACGTGTTTTTGGTCCGACTTTAAGTATGAGGAGTAAAAACATTTCATCAACGTTCTTATCTTAAGAAATCAACATGTAGGAGTCTGAACCTGGTCGACAGTGTTTCAGCATCATAATAAATCAAACTTATGTTTGTCATTAAAAGACTAGTTCACAATTTTTTCAGTGTGTCTTAAAATGCTGTAATCATTCCTCCTGTTCATACTGACCATTAGAAGATCCCTCAAGTAGATACTTCCACTGCAGCTCAACAGGGAAACACAAAGAGGGAATTTGATGCTTAAAAAGACTGTAAATGTGTCAGATATCCACTTGATATGACTAACTCAGACTGCTGAAGCCTCATATAAGCTCATATATGACTGCGTATCTGAGAAGTTTGATAAATTCAGACCCTGGTTGAACTCTCAGTGTGATTCCTAGAAGTCGTGCTGAGATAAATGTGATCCCTGGAGAGTGATGGACGTAAAGATGTCCTGTAGAGCTGATTTGCTGAACCAATGGCCTCAGCTCTCCTCTTTTTGTTTGTGATAATGGCTCCTGCTCCTCCTTCCCGCCCACCCGCCCGTCCGTCACCCTGTGAATGCAGAGGACCACCCACCCGGAGGACAGGTACACGTCGCTGTCAGGAGGTCACAGGAAGTTCATCCTGACTCTCAGGGGGACAGCTGGGATCTCTGACTCTCACTGTAAAACAGCGAGAGGTCATTCATGTTCATGTAGATACTGTTGTGTTTTTCTGCTGTTTACAGTAGTGATACAACCTGCAGCCTGTTCATCTACAGCTGCTGCTGTAAACATGGCTGTCTGCAACAGCAGGAACATCAAACACTGGAGAGATTTACAGCTTAAAGAAACAGCTTCTCAAGTGAAATCCAGTCTTTTATTAGTTGATTTCTCTGCTAAACTTCACCAAGAAATCAATTCATTTTAGTGGAATTGTTGATGTTGTGCCAAAGTTCATCAAAGTTGGACAGAATATGACTTTTAACTCTCCATAAATTAATTTTAATGGAATTTATGGAGGAAAAAAATCACATTCTGCTCAACTTTGATGAACTTTGACACACAAAATTATGCCGTTGACTAATAAATGGCAAACTGTGGTTTACATACAGTCAAACAAACATCATATACAGCTTTTAAATAAATCTTGAACTTATTTTTCTGTTAGTGACCGAGCCTTCACACTAGCTAGAAGAGCTAAACATGTTTCCAGCTGGCTAGCATGTTAGCAGTTAGCTTGAAGGCTACAGCCTACATTTTAATGTCCTTGATTGTTGCTTTAACAGTGTTAAATTGTCCATTTTTGCTGAGCTAAGCAGTGGAGCTTCAGTTTTCATCAGCTGCCTCTGCTCATAACCCTCCATGAATCAGGAACATGGTGAAAATATTATGTTATGAATGTTATCTTGAATATTTTGTTGATTGCTAAACTTGTAGATATGCTGTATGTCTGAGGAGTGTAAAAAGAAGTAGAAAACAATTAAATGCAGAGAATGAAGAAAAATAGGTTGTCAATCATTTTTATAGTACCTTGGAAAATATTTCTGCTGAAGCAGGAAGACAAATGCTTTTTATCTCCATTGTGAACAAAATACTGATGTTTAGGTAGTTTTCAACCAGCAGCAGCACTTTAGAGTCACAGTTAACCTGCAAAATGTCACCGAAAAGACGCAAAGCAAAACAACCATGAGTGAAGCATTTTTTTCATGCTAACGTTACTTTATTGTTTTCATGCTAATGTTATTTTATTGTTTCACGCTAACGTTACTTTATTTATTTTCATGCTAACGTTAATTTATTGTTTCATGTTAACGTTAATTTATTGTTTCATGCTAATGTTATTTTGTTTTCATGCTAATTTATTGTTTCATGCTAACATTACTTTATTGTTTTCATGCTAACGTTAATTTATTGTTTCATGCTAATGTTACTTTGTTTTCATGCTAACGTTAATTTATTGTTTCATGCTAATGTTTTGTTTTCATGCTGCTAATTTATTGTTTCATGCTAACATTACTTTACTGTTTTCATACTAATGTTACTTTATTTATTTTCATGCTAACGTTAATTTATTGTTTCATGTTAACGTTAATTTATTGTTTCATGCTAATGTTATTTTGTTTTCATGCTGCTAATTTATTGTTTCATGCTAACATTACTTTATTGTTTTCATGCTAACGTTAATTTATTGTTTCATGCTAACGTTACTTTATTGTTTTCATGCTAACGTTAATTTATTGTTTCATGCTAATGTTGTTTTGTTTTCATGCTGCTAATTTATTGTTTCATGCTAACATTACTTTATTGTTTTCATACTAATGTTACTTTATTTTAATGTTATTTTGTTTTCATGCTAATGTTACTTTATTTTAATGTTACTTTATTATTTTCCAGGTAAATGCTGAATTGAAGTTGTAGATATGCTGTATGAGTGTAAAAGTCAGGAGATAACGAAGAAGAACAGACAGGTATGAATCAGAATACAGATATTTTTGTGACATAAACAGATACAGATCAGGTAGTTTGGGACGTTACAGCTAAAAGCATCACCTCGAGGTCACCAGGTCTCCTCCCAAAATAAGGATTTCTGATCCTCCTTTTGATTTTGCCCACTGGGAAATGAAGAAGTTGTGTGTGTAATTGTCTTTGTGATGTTATTCTGTGATTTGGCGTCGCTGTGCAGACACGTTGCCCAGAGGGTGTTTCACTTTTTGGAGGCTGCAGATGAAAACTCATTTGCTATTGTTTGCCTAACAACACGAGATGAATAATGAGGCGAATGAACGCAGTTTGATTAGAAGATGCCACGCCGTAATCTGACCCGTAGATTTTAATAGAGACTAGACGATAAATCAAAAGCATTCAACGCTCCCAAATTACCCAAAGCAGTGGGAATGATTGCCTTGGCTTGCTTGTGTGCCGCACAATAGTCTCCCTCTCAAAAGAAAGGAAACGGGGACAAATAATGGCCACAGCCGAGCTATTTATGGAGCAACTCCAGAGGGCTATTAAAAACTTCTCAGTCAAATGCTGATGTGCCTGAGTGGATCCCAACAACACGGCAGCGCTTGGCCGTCTCTCATCCTCCGACTGGTTAACATTCATTGCAGAGTGAATTTCCTTTCACTCAGAGCGGGGGGGGGGCAGATGGGGGAGGTTTGGTGAGGCTAAAGGGAGGCGGATTGTAAATGTGACCTGATTACAAAGTCTCAATTCAGCTGAAGAAAGGACAAACAATTAAAGAGGAGAGGCTAAAAATGTTATCAGGATAATCTGATTCATATCAGTCAATATTGATATTAATCATAATATTAATTAAGTTACACACAAAAAAATCACACAATAAGCTTTAGCTAAAAACTGTCTGTAGGAAACGATGTGCAGATGACATTCAAAAGATACACAAGTTATTAAAAATCAATAACAAACCGTAACGGAGCAGATTATAATAAGCTTTAGTTTGGATAAATAAGAAAAACAACATTTAAACTGGGTCAGAACAACCATTTGTCTTGAGAGACGTTCTGGGTAACATCAACATTAAACTACTGTGTCGGTGCTGCAAACTGGGTCAAACTGTAACCCAGTGATTCCTGTTAACCCTTTCAGTCTCAGCTGGACGCCGCCGACACGTCAGCGTATCAATACATCAGGGCCTCGATTCCCAAAAGCATCTTAATTATGATAAATGAATGATGTCAAATCCATCTAACAAACTTTCTTTAGCTTAAGATGTGATTCCCAAAAGTAGTGAACACTCACAGGAGGCTGAGAGTGTTGTAGATAATATATAGAAAATCATCAGAATGATCCTTTAAACACCAACATTTTTTTGTTCTTACTCTCTTTACCTTGTTTCCCATCTCTTACACTCTCCTCATATTTCATCTCCATCAATTTATCATCACTTACACTGTTATTATACTGTTGTTCATATGTTCTGATCTCCATTTAAAGGAGACATGTTCTGGTTTTCTGTTATTTATTCTCTGTTCTGATGTCGGATATTAAAACATGGACAAAGTTCCAAAACCTGAAGTTCATGTATGTAGAAATGCTGCCTGCAAGTCAGAAGTCAGGGCTCATCATAAATACTCATAAGCGACCATTCTGTAGCCTTGGTTGCTAAGGTGGTTGCTAAGGTGGTTGCTAAGGTGTTTCCATGTGTTGTTCAGCTCCAACATGTACGGATGGATTTGAGAAGTTGACATTTGGAGTAAAGAAGGAGAAAAAGAAGTGAAATCCTGCTACTATAGTTTGTTTACGTAGCCTCCGGAGCCGGAGGAAGCTTCCTGAAGCTGACCAATCAGAACAGAGCGGGCTCATCAGGAGGCGGGGCCTTAAAGAGACAGGAGCTAAAACGGCCTGTTTCAGACAGAGGCTGAACTGAGGCGCTGCATAAAGGACCAGTAGAAGATAAATAAGGAGTTTTTATTCCAGTAGAATATAAATATAGAGCTGGAAATGTGTATTAATTATTGTCTGTGTCACATAAATAGAAGAGTTAAATGATCAATCAATAGTATCTATTCATCATATATAGATACTGATAGATCATTTAACTCTTCTTTAACCAGCTGATGTTGGTGTGTGTGTGTGTGTGTGTGTGTGTGTGTGTGTGTGTGTGTGTGTGTCGTGGACATCTGCCCCTGTTTTTTTTTTTTTTTTTTTTTTGGACAAGCAGAAAACACAAAAGCCATCAACGTGACAGAGGTTAAGTCAATCCATGAACAACAGCTGCTCCCCCCACACACACACCCACACATGCCTCATGCCCATTCAACCCCCCCGCCCCCCAAACCAGAACGCCCTCCAACCTGCCTGACGGATCGACATTAACATCATTAGCTTAAATGTTCAACAAATTGCGGCAAACTGCTCCGTACAGACACTTAAAGTCAAATACGTCTCTCTGACTTTAATCACTTTATACAATCAGCTGCAGCAGGATTTACATGCAGCTTCTATAATCTGACAGGAGGATAAATACAAACCATCAGGCTACTGGTCAACCAGCTGAATGAACCAGTGAATGACTGTAGATGAGTTCAATCAGCCGGCGTCAGATAGTTTTACTTTCACATCCTGCAGGAAGGAAATATGAGACACACACTGAACACCAGTATATGTGCAGTCAGGGAAACTGGTATTCATTATGCAGTGTTGTATTATTATAGTACATTATATTGTTTGTTTTTGTCACTAACAAATATATGTTTAATGCTGTTTATCAATATGAAGCCAATTTTAGATACTTTGGGTAAATTAATAGTAACGGAACTGCATCATGTTATATAAGTGTATCATAGGTTTTATAATAATAATAATAATAATACACTTTATTTATATAACACATTTCACACAAAGTACAAATTTAAAGAAGAAAAGAGCAGATCATTGCAGCAACAGTTAGAATATTAAAATATATTATTTTATGTCAAATCTTCATCTGAAAAGTAACTAAAGCTGTCAAATAAATGTAGTGGAGTAGAAAGTACAATATTTCCCTCTGAGATGTAGAAAGTAGCATCACATGGAAATACTCAAGTAAAGTACAAGTACCTCAAAACAGAGTGAAAAATAACATTTTACTCAAGTTAATAAAAATATTTCTAATTGTAATTAAACATTGAGGAGCATAAAGCAGCATCAGCTGTTTAACTGTTAGACTGAACTGATCAACCTGATTAAATATAAATCTTATAATTAGTCAAAGACTTTGTGGCTGAGACTCATCATGAATGATGTTTATCTTCTTCATCATGTCAGAAATATTATTTCATTTATTAAGAGTTTAGTTTTGTTTCCATTGAGAAATTATGAAACGACTTTACAGCTCAACAAACATTTTGTTATATTATATTATTCATATTATAAATACATTGTGATCCTCCTCTAAACATACTTATTATTATTATTATTATTATTATTATTATTATTATTTTGCACAGTAAATAAAAAAGTACTAAAAAGGTAATTGATAAAGTGTTACAGCACTTTTTTAAGAGGTTACAAAGACATAAAATACCAGATTAATGAAGCATTTAAAAACAAACAAACAAACAAACAAAAAGGAATTGATCCCTGTATTCAGCAGTATTTGAATTCCTTCATCTCTGCATTTGTTAGAAGTAATAAATCAAATATTTCAGATGCCAAATAACATATTTTACTACAAGTTTATTTATTATTAAGCTCCAGACCAGGAGCATATTAACAAATCTACCTGCTGTTCTGTAGATGTTTTATAACCCTAAATATCTGACACATAATGTAAAACAGTGAACATCCTGTTGATGCTGATGTGACAGCAGTGATTTACTCAGATAGAAATGAATGTAGCTTTATATCTTATATTTGTTTGTTTAATGTTCCTTCAACTGCAATATGTTCACTTTGTCTTTAAATTTAATAAGTACAATTATTTAAAAATGAAAATAATTACGCAAAATACAACAAAATGTCTTTAGATGATGATAAATGATGACTCAGGGTTGAACTGGTTCACAGTCGACTCTTTAACCTGTTTCCACTCATTTATCACGGACTGCTCCTTTATTTTCCCTGAGAAGCGTTCGGTAACAAAGCTCGGCCCTCGCATGACGAGCCCCCATTTAAACGTGTTCACGCCGGATCAGCCGCTCGCCCCCCTCCGATGGCTCCCATTGGCTGTTTGATGGCGGCAGGCAGGTCACAGGCAGGTCTCCATGACGCTCGCGCTCATATCCATAAAGTCATGAGATGATAACATGTGACTGGCAGCAGAATTAGAGGATTTAATGCTCACACACATGTCAGGTTTGCACCAGAAATGACAGAAAGACCCTCTCACCTCTGCTTTCACTTATTTCTACCTGCTCAGCACGAATCTGTCTGTCCTCTAACGCCGGACTGACTGTCTCACTTCACTCATCAGTCACTCTGGATAAAAACCAAATGACGGAATTTAAATGTGTCCAAGAGTTTCTCCCATAAAGTTCGCAGATGTCACAACCTGTTACACTTCATTTTCAGTCGCTAATTAAAGATGCTAACTGGTTTATCTGTTTATACAGAAAGCTTTAAAGCAAACAAACTGTCTCTAAATATCACTGATCTCATTATTTTCAGCACCAAAAGTACATATTGTAAAATCTCACTTGAGAGTAATGACAGTGAGAAAGTTGAAGGTTTTCTTCAGTATGACAGTAATCAGTGATAGTTGTCTGAACATCATGTTACACTGCAGACAGGAAGCTGCTAACAGCTGATTCACAGAACTGTTAATGGAGACTATTTGACTGAATGTGAACATATCAGGTGTAAAAATGTCTTCCTGTCGTCATGTTGGTTCCAACAGGCTGCTATGTCGCTGTTAGCTTGTTTCTATCTGTCAGATTAGCAAAAACATTTTCACACAAAAGTCCCTCCGACCGCAGCAGCAGTTTCAGCTCGTTTCTGCAAAAAACCTTCGTCCACATTAAAAACACCAAAACAGTTAATTCTCCTCCTGCTGAGGACAGACCAGCGAGTCAGCCACACAAAACCAGCGAAGAAGAAACAGTTTGAATTTGATCCTGTGATCTTGTGTAATCAACACCGATGCACATACGTAATAATTCCGTATCAATAATAAATGGATTATTGACACAGAGGCATCAATACCAACAGACACTTCTTTATTTTTTATGATTATTGCAGCCAAACATGCTTTATTCTGCAGCAGCTTTTCTTAAAAATGAATGTTTTATGTGCTTTTTTTGCAGTAAAATTGCAGGAATTGGGAAAAATTGCAAGCAAAGGAAAATAATGTGATTATGAAATGAAAAGCTGCTACCAATAAAGAGTCAGATGTCATCACTGAGACATGAAATGCAACAGTTGGTCCAAATCACATGCTGAAATTGTGGTAATTCAGCAAAATTGCAAGTTCTCAGATTATTGACACGGATCAGTACCAACAGACACTTCTTTATTTTTTATAATTATTGCAGCCAAAAATGCTTGATTTTACAGCAGCTTTTCTTGAAAATGAAACACAATTTGTAATGTTTTATGTGCTTTTTTTTGCAGTAAAATTGCAAGCAGAGGAAAATAATGCGATTATGAAATAATGGTTTTATAAAAAATTACTATGAATAAAGAGTCAGATGTCATCACTGAGACATGAAATGTAACAATTGGTCTAAATCACAAGCGGTCTGTTGAT
Organism: Thunnus thynnus; assembly: GCF_963924715.1. NCBI lineage: Eukaryota > Metazoa > Chordata > Actinopteri > Scombriformes > Scombridae > Thunnus > Thunnus thynnus. Next base: position 1,091,282 of record NC_089535.1, read on the forward strand.
TTGGACATTTCATGCTGAAATTGTGGTAATTTAGCAAAATTGCATGTTCTCGCAAAAATTGCTGAGATTTCTCGAATTTTCATCGATTATTGCAAAATTGCATTTTCCTGGAGGGACTGACTGGGTGAAAAATGAACCACATACAGAGAGGGACTGGATTAAATCACTGAGCAGCAGGTGATGTTGAATAACCACAGACAGACACGCGATGCTTCATGGTCTGTATGAATCTATAAAAAGGTAAAAACAGCCACTATGAGCTCCTTGTTGCTGGGAAACATCAGTCGGACCGATCACCATGTCGCACATATGACCGTAACGTGTCTGCTCGGCTTTCAAAAATCGATTTTTTTTGGACATCCTCTGCCGTGTTGAGAAAGTGAACTTTTCCCAGCTCTGAGGATCTGGAGAGGTCACTTCAGTGAAACTGGTCTTTGTTGGGTCCTGCTGGGAGCCTCCTAATGAACCTGTAGCTGCTGAGGAACTTTTCCATTAAATCTGCATCATGTGAGAGCTATTCCACCCTCCACAGACTTTTTTAACATGTGCAGATAGCATCTCCTCGTTGTCTGTGTCTGTAACCGATTGTGCTTCCTGAAAACTCTCATAGAATCAAACCGCTGCTGGTTTCTCTGAGGTTTGCACGGCGATATTTGGAGAAAAGACGACGGTGAGAAACTCCTCCAGCTGATGGCAGGAGAGTGAAGTCACACTGGGTTTTAAAATATACTTCCCAAGCATTTCCTCCTGCAGACACACTTTGATGTTAATTTGTGGAGGGATGTTCAGCAGCGGAGCGTGCTCTAAAGTCAATACCACAAGGATTTTTTTGCTCTTTGAGAAAACACACTCAGCTCTTACATCTCCTAAAATAGACACTTAATGGTTCTGACCCGAGCCGGAGCCTCCTGTTGGAGATATTTCTGATGCACAATCACAGAAAACATGTCAGTGCGTCTTTAACCTTTTCTCTCATCATTATGTATTCATACTCTTCTGCTCGGACATGATGTGAAAGTGAAGCTTTGATGAGGTTGATGATGTCCCTGTGAGGTCAGGACTACAACACTCACTCAGAGGACTTTCAAACGGAGGTCAGCGCTGCAATAATATTTTCCCCCGGTGACATTAAGCCCGTTTCCCCTCGCGTAGCGGCCATCTGTAAGACGTAATTCCCAAGCTGAGTAAACTTGTGAGAGCGGGACACACACACACACACACACAGACCCTCATATCTGCAGACATGTGAAGAGCTGTTTGTACTCGTGCAGTAACGTGCAGCGCCGACAGTTTATTTGACTCGTGTGCACATCCATCATGGTGTTTAACATATAACGTGCTGCTAGTTTAGATTATGTCTTAAAGTGTAACGTGAAAACACACATCATGTGTGAGTTTTATTATGAGACAACATCTTATGATTCTAACTTTAAGTATTTCAAAATGATGAGAAATGTCACTGTAGTTACAATTAGAAGATGCTGTTTCATGATTATGAAAAAGTCTCTTATAATTATGAGAAACTTTAATCATTATGAGAAATTAAAAATGAGAAATTTGTATCTCATAATGATAAAAAACTTGATTTATGATTGTTAGAAAGTTTCTCATAACTTGTTCATAATTATGACAAACATTTATCATACAGAGAAATAATAAATGATAAATTATGAGAAAGGACTCATAATTATAAGAAACATTTCTGTACTCATTGTAAGAAATGAAAAATGAAACAGCATCTTATAATCATGACAAACGTTGTTGTACACTGAAAATTATAAGTTTTATGAGATGCTGTCTCATAATTATGAGAAACCTTTGTTATAATGAGATGAGATATTATGGGATGGTATCTTATTATTCTGATTTAGCATGAGAAATATGAAAAAAGAAAGTTCATCATAATTATGAGAAACTTTCATCAGTGTGAAAAATAAAAAAATGAGAAATTATGAGACATTTCATAATTACAAGAATAATTATGATATCTCATTATTATAAGAAACTTATTATCTAATTATAAAGTTTCTCATAAGTATGATAATTATTACATTTATGAGAAAGTTTCTCATAATAATGAGATAATATGTCATAATTATCTAAAACACGTCCAGTCGGCCTTCTGGATATAATTATAAGGAAAAAGACTGGATTGAAGTGGTTTAAATAATGATATAATGATATTTAGGTGATAATTTTACAGTCTGTCTTCATTTTCTCTTCTAAATAAGCAGGAAGTTTGTTTCCAACCTGTCTGATGGTCTTTTTAGTGACGTCACCGTGATGTTAACTTGGAATGATCTTATTATCACTGTTAAAGTGAAAGTATAAACATGTTCTCTCGTTGTTTCTTGTTGTAACTGATTCTGTCGACATAAACGCTGAAGCTGAAACACTCACACAAGCATCTGTTAATGTGCAGGATGACACCGGAGGCCTCTGAGCTGAGAGAGTCTGCAGGGAGGGAGAGAGAGAGGGGAGAGAGAGGGGGGGCGAGCAGAGGGGGGAGACGGGGGGAGGTCAGTGTTTGATGTGGGAGGTCCCCCCCCCCTCCTCACACCGCTGAGCTGCTCCCTCAGACCTCTCATTAAGCGTGTCATCAAAGGCCTTCTACACAACCAATCATAACATTAATGTTAACATTACCACACAGACTTCTTCTTCTTCTTCTTCTTCTTCTTCTTCTTCCTCTGAGCTGCTCGCAAACACGCTGAGACTGAAGCAAAAACTCCTCAAAGCTCAGACAGAAGAGAGTCAAACAACAGCGGGACTCATCAGACTGTTAAAAGTTAAATAGAAGTAAGAATCCTTCACTTTTACTCACAAACTTAAAGGATCATTCTGCCAATTTTCTATATTTTTCTTTGTCTTCTTGTCAACAAATCTTCATGTTTGGATCCAAACCAACAATGAATTGATCTACTAACAAGTGTTGAGTGTGTATCAGAGCTGATATATCTGATTCCTTCAGTACAAAGTCAACATGTCATGAAGTCCTGATGATTGAAGTGATTATTTGAGATGTTCCTTCTTCTGATTTGTATATGATGTTTATGCTGCTGTATGTGGGAGGATGGATGTGTTTGTGTGTCTTTGTTGCCGCCTGCTTTGTATGGTTGCCATGGATTTGTTAATTGATTGTACTGACTGGAACTCGGTGGAATGAAAAGGATCTTTAGAAAGAGAAGAAATGGCGTCTTGTTTACTTTGGCTGGTCTGCAGATCTCTGCTCTGGTCTTGTAGTCGTGTGTTAGTGTCTCTGAGGCGGCAGTGTGTCCTTGATTAAAGCAGTAGTGACAGACTGCACAGAGACTCAGTGACAGCAGATGACTGCCCCCCCCCTCCTCCCTCCTCTCGTCCTCAGGTCAATGGGTCTCCCGTGGCCACCTTGCTTTTAAGCCATCACACTCCCCCATGGGGCACATGAGGGAGATCTATCTGTGTCACCCTCCCCAGGTGATCCCTGGGTAATGTACTGAAGGACATCAGCTCGAACCCGCAGCTTGTCGTCGCCGCCGCGCGCTCCACGCCGGGCTCTCTGACGGTAATTACAGCGAGGGCCACTCTCGCCGTGAGAGAGGCAAACCAATTAGAGAGTGTCTGTGCAGTTAAAGGACATCTCTGTGACAAACCTGGCCACAGGGTCGCATGTTTATTATGTCATCTCTCCACTCGGGGGCCGTTATTACAGATACGTGTCACAGTCTGGAGGTCGGCGTTGGAGATGGGATTCTGTTTGGGCCTCCGGTTTTACATGCTCTGATTATTCTGATGGCTGCCTGAGTGCTTAATTATGATCATTTGTCTCCAATTCCACTTTGATTCGTGACTATAACTTATCACTTTAAAAGGTTATTAACAAACGTCCTGCAGTGGGGGGGTGGGGTGGTGGGGTGGGGGGGGTGGAGGGGTGTTAGAGTGCTGGTTCACAGCTGGAGGACATCTTCATATCTGCAGGTCATCATCAGCAGCTGTTTAGTATTTACAGGTTTGTAGCACTGAATGATCTCAGCAGAGAGTTTATACAGCTACGGTAAGCCCCGAGGGACAAACCTGTCAGTCACCACCTGCACTGTTTAAAGGGTAACTACCAACCCCCCCCCCCCCCCCCAGGAACAGAGCCAGGATGTGAAGCTGTTTAGCGTAGTGGCCAAACTGTGTAATTACAACTTCCTGGTCCGTCACATGACACATGCTGGCCTATGGAATGACTCTTCATCATCAGAATTTGATCCATTCGGTCCAATAAGATTTGGAAAGTCTCATGATCTCATGCATGTGAGCGAGGAGCTAACAGGAAGTCAACCGGCTCATTTAAAGATCTGTATTCTGGCCTGTTTTGACTAATTTTTATAAATACTGAGTCTATTTTAAACACATCTGTGACATTTTATTCATCAGTTGTTTAGATTTTCTAAATCCATCTTTCCTTACAGCCAGATTCTCCTCCGTCCTGAAGATATTTACATAAAATCTGTATTATTAATGAGCACCTACTCTGATTGGCTGGAGGTGTGGCCCCCACCTTCACCTCCAGCCAATCAGAATAGGACCAAATGAATCCAGCAGCATGTTTACCTGCAGTAACGTCTGCAGCTGCAGATGTAAGACAGTATATAGTCTATGAGTGAGGTTGTGTCAAAGTTTCCTCACAAAGTAGTCAGAGGTCACTAGCTTAGCTTTAGCACACTTCCAGTGTCCTGCTTCGCTGGTCATGCAGCTGCAATGCAAACTGTGACAATACAGTCGACCTGAATACTGTCACCAGTTTACCTGCAAAATGCAAAAACGTAACTTTAGGTTGACGATCGCTACGCAGCGTTTTCTGCTTCCATCTTGTACACAGAGATTCATATTGTCTGATTTACTTACATGAGACTTCTCCGCTAGTTTGCTGCTCACATAGAGACACAGACACTGATCCACTGGTGCTACTGACTAACAATGACACTGGAAACTTATAGACAACTCACATTACATTCAGGAAATTACTCAATAATCTGCAATGACTGACTGAACCACACAAAGACTCTACTGAGAAGAAATTTCAAATCCAAGCAGACAGAAATAAACTCATGTTGAGCTGTTTTTACTCACAATGTGTGTATTGTTGGAAAAATATCTGTATTAACATCATATGCCAACATAGACATACTGTATGTGATTATGTGTACTTATGCTCTTTTAACTTAGTCTGACGGGAGTCTAAAACACTATTTAAGGAGGCAAATTTCCATTTATACGGCTGGTACTGCGGTTAGTTTGGTAACATATAAAAACGAGACAGGAGAAGCTTTTGTCAGAGTCGGATCTTAGCATGTGGCTATTTCCTGGAGGCAGTACAGACACGGTACGAATCAAACTTGAAACATATCAGTTGGTGGAAACAATCTGAACGTGTGGTTTGAAGGTTTTCAGCTGGTCTTCAGGTTTTAGAGATCAAACCCCCCAAACACGGAGCGCTTTAATCCCCTCACAGAGTAACGTTTAAAACGTAATTAAACAGCAGGAGATGACCGTCAGGGGAGCCGTGAGTTTCAGCCCATTTGCAACCGTGTGTACATGAACTCATTGTAGCTCAAAAATCAAAGCATTTATGAAGTGCAGAGTGTGAGACTGAAGCATTCCTCGTGTCTCTGGAGAAAACACATCAGGACTGTTTGTGCTGGAGCTGCAGACGCTGCAGATGTTAAAAAAATCTGCGGTCATCTCAGGTGTATGATGTGTTTTTTTTAACACTGGATATAAAATCATTGAGCTCCTTCGGGGCTCATTAGTTCAGACTGTGAGTGCAACAGTCTGTCAGCCTGTGTGTTAAACTTCTCCGGACGCCACTCTGTAACTTCACGCTCCATTTGCTTGATTCTCCTGAGCCGGCGGGTCCTGCAGGTGTAAAGTGAAGCTACGGTTCATTTAGCTGCGTTCACTTAATGAGGCGTCTGAAGAGGAGAGCGCCGATCGCCACCCGGAGACAATCACACGAGCAACGCAGCGAGCGCCACCTTTCACCTCATCATCAACCTCTGCTGATTGTTTTTATTATTGTCGCAGTTTTAAAGAATGAAAAATGTCAAAGAGTCAAAGCTGATGTCTTCAAATTCTTGATTTGTTTTGTTAGTTCCTCAAAATTAAATACAGTATTTGTACTTAATTCTATTCCAGCAGTGACAACGATATAAAACCATAGACTGCATAAAAATATGGTCGTAGTTACCGTGACGTCATCCGTTGGTTTCTGAAGAGCAGATTTGAAGCTCGCCATCGCCATCTTGGCAGTGCGTGACGCTGCCTAACTCCCAGCCAATCAAAAATGGGCAAAGAGGCGGGGCCGAATGGCTGAAACAAGCCACCTAGCGGCTGGCGGACCTGTCACTCAAAGCAGCCATGTCCTTCATTATGCAGAACTTTACAGCTTAATAACATTTAAACAGGTGAGTTATAAAAACATTCACCCCCCGTACAGTTGACATGAAAGAGGAAATTAGCTACAGAGACCAAAACCGTTGTTTGTACCAGACTGTAAACATGTTTATTTCTGCTGTAAAGTTGGACATTTTAACATGGAGGTCTATGGGGATTGACTCGCTTTTGGAGCCTCAAGTGGTCATTCAAGGAACTGCAGTTTTTGGCTTAATTTCTCAGCCCCGGAGGTTGTCGCTTGTCGCTTGTATAAAACCATTGATATATATATATATATATATATATATATATATGGACGTCATGACAGCTTCCTAAAAGTGAAGCAAAACATCTGGATTGCCCCCTGGTGGCTGCTGCAGTATAGGTCATAAGCCCCGCCCCCTCCATGTTAGCGGATGGGACATGATCAAAGTACACGTCAAATACATTTTTCCAAAAGATGGTTTCTGTCATTTTAGGTTTTTTTTATCACGCTGATGTTTGTCCAAGTGCTCATTTTTCTGATAAGTTTGTTTTTAATTAGTTATTAGATGATATAAAAAGGGGGTCTGACGTCATGATTGACAGCTGTGACAGCCGCTCTCAAACCTCTGTCAGGGCCATGGATGTATAATAAGAGCTGGATAGGGCGCCACCGCTCAGCCTTGCAGCCCAAAAAGGATTTTCCCCCATAAACCACCACTGTAAATGAGACGCCTGTAAAACTGTTGACAGCACAACAACGTCAACTATGACTCTTTCTATTATGAACTTTTGATCCATGGAGATTTTATGTTTGTAAAACTTTCCTCGAGCTGAGAAAAGCGATTTAAAAATCTGTGACGTCATCACAATGTGAAGTCTACGGGCCGAGCGGGAGCTCGTGGGCGGGGCCAGCCAGGGAAACACTACTGCGCATATTCAGTGGGCCGCACAACACGGAAGCTAGAAACTTTTTTTGGTGTATGCACCAGGCGAGCAGTTCCTAGAGGACTGAATAGGCGCCATTTTTAGTCTGGTATCCAGCTCTTATAATACATCCATGGATGTTTCGGCTTCACTTTTGCACAGCGGCAGGAAGTGGAGACGTGTCGTCCATACACGTCCATAGTTTTAAATTTCTACATGTGTTTCCCAGAGCAGCAATTACATGTACTTAATTACTGTCCTTTATGCCTACTGGCAGAAACAAAGGATCACTCCTGTCTGTTTGGAGTGAACAACGCTGTTTCTGCAGGACTGGGTTATTAACCCTGCGCCCAAACCCCAACCTGTTTGGACCAGTGACTTGCACTTTGTCAGGCTTCTACCCTTCAACCTGACCGACCTGGATGTTCCTACCAGGAGCTCTTTGAGTCATTGAGGTGCAACGCCCCCCCCCCCCCCCCCCCCCCGACCACAACAACATTGCGATCCTTCAGGGAGGTCACAGCAATTACATGTAAGAGCCAAAAACTACAAAAAATAAGGTTCAAGTTGTAATGAACCAGATTGATCCTTTACTGATATTAACTGACTGGTGAGTCCTTACAGTCTGTTGCTACTGTAGCGGCTGCTGTGCATTAGTATGTGTGTGCAGTAGTTGTAGAGTGTGAAGGCTGCCTGACCCTCACACTGATCTGCATACAGCAGGGACAATACTGCAGCTCTCTCCATCAGCATGCACTGACACCTGCACTGTTTAATGCACTCCTCCACTTTATTAATGCCCAACGTGTGATAAACATTTCTGCACAGGAAGCTCACAGGTCAGACTCACTCTGCTGCACCGCCGCGCGTCTGTCGGCGTAACTAAGTTACTCAAATACTGTTCTTAAGTATAGTTCAACATAATGTTAAAATCCTGCTCCACTTAATAATGTGTTTTTCTTCTTGTTCCTGCAGCTGAATGTTTGTTCTCTGTGCAGAGTTTGTTTTCACATTCATCTGCTGAAGGAGGAAAGTTTCTCTGAGCTGATTGAAAATCTGATTTTTAGGGGATTTATGACATCACAACTAGTTTGGAGCCAATCGTGATCCAGTATTCAACTTACACAAGTGTGATGTAGAAACTTGAAGCCTCCAGAGCACAAACACTGAGAAACACTGAACTTTACAGTGAAGGAGGAGACATCTGGTGTCCAGCAGGAAAACTTTACAATATTTAAATATTCAGAAATTCTGGATTTTTACATGAAGGAGAAGGAGGAGATGTAATTTTAATAATTTTAACAAGATAATTGAACTTTTTTTTTGAGAAAAAAACATACCAGACACAAATTATATACATCTTAAAACATGTCTGCAGAGATTAAACCAGTTTCTTTTAGTCTCTTGTATAAAATCACTGTGTAGTTTTGTCTCCTCGTCACATTTCACATGTCTATGAGTTGTTAACAGCTCCACCAAATAGTGATTTTTCCCTCTAAACTTCTCACATGCTTTCATTTCAATAAATGTTCAAATGATCCAATATTTCAGCAAAAATCAAAGATTAGAGAAAAAGTCCAAAAACTGAAAACAGATTTGTGTATCAGAACTTTGTTTTTTCTTCTTTCCTCTCCCATTAATCATCTCACCACCCCTCAGATTTATGTGCTGACCCTTTGGAGGGGCCCCACCCCTAGGTTGGGAACCACTGGACTAAACTAGCTAACTGTATATAAAGTAGTGTAAACTAGCTCCACCTCCAGCAGCTACGACAGTAACATGCTGCTCTAACACTGATGCTTCACTATAATGTGTATATTTCTCTGCTCCTCAGTCTGATCTACACAGTGACAGTGTTGGTTGTGGTTCGTAGTGATGAACCTACAGAGAATTATCAGTGACTCTGCAGCTCCTCTCGGCTTTACGGAGCTTTATAGTGAGTTTCAGCTGATTGTTTATCTGTCCGGCTGCAACTTTACTGTTCTGGTTCACTCTCAGCGTCTCATAGTGTCGTTTTCAGAGCTGTAAAAAGCCGCTGTATACTACCTGCTCAGCACCAAATAGACACAGTTAGCTGTAGACTAGCTGGTGAACATAGTGGAGCATTTAGCAGCTAAAGAGCCAGATATTTCCCTCAGGAGTTGGTAGAGAGCAAAAACAGAGCTAAAAGAGAATATTGGACTTACATTCATCGGGTGGACAGAAACACGACTCCACATGAATGATAATGTTGCTCCGTAACTGCTGGATGTGGAAATAAGCAACTGTTTGCTAACAAGTTAGCCACAACTACTCTATAAGCTGATAATATGACAGAAGTTGTGTTTAGAGACTATTCTGCGGAAAACAAATGGACAAAAAAAAAACAATTTCAAGCAGCTTTAACCAGATTGAAAGTTCAAAGGATCAAACATAGAACCCTGAGGAACCCCGCAAGTAATTATTGACATTATCAATGTGATGATCATGTTGTAACTGCTGGATGTGGAAATAAGCAACTGTTTGCTAACGAGTTCAACATGTCAACTTAAAAGCTGATGATATGTCAGAGTTGTGTTCACTACTTGTTTCTGATGGAAACTAGTGGACATAAAAACAGTTAATGCAGGTTTAAGTTTGTTTTACCTTCAATGTAACACACGTCTCTTACTCGATGTCTGGTATTTTATTGTTTCAGTTGTTGTTAAATCATATTTAATAGGTTTATCTTATAATATAAAGTGTCATTAATTCAAAACAGGAGTTCCCAGAATAATAATACATTTAATTCTCTGTAAATTAATGTTTATTTAATCATCTGTCAGCTGTAGGTAGGACAGCGTTAAGAAGGTGATCATGGTAAATATTTATAATTTAAAGCTAAATGGACAGTATTATCATAATCTTTGTGTAACATGTAAATGCAGAATATGACAAAGTGTTTCAGCTCCTGTTTCCTCTGTTTCACCTTCAGCATCATGTGTCACACTTCAATCTCCGCCTGTCACAAGTCACCATATTTTATTCTCAGCAGTCTAATATTATAAGTAACAAAGCCGGATTGCAGTTCAGGAAACTAATGAAATTTCCTGCAACATCTAAATCACCCCTGCAGTTATTCATCAGAGACATAAAGACATAAAAACCATACAGACTGCAGCTTCATGCTGATTGTGTGTCCTGAAGACGACAGTAAAACACGACTTGCAGCGTCTCTGCTGCTGCTTCACACTTATCATCAGATTCCACTTTACAGGAACTTATGTTTTATATTTATAGTGACAACAACAACATCAAAACAGGACAATACTTTAATAATAATATATCATATCACACACTAAACCAAACATAAAAATCATACAAATACTAACATATAACACCGGTGAAAATTACATCAATCAATTTACATGAATTATTAGTAACTAATGGGGGACATAATGAAGTCACATAATCCATTAATGATAATTAAAGGATCATTCTGCTGATTTTCTATATTTGTCTTCATGTTTGGATCCAAACCAACAATGAACTGATCTAATAACCAGTACTGTGTTTGTATCAGCTTCAGTTATATGCTTGTAAGACTGAAGTGGTTTTATTTGGTCCGTCTGACTCCAGCGGGAGCTAATCGCTTCTTACCTTCATTCTCATGCCAGAAATCTTGGTGTCATTTTTGATTCAGCTCTAAAATTTGACAAACAAATTAATTCTGTTGTCAAAGGTTGTTTTTTCCACCTACGGAACATTGCCAAACTGAAACCACTCCTCTCATTCAACGACTTGAAGACTGTCACAACCGCTCTTATTTCCTCCCGTCTGGACTACTGCGATGCCCTTTATTTGGGTGTTAGCCAGTCTATTCCGTCTCGCTTGCAACTAGTGCAGAACACTGCTGCTCGGCTAATAACTGGCACAAGGAAGAGAGACAGCATCCCACCTATACTGGCCTCCCTGCATTGGTTACCAGTCAAGTATAGGACTGAGTTTAAGGTCCTTTTATTTGTTTTTTAAGGCTCTACATGGCCTTAAAAACAGTACATCTCGCCCCAGTACATCTCGGAGCTCATCTGCCCCCTTTCACAACACCAGATCTCTTAGATCCTCTGGCCAACTGTTGCTCGCTGTCCCTCGATCGTGGCTGAGGGGTGACCGTGCATTTGTTGTAGCTTTGGGATTAAGTGTTCCCCTTCCTGAGACACTTTTAAGGTCAAACTAAAGACTCACTTGTTCGCTTGGGCCTTTGAGTGTCGTTAAAACCCAGTGTTCCACTATTATTTGTTTTCTGTTTGTTACCCTGTTGCGTTGTTTTAATTTATTCTTGATATCTTATTGTACAGCGCTTTGGTCAGCTGTGGTTGTTTTTAAATGTGCTTCATAAATAAATTTGATTTGATTTGATTCAATATATCTTATTAAAAACACGTCAGTGAGTCACACCGCTGCACTGGGTCACATGTTCCTGAAGAGTTTGGTCGCGTTAGTTGGTTTAGAAACGGCTCCAAATACTAATAACAGCATCATGTTTTCAGTCTCTGGACAGTAGTTCTGTGTACTGAAAACAGACCTGCGTTACTGCACATGCTCAGTGGCGTCTGCCTTACACAGAACTGCTCTCTGAGGAAACGAGAAAATATTCACCTTTGAGAAGCTGGAATGATAAATTTGGACATTTTATTCTTAAAGAATGAATCAAAACGATTAATCAATTATCAAAATAGTTGGCAAGTTCTCATATATGATAAACTGTGAACTTTAGATGATGTCCTCCTGTCAACAAACTCTAAACATCTCTGTTGTTTAACACTTTACTCCGACAGAAGAGCTTTGATGAAACTGGATGTTAGCAACACAGCTAATAAGCTACGTTAGCCTCCTCCATGTTGGACTCTCCAGCTTTCCGTCCCCTCAAAGCTCAGCTCTGTCAGGACAAACCCTCCGGTAACAGCGGCAGGAACCAATCTGACGTAGTGGCCAAGCCGTGTAATTACAACTTCCTGTGTGTCACGTGATGCACATTGACCCAAAAAGCATTTTTACCCCCAAACACAATCATTGGAAAAGGAGCAGCTGAGCGTCACAATCCTCAAAATGACTTGTTTTATTATCAGAATGTGATCCGTTCTGTCTGATAACATTTCCAAAGTCAAGGAGAGGCGCATAATTAAATTATTTTATCCCCATTCAAGTGAATGAGGAGCCAACAGGAAGTCTCTACTGAGCATGCTCTATGGGCCCAAAAATCAGGAAGCATGAGCAACATCTGGGTCATTTCTTTACAGCCGGAAGATGATTTTTGAGCAACTTTCATAGGAATGAACAGGGCGCCATCTATGAGTCCTGTATCCAGTTCTTCTTCTATGGTTATCGGTCAACTGCTCCAATTCGCAGGTCAAAGTTCAACAAAATTTGCAAAAAAAACCCCACAAACAACTCAACTGTCTCCCTCCAGACAATCAAGTGTGTCTTAAACCAACAGTCAGGACTCCAAATGAACATTAAACCTGTTTTTTTCTTGCTGTAATCATTCCTCCTGTTCATACTGACCATTCATGTAAGTTCATCTGAAGCTAATATGAAGCTTCAGCGTCCAAATGAGTCAAATCAAGCAGATATCTTTCAACGTTACAGTCTTTTTAGTGCCAAAGTTCCTCTTTTTGTTACTATACTTTAGGGGTGTGCCCGAATACAAATACATTATTCGGCAAAGCACAAATAGTGGGGAGGTTTTTTACGAATATTTGTTTCATACAAATATTTTAAAACTTATTTGTTTTTGGGAAGAAAAAAAAAAACATGTTAAATACCAGCGCACAGGTCGGTTACATCACTATCTCAGTGTCTCTCCTCTGCTCCGCTGTGACGTCTATCAGCAGGTCTCAGTGAGGGGAGTCACATCCACCTGCTACATGACGCACATTTCCTGATTTAGACATCAGTCCCAGAGTTGGGGGTGTTCCCCAGAGATAAAGCTGAACTACTGACACACACTTCATGAACACTTATTTTAATTTTCTAAAATTTAAAAGCGTAATAAAAACAAAAACAGGATTTTTAAACCTCTTTCCGATTTTATTCAAATACAAATACAAATACTGGGCTCTCAGCACTTCCACCTGCAGCTCAACAGGGAAACACTGTCCGAGGAAACACAAAGAGGGAATTTGATGCTAAAAAGACTGTAAATGTGTCAGATATCCACTTGATATGACTAACTCAGACTGCTGAAGCTGAATAGAAGCTTCACAGAGACTTTTAAATGACTGTGTGGACACACTGTGGATTTTGGCCTCCATCACTTCCATTGAAAGCACATTTGAAGGATCTTTTAATATCCAGTATGAACAGGAGGAATGATTACAGATACCTGACTGCTGGTTTAACTGGAAACACTGGAAATTTGTTTAAAGCCTCTTTGAGTATCTATAAATACAATGTGATGTTATTAGATGTATTTGTAGCCAAACTGAATCGTGTCTCTGCTGTTGAGGTTCAATAAAACTGTTTTTTTATCTGAAATAACTTCGCCTCTCAGTGTCCAGCAGCCTGGTCATTACCCAGAGTGCACTGCGAACAGCTGACCACAACATGAGCTTTCCATTTGACACTGAATGTGTTGTCGAGGTGCAATTTCAACAATCAAAAATACATTTTCACCCCCCCCCCCCCCCATCACTGTCACCTTGTGTGTGAGAAGAGGCGAGACGTCGGATGAAGATATAATACATCTGCCAGGTTATTATCCTGCAGTGTGAGAGCGACGGCTGAGTCTCCACGCAGCCGCTCGGCGTGATTAACTGTCCCCCAAACATCCCGCCTGAGATACGGACAGTTTAAATGTCCTCGCTGTTTGCCTGCTTTCACTGAAGGTGTCTGTCTGCAGCCGGTGGAGGTGCGAGAAGATTAATTGAGTCCTGGATGTTTTCTGCTCAGCGAGGCTTCCAGGGGCCACGGGGCCGAGTGGAGGCCTGGACGGGCCAAAGTAAAGAGACCATCTCATTAATATATGATTAATAGCCACCGCCGCGGTGATTAATTAGTGTTTGTGACAGTAAACTTTTAACAGGCCCCCGTGTCGTCCCCTGGAATGCCCATTTATCTTTCCAGACCCCCTCCCTCCTCCGTCACCCCCCCCCCCTCCTCCACCTCTCCCCAGCCGTCCAGAAAGAGCGAATAAGTTTGCATATTCTAGTCTTGTCCGATTTCATTCTGCCGCTGCCTGGAAGGACCGGCCAGGAATGAGGGCTCTCCGACATGATTGATTGCTTTGCTTTTTTATTTGCAAGTTGGAATCCAGGAGAAGTTTTTTTTTTTTTCCTCCTCGGCGGCGGCGGCTGGTTATTTCTTCTCCCGTCTCTACTTCTGTGTACTTGTTCTTCTCCAAACGAGGACCTTGGGCTCATTGGTGTACAGGAATTTCTTCCGGCTCTGCTTTGAAATTGATTTGAATCGCTGGTGTATGAGCTTGTGTGTTTTTCTCACAGCCCTTCACCGCTGAATCCTCCTCCTCCTCCTCCTCCTCCTCCTCCTCCTCCCAAACCTCTCTGCCTCTGCAATACTCACTAAAAACTTACACCAAACTTACAAAAACCTTGACTTTTCTAAATGCTTTAGAGCTGCATATTAATCATTATTTTCATTATCTGAAGATTATTATCTTGATTGATTGATTAGTTGTTGCCATCACCATAGAAACAACATTTACTCAGTTTCTTAATATAACAGGAAAACGTTACAATAAAAAGGTTTTCTCATTATAATTAGAAAACTATGAAGTAACTTTTTCACCTATTAAATATCTTTTCATCACTCTTTCACACCTTTGCACTGTTTGTATCCTGTTTACAAAAACAGTATAAAGACATTTTATGTTGTTGTTTACTTGTTGTTTCTATATTTATGAATCTATTTCACACATTTGCTTGCACATAATAGTTATATGTTTAACTATGTCTGTTTGGTTTGTTGTCTTTGTGTATCTCTCTGTATTTTGTTGTGTATCATTACATAGAGACACTGAACCAGAGTCCTTATATGTGTGACCATAATTGGCCAATAAAGCAGATCCTGAAATATATTACATATATATATCACGTTAAAACAAGCACATTTTCTTGTTCTAATGGTTAAAATAAGAAAGATGTTCTGGTGAAATATTCGACTGTATCTCATAAAAACAGCAGCAGTGCTGCACATGATCAAGTCAGACTTTCTGTCTGCTGCTTGTTTTCTGCATGAAGTCACTCGAGAACCGAGCCGACGGGACGAGTTCGTCACAATCAAAAGATCCTATTTTAGTTTTTATTTTTATTTCTGTATCATGTCAAACATCTGACCCATCCTACACAGGATCACATGACATCACTGTTTCACAAAACACACAGTTCACATAAAGAACTGTTATACTGTTATATAACCAGCTCATTTATTGTTTCATATGTGAACATTAAGCATCATCCATATTTACAAAATCAGTATGTATGTTTATCTCACTAAGCAAAGCATCACACATAGTTCACAGTAAAAAGAACAGTAAAAAACAAAATGAAACTCATTTTCTATTATTCAGACAGCACATCAGACAAATCTGCTTCTACATCAACGAATCATCCAGTCGGAGGTAAAACAGCAGATCTCAGCTGGACACACAGAGACAGAACGTATTAAACCGAAGGAGAAACAATTCATCGCTCTGCACTGACTTTATATTGAGTGAAGGTGCCTCATCGTCACTTCTGTCTGACAGCAAACAACAGAAAAATGTCTGAAAGCTGCTGTGTGGTGGGACGAACCAATAACAGGGTAAAGAGATAATAAGCTGCTGAACTGAAAACCTGAACCTTTAAAAAGACAAAAGTGGAAGAAGACACGCTGCCGGTCACATGACACATATACCTGAACACGCTGCCGGTCACATGACACATATACCTGAACACGCTGCCGGTCACATGACACATATACCTGAACACGCTGCCGGTCACATGACACATATACCTGAACACGCTGCCGGTCACATGACACATATACCTGAACACGCTGCTAGTCACATGACACATATACCTGAACACGCTGCCGGTCACATGACACATATACCTGAACACGCTGCCGGTCACATGACACATATACCTGAACACGCTGCCGGTCACATGACACATATACCTGAACACGCTGCTAGTCACATGACACATATACCTGAACACGCTGCCGGTCACATGACACATATACCTGAACACGCTGCCGGTCACATGACACATATACCTGAACACGCAGCTAGTCACATGACACATATACCTGAACACGCTGCTGGTCACATGACACATATACCTGAACACGCTGCCGGTCACATGACACATATACCTGAACACGCAGCTAGTCACATGACACATATACCTGAACACGCTGCTAGTCACATGACACATATACCTGAACACGCTGCCAGTCACATGACACATATACCTGAACACGCTGCCGGTCACATGACACATATACCTGAACACGCTGCTAGTCACATGACACATATACCTGAACACGCTGCCAGTCACGTGACACATATACCTGAACACGCTGCCAGTCACATGACACATATACCTGAACACGCTGCTAGCTGTGTAAAGTGTGATGCTGTTGTGTGGCCTTTGCTCTACTGTTGTGTTCTCTCTACTGTAGACGTGATGTCAGCTTTGCATTCATGTATTTCAGGTTTCAGCACATGCTATAAACTACCTTTTCCTCTCTGGTGCTAAAATAATCCTTTGACATGCTATAAGCTAATGTTTGTAGCTAGCTACAGGCATTTTGTTAGCGTTAGCATATCATGTTTTCCCCTCTTGTTGGTGTGGTTGACGCTCTGTCTCTATAGAGATCTTTGCTTTTTAGACAGATTATATACAACATAATTCTCTGTACCATATTCAGTTATTAGCATAAAAATATACAGTTTTGGTTTAGTCCATATATCGTCAGCTCGCTGCCTTTTGCTCTGAACAAAGCAATGTTGAGTTTTTCGTTATTAAAGAAGCTTCATCCAACTCAGAGATGCAGAACAATGAACTCACATCTTCAGACCAAGAACCAATAATCTATTTATCCCAGATAAATATTTGTCAACCTACTTTCTTCCATATTAAGTAAACAATTCCATATCTGAGCTATACATATCTCCCAACCAGCCTCACATGCTTCACATGATTCCCATCCCATCCTATTATTATAATAACATTATACACAACATCATAACACAGAGAAAAGTACATCTTAATAAGGAAATACATTTTTTCTCCTTATAACGGATAAAGAAAATTATACAGAAGTATTCTCCATTAAAGTACACAACGTCTGCTGTATCTGCAAAGTTAGTTTACTTTGTCTGTGTGGAACTTTCATATTTCTGTTCATTAAAAGTCATTTCCTCATGTCAATAAAAGTCCAATCAGATAAAGTCACATGCTTCCTGTCGGCCGGTACAGTAACAGCCTGCCTGCGAGGACATACGGCTGTTAACAGTTATTTTCTGCAGCACGGGGAGCATCACAGATGGTTCACTCGTTTCACGACGCCTTCGCAACACCCCTCATAACCCGAAAAACACGGTTCTCCTCTGATACATAAACAATCTGAATGAACCACTTTGATTACCGTTCATCCAAAAAATGTTCCATTAAACTGGAAACCAGAGAAGCAGCTGCAGACTTTATGTGGACACAAAGCTTCAGTGTGTTTCTCACTTTTCATAACGAGCTCCAGATAAAATATGTCCAGAGCTGCGAATATTAATGCGTCTTTATTTTGTCTGATCCCATTTCATCTCTGACAGTGTAAAGGATCATATCTGTGTTCCCTTCTTTTCTACAAATAATATACATAGTTTTAGTTTTTTGACTGTATAAATTTCCTACAGTTACAGAAGGTTTTCCATTATATTTCTGTACAGTGTGAAAATCAATGACGGACTCTCTTTAACTCAACACATTATGAAAAAACAAATGTTTAACTACTGACTGTTAACAGTCTTGCTACATATATGTCTTCTGTCTCGTTGTGTTGTCTGAGTTTTTCCTCCCGTGTCTCCAGCCTGTTTTTCCCTCCACACCTGTCCTGCATCAGCCTCGTTAGCCCTGCTACCTGCGTCTCCTCCAGCCAATCAGCTCCCAGCCTGCCCCTTGTGTCTTTCCACCTGCTCCTTGTTATTTCATTAGTTCAGTTTGTATTTAAGTAAACTGTCTGTCTGTACTGTCTCTGTGTAGGCTCGGGGTGGAACTGCAACCTGAAGCGTTCATTTACGCTTCAAGTCTATTTTCCTCCATTTTATGTGCGTCGCTACAGTCATATTTGTTGGGCCCTGAGCACTTCCAACACGCGAGCGACCTACACTCAACACTGTACCTGAATGCCTCCAGTGTAGACACACAGACGGAGAACTAGCTGCTGCTGATGTGATGACACATACGGGGTTATTCTTCAGTTGCTGCTGCTCCTGCATCCTGTATTTGGGTCTTTCTCCTGCTACTTCCTGACAGTCACAATATTTGTAAAAAGAAGTTTTTTTAAGTTGTAATATTTTCAGAACAAACATAATATTTCAAGGAAAAAAGTCAAAACATCTTGAGAAACAAAAAATTTTAATATTTCTGGAATAAAGTTGAAAATATATTTTAACATTTATTTATTCAGAGGAATTTCACTGAGTGTAACGCTGTTTCTCAGGAAAGCTTTGATCACAGTCACACATTCATACCTGGAAGCTGCCCAGTATAACCACTGAGCAGCTCTACTGGAGCAGCTGGTGTTCAGGGTCTTGCTCAAGGGCACCGCAGTGGTATTCAGGGAGGTGCAAACACTGCTTCCTCACTTTCCCCGCATAGATTCAACCTGCTGGTCCAGGGATTGAACCAGCAACCCTCCAGTCACAAGCTCACTTCTCTAACTATTAGACCACCACTGCCCTGAAGATGGAAACCAACATAAAGTGTCCCAGTAAGGTGTTGGGCCACCAGAGCAGCTTCAGTGCTCCTCATCATTGATTCTACAGTCTCTGAACTCCCTCATTTGGTGTTTTGATGATGACGGTGAAGATCACTGTCTAACATGGTGGTCCAAAGTCTCTCATAGATGTTCAGTGACGTCGTTCTGGATCTAAATGCAGATGTCACTTCAGTCGCTGTTCCTACTGAAACATGAGCTGAACAGCTCATGACTGAAGCTGCTGCGATCCGTCGACCCAACAGTCAACCCTCGTTCAAAGTCACTTAGATCTTTTCCTCGTTTATATAAAATCAGGATCAGCTGAGCCTGATCAATGTTTTTATACATGATACAGATATGATTGGATGTTATCTGTTTAATTGTACCATGCAGTGCAGCTGTGTGGAAACATCTGCATTCGTTATGTTTCTCCTCTCATTTATTCAGGTTTTTCCTTTGAATTTGTCACCTGACTGTATGTAAAATATATTCAAAGTGAGAAGAGCTGCTACACATTATAACTGTGTGTGTGTGTGGGGGGGGGGGGGGGGGGGGGAGGGGTGGTGGAGACAGTGTCAGTGGGGGTCTCGGGCCTCGTTGATGAGGCGGCTGCAGACAGGAAGAAACTGTTCTTGTGGCGTCTTGACAGACCGCAGCCTCTTGCCGGAGGGGAGCATTTATAAAAGTTTATGTCCGGGGTGGGAAGGGTCGGCCATGATGTCACCTGCTCGTCTCAGTGTCCTGGAGGGACGGCAGGTTGCAGCCGTTGCTGCCTTCATCCCTTTAGCGTATCAGATGATGGAGCGGGAGAGGATGGACTCAATGATGGCGGAGTAGAAGTGTAGGTTGAACTTCTTCAGCTGCTGCAGGAAGTACATCCTCTAGAACACTGTGTGACTTTTTGTTTTTTCTGTTCTTGAAGATGTGATTGGATGTAGAGAGATCTCCATCACACTTCTACTGGTGATTTAGTGGATTGAGTTGCAAAGTGAGAGAGATGAAATTATTATTATACAGAGCTATCGTATCTATCAGACAGGCTTTGAGTTGGTTGTTGTGTGTCTTAGTGGTTGTGTTTATATATTGTGTGTGTGTGTGTATCAATTATGGGTGTGCCCGAATACAAATACATTATTCGGCAAAGCACAAATAGTGTTTTTTTGGTTGTTTTTTTTTACAAATATTTGTTTCATACAAATATTTCAAAAATAATTTGTTTTCAGGAAGAAAAATAAATGTCAAACACCAGCATGCAGGTCGGTTACATCACTATCTCAGTGTCTCTCCTCTGCTCCGCTGTGTCGTCTATCAGCAGGTCTCAGTGAGGGGAGTCACATCCACCTGCTACATGACGCACATTTCCTTATTTGGACGTCAGTCCCAGAGTTGGGGGTGTTCCCCAGAGATAAAGCTGAACTACTGACACACGCTTCATGAACACTTATTTTAATTTTCTAAAATTAAAAGCGTAATAAAAACAAAAACAGGATTTTTAAGCCTCTGTCAGCTTTTATTTGAATACAAATAATTTTGCTGCCTTAACAGATACAGATACAAATATAAATACTGAGCTCTCTGCACATCCCTAGTATCAATATTACTGAAGTGTATTGATTTATCTTCTGTTATTGTAGTATTGTTAATAAATACTTCTAGGGTCTCCAGGAAGAGGAGCTACTGTTACAGTACAGAAGTTAATGAGGATCTAAACAAACAAACAAATCTGAACTGTAGAGAAAATACATTCATAAAACTATTAAATGAGCTAAAACCTGTAATAAAACCCTTCGGTATAGTCCTTTAACATCCCTCTGCAGCTCTGAGAGGAAGCGTGGGATTCACAAAGAGAAGAATTAATCAGAATATATGGCTTTTAATATAAAAGCCTATCATCTCTGCTGCGTGTTATTGAGTTTGTGGAGGCGAGTGGAGCTGCCGGGGATCACAGGGTGAGCTCACGGCCACCTGTACAGCCCGCCCGCCTGCACAACACTTATACAATAAAAAGCCTTTTCTGGGAATTTGTTTGAAAAATGCGAAAGACTTTTGAGTGGAGGAACTTTTCTTTAGATTATCTTCATTGTTGATAATCTCTTTAACTACAGGGGTGAGCCGCTACACCTGAACCTCTCCATCCAGGGCCGCCGCAATCGCTCTATAGCCCCCGAGCACTAATCCCATCATGCCTCAGGAGGACTTGGCTTCTCCCCTCTCCTCTCCTCCTCTTCCTCGTCTCTTCCTCTTCCTCTGCACTATTAGAACAACGGGAGCAGAAAAGCAGATTTAGAGTAGATCCATTTCATTTCAATAACCTGCATTTACCCCGCCGTCCTCTCAGAGGAGCAGAGTTCAGGATTCAGAGATCGGACCGACTCGCTGTGCTCAGCATGAGATAAAACCCCAAAACAGATGATGGGCACTTTTACCCAGAGTTCTGACTTCAGGTAGGATACACATTCATAGTGAGCACACACCGCTGAATCACCAGATAAGTGTTCTGTATACTTTAAAGGGGACATATTCTGCTTTATGTTGTGTTCTGTTATTTATATGCTCTTCTGATGTCGGATGTTAAACGTGGTCAAAGGTCAGAAGTCAGGGCTTCAACCTGCTATGAACGCTTCGTTTTTTTTTCTAAGCTGACAAATGCTCATAAACAGCCGTCTGTTCTGTGGCCTTGGTTGCTAAGGTGGTTGCTAAGGTGTTTCCATGTGTTGTTCAGCTCCAACATGTATGGATGGATTTGAAAAGTTGACATTTGGAGTAAAGAAGGAGAAAAAGAAGTGAAATCCTGCTACTATAGTTTGTTATGTAGCCTCTGGGAGACGTACCGCTAAATAAACAGAAGAAGGGTTGAGGATGAAATGCAGAAAAAGTTGATGAGCTGTAAATAGAATAAATGTCTCGGTGGTTCTTTACTGTAACTAAACGGCACCTTAACTACAATGCTAACAACATTAGCATTGTAGCAGTGCATCGCTATGTTTCACACTCAAACCTGGTAGCTGCATCTGCACGCTGATATCTCCCAAAGTCTGTCTGATCTCCATATGAGGCCAGTTTATTTTTAGCTTTGGAAATCATATGAATTAATAGAATAAACCATAAATCTGCTTAGAAATCAGAGAATAAAGAAGCTGTTGAACCTGAGAATCATCACATGTATGTTTTCTTCAGTATCACAGTAATCTGATGATAGTTCATCATGTTAAACTGCTGCTAACAGCTACTGGGGAACATTTCCACCGTTCATTTCCACCTGCATGTAAAACAGCTTTCATTTACACTCAATTTAGACCAACATCTTCCTATTTTTTGAGATTATGGTTCAAATACAAATCAGGCTTCATTGTATGAGTCATGTATGTGCTGCATGGTTAAGATATGATGTTATTTTGTGGATTTTAGGAGCAGCTAAACTCATACATACTTAGAGGAGTATAAATGGCAAATTAACACAAATAAAAAGCAGAAAAACAAATGAACACAGACAAAAAGCCGTCTAACAACCTCTGGAGTAAATCTGAATGCAGATCATTTTATGCAATAAACGGATAAAGATAGTAAACACCATAAAGGAAACACGACTTCCTGCTCTGACTCTGAACATAAACTGTGAGCTGCAGAATCATCCGATATGAACGTAACTCCTGGAGACACTGAGACGCTTATTAGAGGAAACAACAAACCAGCTGTAACCTGTAAAAGAAGGAAATCTCCTGTTGAAGCAGGACGGAGCGAACGTCTCGCCACCAGAGAAGAAGAAGAAGAAGAAGAAGAAGAAGAAGAATCGAACACACAGTCAGTGCAGCTCAGGATGTGTGTGTTTCAATTTAAAGAAAAAGAAAGTGGGATATTTTCTCATCATGCATCCTAAAGAAGGGCCGGTAGAAAATAATGGGGAGTTAATCAGATCAGTAGCACTCTAATTTACTGGGTATTGATCAAGGCTGATTCCTAATGGGGCCTCAGACCTGTGTGTGTGTGTGTGTGTGTGTGTGAGTGAGTGTGTGTGTGTGTGTGTGTGTGTGTAATTTCTTGAGGGAATGCAGAGCTATTTAGCATTAGCTTACAGGAATAGGAATGTCAAAGATAAGCCTGATAATCACTGTAGTTTAAGCCATCATTTTATTGTCTCTCTGTGTGTGTGTGTGTGTGTGTGTGTGTGTGTGTGTGTGTGTGTGTGTGTGTGTGCGCAGAGAAGCTGTTACACACATTATTGTATTATATTATATGAATACATTAACATTGTGCATTTGTACATTAACAAACAGCTAAATAAATTGACAGCAACGATGGTATAATGAGATAATTGAACTACATTCAGATGATTCCCAGCAGCGCAGTTTGAAAAGCTCAATTACATTTATTGAGGTTCAGGTTGCATTTAGAGCTTCTTTGTATAAAATAACAGACAGTAATGATATTTTATTGTGTTTCTTCCTAAAAACCTCTGAGAAAACCAAAAGTCATCGACGCTATTTAAAGCTATTAGCATGAGTGTCCTCTTTTATTAGATCTATATCTGCACTGATTCCCCTTTCAGAGTGATCAGAAGGAAACAGACTCAGTTTATTGAATGTAATGTGCAGTAAAGAGAAACTCTTGACTCTTCAAAACAGTGTTTCCTAAAAGCTTTTTTGTGATTTTAGAATCAGATTATTTCAACACTAGTGATGTACGCTCAGCGAGCACTTTGTTAGGAACACCTGTCCGATCTGATACAACAGCTCCGCCATAAACTCTGTTACCAAGCTTTTACATTGTCAGTGTTTGTTGACGTTGTCAGAAAGGTGATAATTCTACTTTATGTTTATTATTGAGGTCGTCAGTAGGATTCATCCTCTGGGGAACATGAACGTCTGAACCACGGTTCACGGACAAACAGACTGAGTGAATAAACGATGACGTCATGAATCATGTGACTTAAGAGCTGAAAACATCAGATCTGTGTGGAGCGACGATGATGAGGAGGAGACTGTAACCTTCCTCACATCAATACATGAAACTAACAGAACAGAAACGTCATATTTACATCATGTTTTCCATCGTTTGAGTTAATGACGTCATCTCGTTGGTTCTTCTTCTTCTGCGACGGTTTAACGGCGCCGACTGGAGAATTAATTTATCTGCTGATATTCACACAACAGCAGCGGATGGAAACAAACATTCACTACACTGGAAACTTGGATGTAAACCTGCCTTTATTATCTCTCCTCAGATCAATATATCTTGATAACTGTATCTTTGTTACTTTTACTGATTATTTTCATCATCTATTAATATGTTGATTATTTTTTCCGTTAATCATTTAGTTGATAAAATATCACAAAATAATAAAAAATGTCATCCAGTCCAAGGAAACAGTTCAAAAGATATTTTATTAAAAATATAAAACAGAAGAAAAACAGAAAACCCTCACTGGAGAAGCTGGAATGTTTTTATGTTTTCCTGAATAAATAACTGAATTTATTATCAGAATTGTCTGCAATAACTTCCTGATCTTTTCCATCCGGCCATGTTTACAACCAACAAGCTTGTTTTTGTTGATTTTAAAGGTTCAAACTTTCATTTTTCTTGTTCTGGGGGGGAAACAATATTAAACTTTTCAAATGGCCTCGTCTCTCCTTAAATGGAAGAAGAGGGCGGGAGGGAGCCATGTTTTTAATAATATACTTGACATCGGAGCAACAGTCTGAATTAAATGGCCCCGCCTGTTGCTGGTTTTTATTAGGAAGTCTGAGATTACATTGTTTTCCCCGTGACATCATATTCTGTCCTGGTTTATTTTTGCATGGGATGAGGTTGCTCGCCACAGTCCATGCAAATCCAAGCCTTTGATTTATGCACCTTTCCCGCGGCGAATGGAACATTAAATTTAATTTTGCTGCTGTGGAGCCGTGCCTGCACCTTGCTCAGGCTTGACACGGTGAACCGGGGCCTGCCGCCACCGCCGCCGCCGCCCGCCACGCAGGAATTCATTACTTCCTCCACAATATGCGAAAGCAACATTTGAATGAAACATTTGTCTCTTGTCAGAACAGAGTAGCATCTACTCTCTCTATACAGATACATGAGAAGCAGGGAGGAGGAGGAGGAGGGAAAAAACGGCGTTCATACTCGACTGTAACAAAGCAGTGAGTCGCGTAATGGTGGCACATTAAAATGAGGCCTGTTGGATGTGAGTAGCAGAGCAATCTGTTTCTCCCTGTGATCGCCCATTACTGCTTTGTAATGACGTGGAAAAAATGCCACAAAGCAAAGTAATGAAATGTATTTTTCCCCTCCGCCTGCTTTAACTATATGCTTCAATTTTGCAGCTCAGAGGACTCTGAAGGCAGCCAGCAGCTCACACAACGGAAAAAACAGACGGGGCCACTTTAAATATGTTTAAAACCAATCATTCATCATCATTTATCAGTATTTTTACAAGCATCAAGATTCAGACATTCAGTAGAGTGATTGTTGTGCCTCATATATGAATTTTCTATTTTGTCTTTTTCACTCACATCTAACCTGAAAACTGTTTATGTCTTCATGTGTGTGTGTGTTATTTGTCTGAAAATGTTAGAAAGTGACCATGTTGGTGTGTGAGTTTATTGTTTTTATTGATGTGTTGACAGGACAGTATTTTATATGGAATATTGATTGGACCTAATGTTTTTATTTGATCATGATCATGAAGTTATTTTATATATTTGTGTTGTGATATTTAAGTCAATAAACTAACTAGTAAATATTTAATCAACTATTTCTACTATTTTAAGACACCTTATTCCTCCGTATCTCCTCCTACAGTTTTAATGCTACCAAGATTCAATCAAACCCTCCCCAGAAAGATAATGTCCAATCATAGCTTAGCAACCGTAACTAAGCATAGCAGGTCAGTTTTTTTAAATTTCTCCAAATGCTGAAATGTTGTTCGGTGTATTTTTTTCTTTCCAAACCAAAAACACAACATCAGGAGTGTAAAAAAAAAGATTAAACAATGTTTCTCTGCTGTGATGTTAACTGCTAACGTTAGCATGGTCAGTTTACTAGCTTACTCCCAACAGTAGTAAGTGAACTTTACTGCAGTGCTAAGAGTTAGCATCTCGTTAGCTGCTAAATTAGTTTGTGGGGTTACATTACATGTTACGTTAGAAAAAGCTCCGTTCAGGATGGAACAGCTGTGGGAGCTGGTCCTGGGTGCTATCAGAGTTTATGCTAATGTTAGCATCCTAAAAACTTTGTCTCTTGTAATGTTTAAAGTGAAGTCACGGTTTGACAATATGAGCAAATATGTAAAAAGTACAGTTATGTTGTAACAAATTAAAAGTCTAATCTGACATTTTTGCTTACTTTACTTCTAATACTTTATTATTTAATATCTTCATAGATCAGCTGGTGAGGATGATGACTTTGACCTGAAAACTGTTAGCTTTAGCCTCAGTTTGTTAGTGTGATGATACAGTATTTAGACTTCAAGTGGATATTTAAGATGCTTTTACAAGAGTCTCATTTTAAAACGAGTCACCTGAATTACAAAAGTCAGCCAGATACAGATAGCGCTTTTTCAACCAACTCATGGAGCTAACGTTAGCTTATTTATCTAGCTAGCCACAGCTGATCAAATCTGCTAGTGACAGTTGCCGTTCTAGTAAAAATAATAATTAAAATGAGAAGCTGCTTCTGTCTTCTTGCGTCTGAAATCAAGGACTCATTGTTTCAAAAACTACTGAGAATTTTGATGGCAAATTTTAAGACAAACTGTCGTCGTCTTCATAGTTTCCATCCAACTCATGAAGCTAACGTCAGTTTGATTAGCTAACTTATAAAACCTGCTGGTACCAGTTGTCATATTTCAGCTGTCAAAGTTAAACACTGCTTTGATCTTTTTTTTTTCTGAAATCCAGAACTGATTGTTTCAAATATGAAAATTTGATGGTAAATCTGTCACAGTTATCGTGTAAAAGTGCTCATGTGCCGTGCGAAGGTCAATGAGTTTTCATATAGTTATAAAGTCATTCAAAGATCATTTTCATCAGTTCCTCTAGTTTAGTTAAATGTGAGATTTGTGGGTGAATGAAATGAAGTGGAACAACAGATGAGGTGGAGCTTCGTCTGCATTGCTTTGAAATCAGAGTGAAAATGTGTTTTCTGCGTCTCATCCTGCCGCCGCCACGAACGCCGCCACGAACGCCCCCACGCTACATCACAGTTTATGACAAATCATTTCCATACGTCGGTCTGTGTGAGCGTCGCTGGGTTTCTGTCGTGCTCTGTCTGGGTGCTGTGGGGGGGGGGATCTGCAGGCTGAGCTGGGGGCCACATAGGCCAACGGGGCCCCCGAGCCTCACCGTGAGCTGGACAGATTACAGCCTCATAGCTGTGGATGTGAAAGCAGAGGAGGTGATTACACGGCCAGTGTGGTGTGGCCGAGCGCGACCCCGTGATAAAGTAAATCCTCCGAGCGTGTTCTGCAGCGGCTGCCGCCTCTAAAGAGAAGCTGAGTGCTGGGATTGACTCGTCCAGCTGCACCGTGGCACAAACACAACACAGATGGAAACAGAGTCGTGTTGCTGGATAAAAACACTGCTTCATCATAATACACGGACCCGTCTCATAGAGAGAAACATCTAGTTTATCTATCTATCTTTAATATTTCAGTTTAAAGATACATAAAAATACTACTTACAGTACCAGTCAAAAGTTTGGACACACCTCATTCAAGGGTTTTTCTTTATAATTTTGTACACTGTAGAAAAAAACTGAAAATATCAAAACTATGAAATAACACATATGGAATCATGTAGTAAATAAAACGTGTTAAACAAACCAAAACATGTTTCATATTTTAGATTCTTCAGAGTCGTCACTGTTTGTCTTGATAACACTGTTGATAATATCTGAACCAGCGTCATGAGGTCGACACCTGGATGGTTCACAATTAACAGCTGACACTCGTTAAAACTTAATTGGTGGAATTTCTTAATGTGTTTGACAACATCAGGTGTGACGAAGTAGTGCTAGTACACAGCAAACAGCCCTGTTCAGCTACTGTAGTAACTGTACTGATACTGTAGTAGCTGTACTTATACTGTAGTAACTGCAGTAATACTGTAGTAACTGTACTACTACTGTAGTAACTGTACTGATACTGTAGTAATTGTACTACTACTGTAGTAACTGTACTACTACTGTAGTAACTGCACGGATACTGTAGTAACTGCAGTAATACTGTAGTAACTGCACTGATACTGTAGTAGCTGTACTTATACTGTAGTAACTATACAGATACTGTAGTAGCTGTACTTATACTGTAGTAGCTGTACTTATACTGCAGTAACTGTCCTGGCACTGTAGTAACTGTACTGGTACTGTAGTAACTGTATTAATACTGTAGTAACTGCACTGATACTGTAGTAGCTGTAGTAATACTGTAGTAATCCAGATTATGTCATCATCATCCATCATTACTTTAAGACATGACGGTCAGTCCATCCAGAACATTTCAACAAGTCTTAAAGATATTTTGGTTTGTTTACTGTGTATTCCATGTTTGTTATTTTATCGTTTTCATGTCTTCAGTAAAATGTAGAAAACAATAAAAATAAATAAAAACCAGTAGCGCCCCGGTAGCTGAATAACCTGGCTGGACTCTCTCTGACCTTGTTTCCTGTCTGCCTCACTCATCACTGTCAAATAACGGCAAAAATGCCAAAAAAATAAAGAAAGAAAAACTGCTGAATGAGTGTCTACGTCCAAACCTTTGACTGGTTTGTATATTTAAACACTTCTGGATGCATTTACTGACTCACCGCTGTTCAGACATGATCCATCCATGTCTGCTTCCTGTTCAAACCACACATCAGATAGAAAACCACAAATGAACCTTTAGTTCTCTTTCCTTCACATATGAATCATTAACAGCATGTCCAGTTTGTATAAAACAGGTAGATAAAGGGCGCAATGAGCAGCTAGTTATAGATTTGAATCCCATTAAATTATGAAGAGTATCATTAAGTATTGATACTGATAAGCAGTAAAATCCTAACATATGTGACAATATTTACACTAATTTGTAAAGAGAGATGTTTTAGTGTTGTGGAATAAATGGAAACCAGTGATTTATCCTGGAAACATTCAAAACATTCAACAATCTACAACATTATTATATGATTTGATCTCTTAAGAAAAACAAGTCATATTTCTGAATCCATGTCAGACTGAACAAATAATCGTACTAATCGGATTTGAATAATATAATATTAGTATTCAGGAGCGTGCACATGTTTAATGGTGTTGTTAAATGTTGGTTGTGATGTGTGATTGTTGTGTGTGTGTGTGTGTGTGTGTGTGTGTGTGTGTGTGTGTGCAGAGTTTCTCTCCTGCTCTGCAGTATCACCATTTTCTGTGTCTTTGTCCCCGAGGCCTTCTCCCGGCCAAAGTGAAGAGCTCGTGCCCAGATGCAAATGACTTTCCAAGGTCCTTGTGATTGCTCATTAACTTTCCGCGGGCATAAGTCCTAACTTTATTATTGACTGCACAGAATACACAATCCACCGACCTCTGCCACCTGCAACTAAATCTCTCCCATCCGATCCATCGCACTGATTTCTGCAGCGGGCCAGAAAACTCGAGCCAGCAGTTTAGTCACCTTAAGTGTTTACACGCCTCCCCCTCCTCCTCCTCCTCCTCCTCCTCCTCTTCCTCCTCCACCCTCCCCGTCCGCCGCTCACACATCACAGCTGAACATGCAAACACTCATATCACTGTTCCTGTTGTTAAACATCAAAAATATGCATCAAAGTATTCGTTTGTGACAGATTCTTCTTGATTTAAGAACCTTTTCTTTATAGATTTAATAGCACAGAATCCCTCCAGCGTTGGTTTATTCAGTCAACAAGGTTTTACCTTCATGAAACATTTATTTATACCAACCCCCCCCTCAGTGAGACCAGCCCCCCGCTGAATGCAGTGCTTATGCAGATCAGGCCGCAGAATCAACATATTACAAGCAGCTGACATTTGTCCTGATATATTGAATCGTTAGTGCGACAGAATCACTTAAGCCGGATCCACTAACATCAAGTTTCCTCTCGTTATTGACCCTCACAGGCCCGAGCCTGACAAGTGGAACTGCAGCAAAGTTCATTAATAATGTGAAATAAATCAATTTGCCTGGAAATAGTAGGACGGCTGCAGACTGCAGGAGATGCTTTTATTCTACACTGTTGTGATTTAACCGTCTCACCTCTACGACCGGAGACACGTCGGTTATTAAATATGAATCTGTGTCCAGTCAGCAGCCCGACATGCTGTCAGGATGTTTGCTGGAAAAGAAAAAGATAATAAACGGTGTTAGTGGTGTGATAGTGTTGAGTTTTCCGGTAAGTTAAAGGGACATTTATTCATCCAAAAGTCCAAAAACTTTGGAAGCTGTTATCACGTCCAAATTGATTAATTTGTATTTTAATAATAAAATAACAACAATAGTTATTAAATTATCTGAGTTAATTATGTTTTCTGATGCTGTTAAAAGTTTGTTTGCATCAGAAATATTTGTGAATACAATATTCCGCTGATCAGACCTTTATTTTGACATTTATTAACACAAAATTGGGATTTTTTTAGTCAAACTACAAGGAAATACCTGTGATGTACAACGCGTGGCCAAAAATAACTGATTGGGCCTCTAAGAAATTAGCAAATAAAACCGGATTAATAGGCTCAAAATTTGGGATTTTTTTTTTTTTTTTCAGACAAATTGTTGTTCCAAACTAGAAAATGTACATTTTTGCGACACATTCATCCTTCACCACTGAACTGCTACTTAGTTATTTCAGCAACAGCTGAAGCATCAATATTAAGTCGTTTGACTTCACTTTGCCGTTAATTTCCTGTTCAGAAGGAACAAAATCGGGAAAAGTTTAAAATGAAATAAAAATTTCAAATGACAGCAAATTTCTTAAGGTGCTAATGGAAGAAAAAATAAATCCACTAAAAGTTTATAAATTACATGCTTAATGCTTTATAAGTGGCCACATGGTGGCGCTGATAGTAAATCAGTTGAATATGACAAGCACATTCCCAGAGACCTCTGTACCAAGTATGACGCCTTTAATGACCACAGAGTCTCACTAAAACATGCGTATTTATTACTGTAGTAATAAACTAGTTGACGTTATTGTTCCATGTTTGCACATCACTGCTTCATATCTTCTTTGTTGACTGATAGAGAAACAGCAGGTAATATGAAGACAACAAACAAACAAACAAAAAAACCACTATGAGTTGTGTTTGAGATCATCCAAATATGTTTTTTGGACCAAGTAGGTGAAGATTGGATGAAATATGTTGGACAGAGGCTTAAAATGTTTTGCAGAAAAATCTAAATGTTTCTTTCACGCTTCACGCTTCATTCCTTTATTAGCCAAAAACATCTGCTGTGACTTGGCGCTGTATAAATAAAACTGACGACTTGAATTGACACATAATGTGTTGTAGTGGTGACTTGTTTCCCATGCTAGCAGCACGTCTCTGTGGATGTTGGACTGCTGGTCCACACTGAAATATCTCAACAACTATCAGATGGATTACTGTGAAAATTTAAAATTCTGCTGACTTTGGTGATCCTCTGAGTTTCCTGTAATACCACCAGCTGGTCAAAGTTTTCAGTTGTCCTGTATAATATCTCAACATCGACCTCATGAAATGGCACAAAATTTTATTGAGACGTTCATGTTTTTCAGAAGATGAATCCGAGCGCCACCATGAGGTCGACATCTGTGGTTTTAAGTGAAACATGATGTTAAATTAGTTTGACACATTCATGTTCCCCTCAGGATGAACTGTAATTATATTTATTGAGACAATGTACAGTTTAAAACATAAATGTTAACATCTGATGCACTGGAGTTAGCTTAAAGCTAATTTTCATCTGCAGTCCCTTGTAACATATAAACAGCACAATAACAAACAGTACAAAGCGAAACACCCACAATGTCAACTAGAAATTAATAATGTAAACTTGTCAAATTAAAAGCATGATTATTAAAGATTATATGAGTCGACTATGAAATGAAATTTAGATTCAGTGGTTGCAGAGCTGAGATTAATTTAACTTTGCGACCAAATACCTGCCAAACTGAAGACATTCCCATCAGCCTCAGCTGCACTTTGTGTTAATTAGCTAATTAGCAAACGTTAGCATGTGTGGCTGCAGACTCTTAGTCATGTTAATAAATTGAGGGCAGAATAATGTGTACCAAGTTCGATGTCTTCAACATGTAAAGTGTTTGAGGTACTAGATTTTAGGGGTGTGCCTGAATACAAATATTTCAAAAATTATTTGTTTTCAGGAAGAAAAATAAACCATGTCAAACACCAGCATGCAGGTCGGTTACATCACTATCTCAGTGTCTCTCCTCTGCTCCCCTGTGACGTCTATCAGCAGGTCTCAGTGAGGGGAGTCACATCCACCTGCTACATGACGCACATTTCCCAATTTGGACATCAGTCCCAGAGTTGTGAGTGTTCCCAAGAGATAAAGCTGAACTACTGACACACACACTTATTTTAATTTTGTACAATTAAAAGTGTAATAAAAACAAAAACAGGATTTTTAAGCCTCTTTCCACTTTTATTCAAATACAAATACAAATAATTTTGTTGCCTCAACAAATACAGATACAAATACAAATACTGGGCTCTCTGCACATCCTTATTAGATTTATAAACCATTTTTTCTTGATTGCAAAGGTTTTGTGTATGTAATTGTGGACTAGTTATCTGTCAAAAAAAGTCAGTAAATCAGTAAAAATAAGTTGTTGTTGCATTAAGGTCACCTCAGAGGGCTGTTTCTACAACTGCTACGTATGAATCTGTAATTCAGACAAACGATCCGAGCAGCAGCAGCAGCAGCAGCAGCAGCAGCACTGGACTGTTTTAAGATGAGCCGCCCTGCACAACTTCATATTTGTGCTCTTTCTGGTGGGTTGGGTCATTTCTCAGGACATGTGGTTTCTCCAGAGACCGAACATAAACACAGACTCGCCCCAATATGAAGACAAATAAACCTCGCCTGTCTGGCAACCAACCAAAGAGCAGTTTAGGATTCCATACGTTCATCAATCATTTCCCTGCCTGCTTATTATTGTTCTGACTCTCTGAGAATCATCAGAAGAAGAAGAAGAGTGCTTTCATATATTCTGCACTCAGGTGAAGCACTTTAATATACTGAAGATGAAAAAAAAGACCATTTCTGTGCAGAACTTGAAAGGTTTACTCTATAATGACTTCATTAAAATGTTTTAATTAAGACTACTGATTAAATCCTTTCATTTAAATGTATTTTGAGCATGAAGCCTGTGTTTTGATGCATGCAGAGCTTGTATCTTAGTTATTGATTACCTCCCTGCCTTCGCTTGTTTTTGCATCTCAGTTTGAAGTTTCGCCCCCCCCCCCACTTGCAACAAAATGTGACACGCTCATTTTTGCAGCCCGTCTCTCTCCGCCTCTCATTTCTTCATCATTCCTCGCTCCATCGATTCCTCTGCTTCATCAAGTGCCCACACGGCAACCGGACCTCTCACACCTTGGCAACGATCGGCGCGGTGACGGCGGGGGCGGAAGTGCAGTGTCAGCCGATCGGGAACGTCCTTCAGCAGCCTCTGTCACGCCGACAGAGAGAGAGAGAGAGAGAGAGAGAGAGAGAGAGAGAGAGAGAGAAGGTCAAAGCTGCTGACAGAGGAGGAAAGAAAAAAAAAAAAACAGATCACTTCATTTACTATTCCTACCTGAGGAGGAGACGCACATCAACCAGATAATCAATTATATCTATGACAACAAAACCTGATCTCAGAGGGAATCCAAACAGCAATAACTGCAATCTGTTAACTGTTTGTATGTTTTGTAATTTCACACCACAATCTTTACTCGAAGTATAATGTAGATGAAACCAGTTCAACCAGTTTCTTCCTGATCAAACTTTAGAGAGATGTTTCAGCTGTGATCCTCCAGCAGCGGCAGGTTGTATGTTTAATGATCCCACAGACGTCAGAGTGAAAACAATGAACCTATTTTGGAGCAAAAATGTGTGAAAGTTGTGAGAGTATTACAGAAACATACAACAGAAGTCCATAAAACTTTAAAATAAATAAAATAAAACAGTTTTTTTTCAGTCTGAGGCTGTAAACTGAACCCACATGAATACCTGCCTCACATCTGAAGAAGACAGCAAACACTGTGTGACGACTCTATGCTGGGTTTTTTTTTTTTTTCATGAAAAGTTCCAGGCGGATTTCCAAAAAGGACATTTAGAGACTCCATATTTTTTCTTCCTGATTACAGTAAAACCACAAGAAAGAGAGAGAGAGACAAACTGGCAGAGTTAATGAGGTTAAATCCACCATCGACCTGCACTGCAGACTTAAAGGATGAGTTCACAATTCTTCAAGTGTGTCTTAAACCAACAGTCTGTAATCGTTCCTCCTGTTCATACTGACCGTTAGAAGATCCCTTCATAATGACCTTACAATGGAAGTGATGGAGGACAAAATCCACAGTCCTCCTTCTGTACAAAAATGTATTTAAAAGTTTATCTGAAGCTGATATGAAGCTTCAGCGTCCAAATGAGTCAAATCAAGTAGTTACTAGGGATGTGCAGAGAGTCCAGTATTTGTATTTGTATCTGTATTTGTTGAGGCAGCAAAATTATTTGTATTTGTATTCGAATAAAACTGGACAGAAGCTTAAAAATCCTGTTTTTGTTTTTATTAGGCTTTTAATTTTAGAAAATTAGAGTGTTACGATAAGTGTTCATGAAGCGTGTGTCAGTAGTTCAGCTTTATCTCTGGGGAACACCCCCGACTCTGGGAGTGATGTCCAAATTAGGAAATGTGCGTCATGCAGCAGGTGGATGTGACTCCCCTCACTGAGACCTGCTGATAGACGTCACAGCGGAGCAGAGGAGAGACACTGAGATAGTGATGTAACCGACCTGCACTCTGGTGTTTGACATGGTTTATTTTTCTTCCTGAAAAGAAATAATTTTTGAAATATTTGTATGAAACAAATATAATTTGTAAAAAAAAAAAACCCGCTATTTGTGCTTTGTCGGATAACACATTTGTGTTCGGGTTCACCCCTAGTAGATATCTTTCAACGTTACAGTCTCGTTATTGTCCAAGGAAACACAGAGAGGGTTCATATGAACACCTGACTGCTGGTCTAAGACCTGCAGCACCTTTAAATGCAATATAATGTTAATAAGTGTCATTCAGCTATAATTTGATCATAAATATAGAAGCAAAAGCAGATAATCACTGGTTAACATTTGCTGTTAAACCTCAAAAACATGGCTTGTTTACTTCCTCCTACAAACCAGTATAACTCCACACTGGTACCAGTTTAAAGACTATCTTGTGTATTTTATTGTTATTATATTGTCTCTGCAGATGATATTTTATAAGCGGTCTGACTGAGCTGTTTTATTACCTCCACAGTGTTTTATGTGTCTGTTCTCTCCTCCCTCTCAGGATAATGTCAGTTATTGGCCTTTTGCTGGCCCTGCTTTAAAAAATCGGACCATTTGATCAATTGCATAATGGTAATTATATTATATTCAGTTAATTTCATTGCTGTATGTGAAGAGGTGGATAATTCCAATCCTTAAGAGCTGCTGGCTCAGCTCTCTCTCCGTCCTAACTGGCCTCTTACAGCCTGTGATTGAAGCCGTTCTGACCAGGAGCTTCCTCAGTGGTGGAGCTCATTTGCTAATTGAAAAGTGATCGACAAATCAGGAGCTCCATGACTGGGAATCCCCTCAGCCAATTTGCAGCCTCTCTGATCCCCCCCTCCCCCCCCCCTTCCTGCAGATGTGACACACAGCGAGCTACAGAGGAGAATAGAAGATGGTGTTTTGAATGATGAGGTGAGCAGGCGGACGCAGCAACTTCCCAGACTCCAGTCAGACGAGGAAGATTCGGGAACAGAAGCAGAAGCCAAATCCTTCATTGTAATTCCCCTGCGGAGGAAGGCTGAAATGCCTTCTGTCAGTGCCTTTAAAAGTGAGCAATAACAAATCTCCCGGCTAATGGTGGCTGAATTAAGCCGCCAGCCTGTATAGACAGTGTGGAGGAGAGAGGAGGCTGCAGCCCCCCATCACCTGTCACAGCGAGCGGCCCTACATTAACAGAGACAAGTCCTTTCTGTGCTCACAGGAGACGAGAGCTCCCAGCTCCCCGGAGAGAAACCCCCGGGGTCGGTCGGATGGTTGTCAGCAGCTGCAGAGGGAGCTCCACTCGGTTAGGGAGAGAGCAGGTTTTAATGGCAAAAAGAGCCAGCAGTAATCATGCAGCTGTTCAAAACGCATAGAATAATGGACAGAGGCTGACAGAGAGGGACACGCTGCTGAACCTCTAAATACTCTGAACAAGTGAAGGTGAGAAACCTGAACAGAAGAGCTGCTGCGTATATGAGGGAGAAGAAGAAGCAGCTGCTGAATAACACAGCAGAAGAAGAAAACAAGTCCAAGTTCTAAATATCTGTGGTTTCACTCCAGAGCGACACATACGCCAGGTTTCCATCCAAATGTAGCGTACATTTTAAAGGACATATTCTGCATATTTCCAGCTCTATTTTTATATTCTGGGGCTCTACTGGAATAACTTTGCATCATTTCCAGTTAAAAACTCCTTATTTATCTTCTACTGGTCCTTTATGCAGCCCCTCAGTTCAGCCTCTGTCTGAAACAGGCCGTTTTAGCTCCTGTCTCTTTAAGGCCCCGCCTCCTGATGAGCCCACTCTGTTCTGATTGGTCAGCTTCAGGAAGCTTCCTCCGGCTCCGGAGGCTACGTAAACAAACTATAGTAGCAGGATTTCACTTCTTTTTCTCCTTCTTGACTCCAAATATTAACTTCTCAAATCCATCCGTACATGTTGGAGCTGAACAACACATGGAAACACCTTAGCAACCATCTTAGCAACCACCTTAGCAACCAAGGCTACAGAACAGACGGCTGTTAATGAGCATGTGCGACTAGCCGACGTCAGCTCGTCAGAAAGGTAGAAAAAACGTCACAAACGAAGCGTCCAGAGCAGGTTGAAGCCCTGAGTTTTGACTTGCAGGCAGCATTTCTACAGACGTTCACCTCAAGTTTAATATCCAACATCAGAACAGGATATAAATAACAGAAAACCACAAAAAGCTGATTATAGCCTCTTAAATGAATTTCCAGAAACCATCAAAAGAAAAAGCTTCTAGTAAATCTATGTTACTTTCCTCCGCTGACCTTAAATAGTCTGAATGAGGCTTTAGAAGTCGTTTCCAGAGGATCAAATGAATAAAAAACGTGTTTCTAAATGTTTGTTCGCCCACACTTTGCTTCAGTTTCCGTGTGAATGTTTATATTGAAAGCAGAGGCTGAAACCTTCAACACTTTTTGTTTAAATTCACTCACCTCGTCGTCGTCTGCCGGTGAACCCCCCGACACATTCACAAAAACTGACCAATAAAGAGCGAGCCCCTGCTATCTGCCCACCATGCACGCCGCCCTGCCATCACTCTCCCTGAACAGCCTTTAATTAATCCTGATTATCGCTACAGGGGGTCATTGTCCCTGAATGAATGGCAGCATTACACGGTCAATTTACCGCTGTGTTCTTATCAATGCCAGCCTTACATAACCCCGATTTAAAAGAGCTAATTAGCTGGAAAATACATGACAAGTCAATTGTGGCGGCGGAGGAGACAGAATGAAACGGCGGCTTCTACAAATGTCTGCTGGCCACAGATACACTTGTTCTGCTGCCGGCTGGGAACCAGATAAAGGTTTTTACCGCACAGTTAAAGGCAATTAACTAATTGATCCGTTTGCTTTTTGGTTTTTTTTTACACATTCAGGCGTCACACAAGAGAGAAAAAACACCATGACACCATCACACAAGCAGCTGACTCATCAAAACATCTGAATTATATCTAATTTATCTTCATATTGACATTTAGTTTGATACTTTATACTAAATGCAGGAGATTCATAAGCATGTAGTGAATGAAAAGATGTCAAATAGTCACATGATGATGATTGTTGACAGAACAAACAAAAATAATTAATTTATCAATTAGTTGATGGACAGAAAATTTTTGCATTTTAGTCATTTTTCAAGCAAATGTGAGGATTTACTGATTTTCTTTGTACTAAAATACTGAACAGTTTTAAGTTTTGGTTTTGGACAAAACAAGACAATATTATTAATCAATTAATTGAGAAAATAATCGGCAGATTAACCGATAACAAATATAATTTTTAGTTGCAGCTCTAAACTTATGTACACATGTAAAGACTTGAAAACCACCAATATATTACAACCTATATAATATATAATAATAATATAATCATATAATGTATAATACCTTATAAGTTCAAATCATTCCTCACTAAACTTCACTGGACTCAGTTTTTATTGGAAGTAGAAACTGTTCTGTAGAAAGTAGACGAGCAGTTTATTTTCTCTACGTTCACAACATCAACATTCACTTTAATCAAGTTTTCAAATATATAAAAACAGAAAGAAATAAGCAGCAAACATCTAAATCACTGTATTATAAACTGGAAGCCAGTTCAAGTTAACAGCTCTGGATCATGGAGGTTTGCTAATATTGGTGACATGAGAGCACATATTTGCCTGTTGTCATAGTAACGCCACACAGATACACAACAGTCACTAAAAACAAGTATCAGAATAAGTAAAAGAAAGATTTGTCACTGAACAGACAGAACATGAGAAACATTCCTACAATATAAACTCACATAAAAAAATCCAGTTTCATCACAACATGCAGACAGAAGAAGAAGAAGAAAGTTTTAAAGCACTGGTTCACTATTCACCAAGTGTGTCTGAAACCAACAGTCTGTAATCATTCCTCCTGTTCATACTGACCATTAGAAGATCCCTTCATAATGACCTTACAATGGCAGTGATGGAGGACAAAAGTGTATTTAAAAGTTTATCTGAAGCTAATATGAAGCTTCAGCGTCCAAATGAGTCAAATCCAGTAGATATCTTTCAACGTTACAGTCTTTT
The DNA here is from genome assembly GCF_963924715.1 of Thunnus thynnus. Classification (NCBI taxonomy): domain Eukaryota; kingdom Metazoa; phylum Chordata; class Actinopteri; order Scombriformes; family Scombridae; genus Thunnus; species Thunnus thynnus. The sequence continues at coordinate 1,130,594 of NC_089535.1, forward strand.
TAGTGTTAAAGTTCCTCTTTTTGTTCCTATGCTTCCACTTGCAGCTCAACAGGGAAACACTGTCCGAGGAAACACAAAGAGGGAATTTGATGCTAAAAAAGACTGTAAATGTGACACTTGACTGCTGGTTTAACACACACTGGGAACACTGGGAACACTGGGAACCGTCCTTTAACCTCAGTGTTCCCTCAGAGAACAGGAAACACTTTTTTGTGATATTTTGAAGGCTTTTTTTTCAAGTTTTTCATGCACAAATTTGAAAATTGAGAAATAAATGAATGGAAACACATGTACAGATATAATATCATACGCACACAATCAGTGTGTTTGTTGCTAACTGTAGTTTATCTGTACAGTTGGCTGTTAATAATAATAATAATAATAATAATAATAATAATTATACATTTTATTAAGTGCTGTTTATGTAACTGAAGGACACTTTACATACAGAAAACAAACAAAAACTACATTAATGAAGGATCTCAGCAGACTGTCCAGCAAATCAAATTTGTGCAAATGAAGAAAATTAAATGAACATTTGCTTCACTTTGTATCAGAAGACACACAGAGACTGAAATCAGACTCTTCAGCTGCCGTTTGTAAATACATCACGTGATATACATATACATATATTCAATATACACTTAATTGTTTAATATTCAATGACAGTTCTGCAACTTAATGTACAGTGTTTAGTAATATTTACTTGACTTAACTCTAATATGGTGAAATATACTATATTAGAGTTAACATAGTCTAAATCTTTTTATTCTCTTCTATTTTATATTTTATTTATTCTTTTTTAGTTATTACATATAATTTGGCCTTTTAATTTCATACATATGTTTAAGTAGCTGCTGTAAAACTATAATTTGTCTTTGGGATTAATAAACTAATTTATCAATTTTTTTGTCTATATTACAGTTTTTCATTGATAGATGAAGCTGGTCGTCTCAAACTGTCGGATGCAGCAACGATGCTGAGTGAATGAGACAGAAACACATCTACAGTTGAAGCGTCGCTGCAGAAACAGAGAAACAGGAGCATCAACCTGCTGCAGTTTGTTTCAGCAGGTGCTGCATCCTGACTGCAGCAGCTTCAACATGTTTCATGCAGAGTTCAGATGATTTCAGGTGTAAAAGTTCCACCAGCAGCTCAGAGACGATCACAGCTGACTGAGTCATGTGATTAAAGCCGTACGATTGTTCTGAAGAACTGAAACTTCAGCACATCTGCAGTCTAACGATGTGTTCTGTGAACGCTGTTTCCACCCTGACAGTAAGTGCTTTCTGTTTGTTTCTGCTGTTCAGTAATACTAATGAGAGGTAACATCTGAATCTATCCCTCAAATGTCTGAACAGGGAAAAAGCATGAACTGTTGCTTTTGGCAGCGTCCTCGGACCCACCATAACACGCTGTTAGTGCTGTTTCTGCTTTGGCTTTTGATGGCAGCGGGGAATTTATGTGGCAGTGGATCCATCTTACAGACCGGCCCATCTGCCCCGAGCTGCCTCCGCTGGCAGCCATTCCAAAACGCTGCAGATTGCTAATGTGGCATTCAACAATAAATGGATGAAACGCTGTTCCTTCACTAATTTCTTCAAGCCGTCAGAGTCAGCAGCTGCACGACTCTGGCTTTACTCTCACTGCTGGCTGCTTTTATATCTATAAACCACAAACTGCACACTGGTTCCACTGCGGAGGAAAGCATTTTATTTACACAGAACATTTCATACAAGTCAGCTCAACGTGATTTACTTTAAAGTTTAACATGTTGGGAAAAACACTTCTTCTCTTTCTTGATCAGAGTTCGATGTTGAGATTAACAGTGATGGAAAGTAACTAAGTACAGTTTTGAGGTACTTGTACTTTACTGGAGTATTTCCATGTGATGCTACTTTCTACATTTCAGAGGGAAATATTGTACTTTCTACTCCACTACATTTATTTGACAGCTTTAGTTACTTTTCAGATGAAGATTTGACACAATGGATAATATAACAAGCTTTTAAAATACAACACATTGTTAAAGATGAAACCAGTGTTTCCAACCTTTTTGTCTTTTGACGTCTTACAAAAAGCAGTGTGTAGTCGGGGTCACATTTCACATGTCTATGAGTTGTTAACAGCTCCACCAAATAGTGATTTTTCCCTCTAAACTTCTCACATGCTTTCATTTCAATAAATGTTCAAATGATCCAATATTTCAGCAAAAATCAAAGATTAGAGAAAAAGTCCAAAAACTGAACTTTGTTTTTTCTTCTTTCCTCTCCCATTAATCATCTCACCACCCCTCAGATTTATCTGCTGACCCTTTGGAGGGGCCCGACCCCTAGGTTGGGAACCACTGGACTAAACTAGCTAACTGTATATAAAGTAGTTCATATGGTGGTGGGACATATGCACACATACAGTCATAAAGCCACACTGAACACCTGACATTTAAATATAATATCCACTGAGTTTTGTCCAGTGGAGACGTTTTCAATTCTGTGACGACTAAAATATTTAAATTATAAATACCGACAGCTTCAGGATCACCAGAACTACTGTCAGGCTGCAGCTGCTCAACAGTGTTGAGGGTTACCAGATCATAAAGTCGAGTGTCTCCCGTATCTCTTTCTTTCTCTTCCCTACTTTTCTGCAGGAAAACACACAATCCTAGAAACTCTGCATGGATCTCATTCGTAACTCTATGAGTAATTAAAATGGGGCTACAGCGGTGGCAGAGATACAACAAGGCCTGTGATTGGCTGCTTGTGTTTCTGGTGCAGATTGTTGAGAGTGAAGACAACAGAAGTTGAATAAAGCCTTTCAGTCGTCGTCTCCTTCTCAGTAACACACATCTACAGACCTTCTGTGTAAATGAATGTAAAATTATTCAGTAATAATAATATTCAGTATTGAGGCACCTTTTTAAAATAAAGTGAAACCTGAACTTCCAGGTTTTGATCCAGAAGTAAGAAAAACCTCATTCAAAATCTACTGACATCTGTAGTAATATGAAAAAAATCACATTTTGTCTAGAAAGACTAATAACAGCGGTCACGTTTTCACTCTCCGGAGAGCAGTTCTGTGTAAGGCAGACTATATAAAAATATGCAGTAAAGAAAGGAATATATAGTTAAATGTATACTACTGCTCAAAGGCTTTAGAACACCCCAATTTGTATAGTTTTTCTAAGAAATCTAAGCAGTTCAAGTCCTGTGAATAACCTTAAATGGTACAAAGGTAAGCAGGAAACTGGAAACATAATGTCAAATTTCAGCGTTATAAGAGTTAAAGGACCGATGGAGTTTTTTTGTGATTATTGAAGCCAAAAGTGTTTGATTTTGCAGCAGCTTTTCTAAAAAACTGCACTACAATTTGACATGTTTTATATGCTCTTTTTTCTGGTAAAATTGCAGGATGTGGGAAAAAATGGAAAGGAAGTAATGTTTTTGCTCTTCTATGACAGTAATCATTGTTGGCAGGTGAGTTTTGTTCATCTTCCACCTGAATCCTTGCTGAATGACACCAAATGCATCAATGGATCCAAATCATCGTCTGTTGATCTGGACATTAACTGGTGAATGAAGCCTTGAAAGTTGATTTAAACATTTCCTGCAGGTGTCCGAACTTTAGGTTATGACTTCAAAATCCGGCCTTGGAGCAGAATCTTACTCAACAGAACTACAGATGTTCTAATAAGGACAGTAAACATTTAGGTAACGATCAAAGTCGAGCGCCATCTTCCACGGTTTGAGGATGAAGCCATTATTGCAATCGCGGTGAGTTCTGCTGAAAACGACGCTATGAGAGACGCTGAGAGTGAAGCAGAACAGTAAAGTTGCAGCCGGACAGATAAACAATGAGCTGAAACTCACTATAAAGCTCCGTAAAGCCGAGAGGAGCTGCAGAGTCTCTGATAATTCTCTGTAGGTTCATAACACAACACTCATTGTATAGATCAGACTGTGGAGTCATAAATATATTGATTATAGTAACTTTAAAAGATGTCAAAATTAAGAGAGAAATGATCTCAAGTTGTTAGAAAAGCACCACCTGATGACCTGAGAGCTCTGATCTCTATTTATAAAACTATACAATCATATTAATAAGTGACCCTCTGACTTTGATGATTGGCTGAATGTGACCTATAACTGTATGATGACACATTATGAAAGAATCATATGCTGACTTTGGAGAGCAGCGACGCTCGCTGTCATCAAAAGGTTTTCTAACCAAACATGAGTAAGGCTCTGGATGGTCAGGAGGAAAAAGAAACAGTGGTTTGGGGTTGAAGATGTGGGCGGCGGGGGCGTCCTGCGGAGGAGGCTGTTTTCTCTCCACACACTGGGCACCGAGCACGCCTCCACTTCTCGCCAGTCTGACGTTAGCTCGCTGCGAGGCGTTTATTTTTGCTGCAACGTGTGCGGCAGCCAGAATATCTCTTTCATCCGCGGTATTGTCCGTCCTGTGCCGAGGAGGTTCTGGAGGCCGACGCTGCGCTGAAGTTACAGAGAGTTAAAGAGGAGATGATGTTTGTGTGATGGTGAACACACATGTTTGCAGATTTTTAAAAAAAACACAGGTGGTGGGTCACAGAAACAAGAACAAATGTCAGTGAGCTTCTACAAACAGCATCTGGCAGTGATGGTCTGAACATTATGAAGCAAACTGAGAAGTTTGATTTTCCAGTTGGAAACAGTCTGCATTGATTCTTCTGTAGTTCATTCCTGAGCTTCATATGAGTTTCTCACTGCCAAACCAACATTCATGGCCTACAGTGGTGGAAGTATCCATATCCTTCAGGGACAGTATGAGAAGTATGAGCGGGGGGGGGGGGGGGGGGGGGGGGGGGACTTTACATTTTTGGAAGAGCTGCGAAGAATCTTTTCTCATCTCAGACAGAATGTTTAGTTTTGTTTTTTAAGGATAAAATATTGTAAAAGTGTGTTTTATGATACATGAAACAGTATTAAATGTTCATGTTTCTGATGAAAGTCAACCAGAAGCTGAAAGGATCAGAACAGACCTGCATCTTTATTATCTTATATTATTTTAGCATTAAATACTGACGTACAGACGGAATCAATCAATCCATAAAACCTTATTTTTACAGCAGCTTTCATACACAAATCAACATGCTTCACAGATGACTGACAAGAATTATGAAAGTGTAATGAAGACCAATAAAATCAATTATTTTACATTTTTTTAAAGACAAAATTGATGAGGTAAAAACAGGAATATTATAGAATAAGTGATTTAAATATAATAAATAATGTCAAAAGTCAGATTACAGATAAAGGTATCAACACCTATCAACAAACTTCACATCAAGGGACGAAGAATCTTTAATCTGAACAAAGTCATTCAATTCACTCAAGTAGTTTATGATTTCCACCTCTAATGACTAATCTTTTAATTCTAATGGCAAAGTTTATGAGTAAAAATCCAAACTTTATTGTGTTTAAAGAGAAGCTGAAACAACATACAGACCTGATTGTTTCTCTATGAATCCAAAAGCTGTTAAAATAATAAATATATGTTCTTTTATTAAAAATGTTTGTAAAACCTGCAGTTCAACCAGCTTTAAAAAGTTAAACATATGAGAATATTTCATATTTCATAAGTACTTTGTCTTTGTTCTTTGTATTGTGTGATGTGTTTTTTTGTACTTCATGTGTTGTTTCAATAAAGAGACAAAAAGATGTTAAAATACTTTATTTTAGAAGAGAATAAAACAATAAAATGGAGCTTAAGTATATAAAAGTTGCACTAAAGGACGAAATAAAAAGATAAAACTATATTATATTTACAATTAATATACAGTTACATGAACAGTTCCAGTCAAAAGTTTTAGAACATTTTCATATTTATAGTTTTCATCCAGAAAACAAGCTTAAATGCTGCAAAGCTGAGTGATAAACTGGTTGGTTTTATTATAGAGTTATAAGTTAATGTGTCAACAACTCACAGCTTTTCTGCAGCGATGGAAGTAAACGAAGCCTTGAAAGTTGATTTAAACAGTTTCTACAGGTGTAGAGATGATTAACAAAGGAACAACACACATCTTTCACAATGTGTTGTATTTTAAAAGCTTGTTATATTATCCATTGTGTCAAATCTTCATCTGAAAAGTAACTAAAGCTGTCAAATAAATGTAGTGGAGTAGAAAGTACAATATTTCCCTCTGAAGTGTAGAAAGTAGCATCACATGGAAATACTCAAGTAAAGTACAAGTACCTCTATCTCGTACTGAGGTGCAGTACCTGCTGCCGGATCACGGCGGGTTTACGGTGACCTGTTGAAGTGTCTTTGAGTTCTCCTTGTTTCAGCGTCTGTGTCGGCGGGTCAAAGGTCAGCGGGTCGTCATCTTCCTCTACTTTGCCTAATTACAGGCGAGATGAGAGTTTAGCCTGCCGCAGCAGTTTGAGGCGTCCTGATGGGAGAAGCGTGGCAGCGGTTCAAAGTCCTGTTATGGAAATCTTTAATATTTAATACATCGATTAACATTAACAACTCAGGCAGAACTGTTTCAACAATTCCATTATTATTTGATATCTCTCCATAGAGCGATGATGGGTGGTATAATGAAAGGTGGATCTCTATTTCAACCTTGAAGGGGTTGGGCAAAGTGCCAGTAATGAAGACGTATTAAAGCTTAATGTAGCTTAATGTAGCAGGTGTCATATATATAATGTACAGAAGCTCTTTCTAAAGCATTATATTCATCGCTACTACCTTAAAAGCCACTAAATCTTCTGGGCTAAGTTAGTCTGGCTATGATACTCTTCCAATTAATCAATAGAAAAATTGTTAACACACCTTAACTGGGATCCATTAGAGTGTCCCTGGGTAATAAATGTTCCTGCGGTGCTCTGAGGGAGGGGGGGGGCAAACTGCCTGCTGCACTCAGGTTAATGGGCAAAGTTGAGAGAAGTGACCACTAAATCTGCAAGGACACCACATTCACACTGGCTGAGCCTCTATCACTGGCAAATGACCATGCCTAAGAGCTCAGCGCTAATCAATTGTTTTCTGTGAGAGAGGAGGGAGAGCAGCCGAGGCTCCAAAGAGACCCGCGAGAGAACATCAAGTATGATTCATTTAACCTCCGTTTGAATCCTCGCAAGGCAGCTTCATATACGTGTAGATGTTGTATTGATACAAAGACCACTTATCACTGACAGACCAGAGCCGCTGTGATGTATCGGTTCAGTTCTCTGAGGACGGGACCCCCCCCTCCCCCCTCCCCCGACCCCCCCCACCCCCCCGCAGGAGGAAATTACAACATGTCTCTGACCATATGTACATATAAGACTGGACCTCTTTATAAATTTCACCTGTCAGGTGGAGAAATTATGAGGGAAAGGTCAGAAAACTGCAGTTGTTGGAAAAGAAACTGATCGCATTTTTGCGCATTTTAGTCACGAGACAGAAGAGACGCGGCTCTACGGAGGACAAAGTCGGTCCAGTAACTAAGATTTTTGAGGCATTTTATGACTTTTTTAGAGAGTTGACAGGAAATGATGGGAGAGTTTCATGGTTGGATCTTTAAACCAAGAGGCCACCAGGAGTTTTTGACCGCATCTCACTGACTTATTTAATAGACAGCGTTTGCTTGGTTGTGCATGACCTAAGTATTGGTTTTAAGTCATGTGTTAACAGATGGTTGTATGGGGGATGATAGTAAACCTTGTCTCTTTTCATAGATGATCTCTGGCATCTGATGTGAGACTGTCCTCCGAAGAAAAACAACAGAATCTTTTTACAGGAAGCGACATGTTTAATATAAACGTCATATGTTTACGTTGCGGTGACGGCGCCCTCTAGTGATAATAAAAGTAATGATGACTGTTAATGGTGATTTCCTATATTTGTCTTCATGTTTGGATCCAAACCAACAATGAACTGAACTACTAACAAGTATTGTGTGTGTATCTAAAGCCTGATATATCTGATTCCTCCGTTGTTGTCCAGAAACTATTAAAAACTCGTCAGTGAGTCACATCGCTGCACTGGGTCACATGTTCCTTCATCATGAAGAGTTTGGTCACGTTAGTTTGTTTAGAAACGGCTCCAAAGACTAATAAGATCAGGTTTTCAGTCTCTGGAGAGTAGTTCTGTGTAAGACAGACACCACTGAGCATGTGCGGGAACACTACATTACACTACACTATAAGTCAAAGAGCATCAGTACAAAGTCCAGAGGTTGTGGTATGTAGCACAACAAGCTAACGAAGCTGTAAACAGACCTGCGTTTAGAGAGAGAGACATGCATTAACTATCCTACGTTTAATACTAAGATTTAAAAGAACTTAGATTTGGAGCAGACCTCAAGTTTTCAGGGAATCTGAATCTGCATCTCAATGTTTAGTTTTCACTCTGGGGACAGAAGAAGAAGAAGAAGTGTCACTTTTTTAGCCAAGTTAGCAGCTCAGCTCTATGGATGTCAATGGTGGTCTGTCAGTCGGTCGGCTACTTTAGTTCAGACTGAAATATCTCAACAACTATTAGATGTATTGTCATGACATTTAATACAAACATTCATGTTCCTCAGAGGATGAATCCTACTTACTTTGGTGATGCTCTGACTTTTCCTTTAGCGCCACCATGAGGTCAAAGTTTAAATTTCTTCTGGTAAAAATGTTAGCATGCTATCACGCTAAACCAACACGATGAACATGGTAAACATCACACCTGCCAAACGTCAACATTATCAGCATCTGTATGTTAGCATGTTAGCATACTGATGTTAGCATTTAACTAAACTTTATTCATACAGCACAATGAAAACAACACAGTCAATCACACACAGAGGAAAACAGAACAAGAGAAAGGAGACAAAACAGAATGTAAGAAAAAGAGATTTCTAATTAAAAACAGATTTAATCTGTTAATACAAGCTATATATCTGTGTAACTTTATCTACGTCCAACATCCTAAAAGTTGTAACCCGGCGTGCTCGTCCTCATCGCGTCTGCGTCAGAGATTGTAAAGGAATCTGCCGTGAACTCTTTGTCCAGCCATTATTATTATTATTATATTGGGATGAGTCAGCTTCAATGCATCACGGCGTAAAAGGCCCCGAGGACGTCGATGTGAAGGCAGACAGAGAGCTCCACTTTGAGCTGTCGCAGAATTAGATCAGGAGGAAAAGTGTATGTGACAAGAGCTAATTAAGTCACATCATGCCGCTAAAACCTGACGGGAGGAGAGGGAAAACGCCCGAGGTAATTGCATTTACTTCATCTTGTAATGTGGGCCATCATAACTGCTAATTCAATTGTACAATCATTCTGCCAACTCCTGGCCATTAAGCACACATTTAATTGCTTCCATAAAGCTTTTAATATGCAGCGCACAGAGCGGGCGGGACGTGACACGGGCCCTCGCCACCAGCCAACATGCAGATGTCCCCGCCGTCACCACGGAGACGCAGGCCTGGACCGTCCCCGTTTCCAATACATCATTATTAGATGAGTGTTTAGGGCCCGTTTCATGGCTGGACGGATATATATCAGCTGTAATTTGGGTCTGACACGTCTTTCTATTGTCGTGTGACCGCAGCAGACGCACACACAACACACACACACACACACACACACACACACACACACACACACACACACACACACACACACGTCTTATCTTGTTTATCTGAACAGCACCTTTAACAATAAGGAAAAGTGCTTTATGGAAGATATAAAGAGACATTTATACGAGATGTAAAGCAGGATTCATGTCGTAATTAGGATTTTACAAGAGTAAAATAAAATAGAAGATAAAAAAAAATGTGTTAAAGTTGAATTGAACAGGATTAAAGGAAACACAGTGCAGTGAGAGAAATGAATAAATTGTCCCACATTTAATTAAATAAAAGGCAAACGAGCAAAGATTTGAAGCTTCAGTTTAAAAGAGTTTTCTGGTCGAGCACAGAAACTGAATCAGACTCAGAAGTGTCTCATTACAGCCAAGTTAGCAGCTCAGACTGAAATATCTCAACAACTGTCAGATGTGTCGTCATGAAATTTAACAGAAACATTCACGTTCCCCAGAAGATGAACCTACCGACTGCTGACTGTTCTTACTGCTAATTTACACCAAACCAAAGGTCCAGTAATGATGCACGACATGATGTCTCCAGATCTCTGTACATGAACAGCATTCCTGTATTAATGGGAGACGTGACACTTTGTAAACCTGAGTATAAAGGTGTGATGAGCAGGTGGAGACTCATGTTCATGTTCATTGTTGTAAATGTTTGATTGTATAATTATTCTGCTGCAGTCTTGATATGACGACTTCAGCTGCTTCATTTTTCTGGTTCTTCTTCATGTTTTTGGAATAGTTTTGTTTAAAACAGGCATGTTTGGTGTCGTAGTGGCGTTTCTTCACTGTTTAACTGCAAATCAAGCACAATGTTCTCGTACTTCCATCAACCAAAATCAACGTGTATTTTTCAGTCCAGTCATCATTTAAAGCTTTTCACTGTCAACCTTTCTTATTTTTCTATCAGCTAGTTTTGAACAAAACCATATTTATCAGTTAGAGCTCTAGAATAAAGTGAAAGGAATAATAATTTTACATTTTACAAACATTTTGCACACAGCTTCACAGAGCAGCTAGTCTGGTTTTACACTGGAAAGCTGAATTTTAGTTGCAGCTGCAAATAAAGTTGATGCAAAAATACGCAAAATCAGCCAGAACAGCACAAACTGAGGATGAAGACATGTCTGTGTGAGTTGAAAATGTTTCAACTAATTTCACCTAATCTACTAATCTAATTATTAAACAGAGACTGGAAGGAAATAACAGAAAGAGTTTCTGAGTTCAGATGAACTCAAACATACAAAGACTCACATATCTATCCTCTGCTAACTAGCGAACGTCTGTACAGTTGTTTTCTGTCTGAACATGTTTTTAGTTTTATTTATTCAGGTTTGAATGTGTGAATATTCTTTTAATCTTTAATCGTCTGTTCAGGTTCAACATTCTCGGTGTGAAAGTACAACAAGGCCGTGAGCATTAAGCTGTGCTGACTTTGCAGAACCTTCGTCGTTTTAAATGCTAATCCACTGATTGCTCTGATTTTATTGAAAGGACATTTTTCTGTTTTTAATGCTTTTATGAGCAGGTCGTATGACTGTAACCCTCAGCGGTGTCAGCAGCCATACGAGAGCTGTTGGTGGCCACAGAGAGACGTGTTGTGATAAGCAGACGTGCTCTGACAGAGGAGGAGGAGGAGGAGGAGGAGGAGGAGGAGGAGGAGGAGGAGAGAGGGGAGGCGGGTCTGATAACATCCCTGCGGAGGCCTGACAGGCAGAGACATATATAACAGGCGAACAAAGCCCCGAGCAGACAGACCATCAATACTCACACATGTACACCATCATTACTGTCCCCAAACAAAGCCGCGTGTCAATAGCGGCGGCGTTACGGAGCAGTCTCTCAAATTAAAATCTTGTATCAAACTGCATCTGATGGCAACAACTATTTAGTCGCCATATTTTACGGCCAAGCCAATGAAAAGTAATAACAGTTTGTATTTAATGTATCTGCTCCTGCCAGCTGCCGGGCACAGAGGCTCTTAATAGGAGCTGTCCATCAATGTCAGCGGCCAACAAGAGGCCGGCTGTAATAAACACGAGGGGGGAAGATAACACCGAGCCGCCTGCTGCCCGCCGATCACGCTCCTGTTAACTTCCTGCTCAACCGCCCGTTTGTCATCTGAGTTTGTAACTCTCAGGATTTGTCACGTGGAGGCTCAGAGGGCTGATTTATCTCCTTATATTTATCTCCTTCTTCCCGTCTTCAACCATTAATATAAGGAGCCTCATCTGCTAAACAAATGAACGCACATTCATCAGGTGATCACATGACAAATTACTTTAATTCACTCATTTCTTTTGCTACATCTGGGAGTTTTTCCCCATTTTAACTTCTTTTTCTTTAATACAATCTCCTCAATAATGTAATAATTATATATGTTTGTATTATGACCTCAACTTTAGTTTCTGAGAAATTAAGTTTTGTTTGTCATTTTCATGGATGGCTCCAAAGACTACAATACCCATGAGCCTCTGCTGCTGCCAGAGAGACACAAATCAGAGCAGTAATGAATTCAAAACGTTTATTTATTTATTGGTTTATTTAACAGGATCAATGCACATCCATAAACGCTGCTGTAAATGCACCAGAGTGAGTTTTTATTTTTTAATATTTTGTTCACTCCAACATACATGAGAGGGATAAAAAATATTAGCAACATTTCCCAGTATGACGCGCTCCAGTACGCCACCATCACCCACTACGACCTCAATAATAAACATAAAGTAGAATTATCACCTTTCTGACAATATCAACAAAAAATGAAAATGTAAAAGCTTCATAAAAAGTATAATTTACGGCGGAGCTGTTGTCATGTTCTCGTCCTTCTCTTGGAGGACGGCCTCTGTAATAGAGAGTGAAATTAGTTTGGAGTCATTTTTTATTTGAGTTGAATGAAACAAAGTGTCCTGTTGCTTTTTTTCCTGATAATCAGAGTTCTGTATTTCTGTCACGCATTAAATAAATGCATCTGTAATATATCCTGGCTGGCGTCGGGTCATGTGCAGTAAATGTGCATGTATATGTACTGTATGTAAATGTGTATTTGTATACACTTACATGTGTGCCGATGAATATGTTTCTCTCCCCCGGAATACACTGCAGAGCCTCCCCTCTCCTTCATTAGAGGACAGCAGTGTGGGTAATAACATGGTGCAGTTTTAATCTTTATAAAAACCTTCACCCGGGTCCCCCGTCCCACAGGAGGGAGATTAAATGCTTCCTCACATTAGTAATGTCAGCACAAAATGATTATCTTTTCTGAATAATTTATTCCTCAGCCTGGCGTAATTTTCTTATCTCTCCCTTTTTGCCTCTTTTACTCTGCAGGAGACGGTAAATGGCTGTTAGTCTCCAGAAAACCTATGGATCGCCGTTTCCATCAATCAATTAAAAAACACTTACCTCACACTCAACATGATTTATATCTTGTTAATAGAATTGTCTCACTATATCCCTATATTATTATGGCCTTAATTCCATTAGCTATTTGCTTAATGCTTTTTTTAAGGCTGACCTCCAGGAGCAGGGAGATAGAGGGAGGATTAGTCCAATATTGGCCAGAAAGCAGAGCCTCTTTCTGGGAATGTTGTAGGTCAGGGCAGCCGGAGGACTCTGGACGCTGGCTCCTGATTGGCTGTTGTGATCCCAAAGACCTCATCCTTTCATTATTCCCTTTTTTTACTGCTGTGGCATTCAATTATATGACCCTCTTTGTGAAACTCACATCAGTGTGTACAGCAGTGCCCCCCCCCCCCCCCCCCCCCCCCCCCCCCCCCACCTGTTCAGCTTGTGACCTCTTAAAACGAAGCAACTGTGACTGAAGCTAAACTCTCATGTTGACTGTATTTCTGTCTGTAGGTGAGATGGGATTAAAATATCACCTGCTGGTCACTGATTTTAATCCGTTATTTATGGTCTGTTGTAACATCAGATACATTTTTACCAAGCGGCAACCTCCGGGGCTGAAAGATGAAGCCAATAAGGAAGTGCCAAAAGCTGCAGTACCTTGAACGACCACTTGAGGCTCCAAAAGCGAGTCAAACCCCATAGACCCCCATGTTAAAATGCCCAACTTTACAGCAGAAATAAACATGTTTACAGCCTGGTACAAACAACGGTTTTGGTCTCTGTAGCTAATTTCCTCTTTCATGACAACTGTACGGGGGGGGTGAATTTTTGATTGGCTGGGAGTTAGGCAGCGTCACGCACTGCCAAGATGGCGACGGCCGGAGTGGCTCGCTTTGAGCTTCACAACCGCTCTTCAGAAACCAACGAGTGACGTCACGGTAACTACGTCCATGTTTTTATACAGTCTGTGGTTTTTACACCAGATTTGTTTACATTTTATTGATACTATTACTAAAGAAAACTTAAAAATGTGATGATTCTCAGGCAGGTTCTGCAGCCACTTTTTTCTCTGGTTTCTAAGTGGATTTATGGAGGTTTATTAGTCGATAGCGTCACTTAAAGAACATTTAAGAAGCCTGAAGAGTAAAAACAGTATTTCACAAGAAAGAAGCAAAAAACAGAAGTCACGACAGAAGAGGAGAAATTTGGCCGAGTTAGATGAGGAGATTGATACCATGCTAACGTTTGAACTGTAAATGCTGCGAGCAGCAGAGTGTTAGCCTGCTAGCTTGGCTTAGCTTAGCACAAAGACTTGAAACAGAGGGAAACAGCTAGCCGTAACTGGGACCAGTAACTTCCTGGATTCTCCGCTGCTTCACTGACATTTAAATCCTCTCATACACATGTAAACATTAGGGCTGTGCCCGAACACAAATACATTATCCACTGTGACGTCTATCAGCAGGTCTCAGTGAGGGGAGTCACATCCACCTGCTACATGACGCACATTTCCTTATTTGGACATCAGTCCCGGAGTTGGTGGTGTTCCCCAGAGATAAAGCTGAACTACTGACACACGCTTCATGAACAATTATTGTAACACTTTAATAAAAAGCACAATAAAAACAAAAACAGGATTTTTAAGCGTCTGTGCACTTTTATTCGAATACAAATACAAATAATGTTGCTGCCTCAACAGATACAGATACAAATACAAATACTGGACTCTCTGCACATCCCTAGTAAACATGATATTTACTGCAGGTGGTTTACAGGCAAAAGTACAAACAATCATTTCATAAAACCAACATGACAAAGATCAAATGGATTTGTTTATAGACTCGTCTCCACAGCTGATGCTGAACTCATCATTTAGTCCGTGTCCTTGCCACAGTCGCATGCAAGTTACATTTTAAATATTCATCACATTTGGCCTCATGAACCCATTACTGCGCTCCGTGTTCAATACCCACCGGGCCGCGCACACACACTGGAGGGGACGAGTCAAAAACTACCAGAAAGTGCCATCAAATAATCAATCATACACCGGTGCTGTGATTGCGCTCATCTATTACTTAAGCCTGTTGCATAGTATTTCAATATATTAGGAGGGAATGAATGGAGGAGACACGAGAGGCGGGTCTGCTCTGGTGTTACAGGAAGCAGATGAATTCAGCTGTGTGAGGTAATGAGGATCATATCTGGCAACCTTTGATACCAAACCTCCTCCAGGTCCATATCAAACAAGAGCTGTGCTGCACAAGGTCACCGGATGTAACAGGAAACTGTTCAGCAGGGAAGAAAATGCTGGAAAATTACATGTTTAAGGAAAAGAAAGAAACAAAACATCTGACTTTGGTGGTCAAGACGCTGTCCAACATTAGTTTCTTTAACTATGAACACAATCATTCCTGAATCTTAACTATTAAACCTGACAAAAACTTTAAGGATCAGTCTGTCAATCTTCTAAACCAACAATGAACTGATCTACTAACCAGTATTGTGTGTCTATCAAAGCTGATATATCTGATTAAAAACACGTCAGTGAGTCTCACCGCTGCTCTGGGTCACATGTTCCTTCATCATGAAGAGTTTGGTCACGTTAGTTTGTTTAGAAACGGCTCCAAACACTAATAACAGCATCATGTTTTCAGTCTCCAGAGAGCAGTTCTGTGTAAGGCAGACGCTACTGAGCATGTGCAGGAACGTGGAGATTGTTGTGCTGCAGATCACAACTTTGTACGACATTATAAATTTCTCAAAGAACTTCAGGTTGTGATCCGTAGCACAACAACACTATAATCACACCAATAATCCAATATTATATTATAATAATTACAGCATAAAACAAATTATCAGCACATAAACATCATTTCTAGGAGACAGACTGACACTCATTAGGAAGTAGTTCATATTTATAAGACAGGTTGTCATAAAAACACTCGTTCATCAGTTTTAAAATGAAAGTTTCAATGTGCAAAGTTGCAAAACAGTCAAATGCAAATAAAATCACTGAGAGAAAAAAGATAATTTAACCTGATAAAGACTTAAAATTATTATAAAATGCATGAATCTAAGAGCCAGATTATATTTATTTCATTTTGGCTTCATATTGATTTATTTTATCTTTATTTCTAATGTTTAAAACAGGCGACACTCAGATGATGCATGAGAACATGAACTTCATATGAAAACCAGTTAAAACTAATGTCCTTCTTTAAAAGAGATTATTCTGGTTATTTTGTCTAAAGATGTGAGTCTTTATTTTGACTGGACGCAGGTTTCGGTTCCTGTGATTCGCCCCCTGGTGGCTGCAGCTCCTCAGCAGCTGCTGCTGATGTTTCAGGGTCATCTTTACATTTATCCGTCCTGCAGCGTTTATTTAGTCTGGAATATTTCCACTCTGGGTCTGTTCTTCCCACATGGACCCCGGTCCTGTAGCTGTGGGGTCTGCTGTGTTTCCAGCCTGCGATGCTACAGTAGCACCCTGCGGTGGAGGGGTGGAGGAGGGGGAGGAGGAGGAGGAGGGGGGGCAGCGTTACCAGACTGCAGCCGAGGCCAGAGAGCGCTTATTAAATTACTTGAAACCTTTATGTCATGATCAATAGCAATGTGTTTATTTTGCTGCATAGTGTTATTCATTAGGAATTCAAAGAGCCTTAAAGAGGCTCATTAGGGGGAGATGTTGTACGTTCGGCCTCCTTTGTGCCGGGAGACGAGGAGGGCAGATGGCTTTCACAGGACACTAAATATAGAGCTGGCTGTATGGAGCCTGTGTTCAGCCTGTGTGGTAGACGGTCCCCCGCCGCTGCTGAGAAATCAACTCGAACACAAACACACAGACAATGAGAGCACATTAAAGACGCTCAGACTGATGTTGTTTTTAGCTGTGATAGCAGCGTAGCTCCACGTCTGGACCTCCGCTTTGATCCAGACTCTCAAATATCCAGACGACGTCCAGAAGTTCATGTTCCTCAGAGGATGAACCCTGAGGACTTTCCCTCCAGCGCCACCATGAGGTCGACTTCTGAGGCTCTCAGTGAAATATTTATAGTGTTCAGATTATTTAAACGCTTCCACAATAATTATATGATTAAATGTTATGAGATAAAACTCACTGTAATAATAATCTGAACACCTCCATGGAAGGACTCTGGTTTGTGCTTCGCTCTGATCGTTTAGTTGGTTCTGTTGCAGTTGTATGAACGGTGAATGGTGAGAGACTCTGGGCTCCATCTATACTGGTATCAATAAAATCCCAGTGATACTCGTCCCTACAAACCAGCATAAAAAACATTTAAGATTAAAAACCTGCAAAACTAATGACATCAGTTTATTATTGGAGATATTTATTAATTCTGTTGTAAATTACCATCAAAGGTGCAAAACTGTATTTTTTAATTTAGAATGATTTTTACTGAGTTAATCTGACTTTATTCACTAAGACCTGATGCTGGACTGTTTTAATGCATCACATATGTAAATATTGAAATAAACTGATGATGTCGGTTCAATAAAAACATCAGTGATTGAATAAGTCAGGAGGAGAATTTGTGGTTCAACTTATTTCACTGACAGTTTAATAAACAGATAATATAACAGTTAATAACTATAACTGTCTTCAGTCTGGAGCTGCAACGATTCATCGATTAGTCGCCAACGATTAAATTCATCTGCAACTATTTTAATAATCAATTAATCGTTTGATTTCTCTGGTTCAGCTTCTTACATGTGAATATTTTCTGGTTTCTTTATGACAGTAAACTGAAGATCTTTGATTTGTGGACTTTATGAAACACTGATTCACATTTTTCACCTTTTTCTGGACCAAACAACTAATCGATTAAATGGGAAAATAAACGACAGATTAATCGATAATGAAAATAAATGTTAATAATAGTTCAGTCACATCAGACTGGACCTGCAGCCTGATGCTTCCTGCTGTTTAATAAACTCTATAAAACGTCTTTTAAACTGTTTCTCTCTGGATGGATTTACATTCCCTGCTCTCAGATTTTACATGTTGCAGGAGAATAAACACAATTCAGCTGTTTAGCATCTAAAAATAGGCACAAAACCTCCATAAATATCCTGCTTAATGTTGCTTCGCTATTAAAAGCTCAATAGATGAAGAATAGAAAAGAAGAGTAATTTCTTCTCTTTATGAACATTTTTCCATTACTGTAATATAAGAGAATTATATGATAAATAAAGCTTTAAGCCCTCCAGCATCATTCAGTCATTTGAATCTTCTTCAACATAACAAGTTTTTAAAAAAATCAAATTTTGACCTATTTTCTGTGTAAAGTACAGATCAGCTGCTTTAACAAGCAACGATGTGAAACGAGATGATTTAGAGAGAAAAACGTCGCAGCTCTGTGAGACAAAAACATCATCACATGACCGCTGCAGCGTTACCGAGCCTCCGATAATTCAGCCTAATTGAATGAAAGCTCTCAGTCCTGATCTCACCGACGATACCCGACATTAATTGACATTTGCTGAAGCCAAACAAAGGACAGTCGAGCCTCATTTAAACATATTAATCCTGAAAATAAATTGTCCTCCTCAAATCTGTTATTGATTTGAAAATGAGTTAAGCACCAAATCAATCGAGTCGAATGTAAAAGATCCAGATTTATGTGGATGTATTTAAAGCTTGTGATGAGCAGAGAGAGAGAGAGAGACGCCTGCTGCTGCTGCTGCTCTCTTCTTCTTCTTCTGTGGTACTTGTGGAAGCTGGAGAGGCTCTCGTGGTGTCACGAGAGGCGATAGATAATAAGGAATCTCTGCTCTCTGCTGTTAGAGGCGGTGTGATTGTGGGGGGGTTTTGGATGAGGGGTTAAACTGGTGAGAGCATGTTTGCTAAGCTGTTTGAGGAGCATTCTCATATGGCCGATGGCAGCCATAGAGAGGGGGGGGGGGGGGGGGAGGGGGGGTGATGGTGAAGGGAGAGGAGGAAGAAGAAGAGGAGGAGGAGGAGGTACATTTTTCTCCTCCTGCCTTTCCATCTCAGTGCACCGGAGTGCAATGATGGAATGACCTGGACTTGATCTTTGAGGGCAACATGCCTGATGGCTCCTGCAGATTGATAAATTGATTCAAAACTATTACCATGGTAAAAAAAAGCAATAAGGTCATAAAAATTGCATCGGTCCAGCCAGCTAAGTAAATCCGAGGCATTTTCTGGAGCGGCGGCGGCGGCGGCGGGACAGCAGACAACCGGGCATGAGGTGGAATGAGAGAGCAAGAAATGACTTTGAAGAGCTCATCATCTTCAATCTATTTTTCCTGCCGCTGCTCCATGCCGCTGCATAGAGGCACTTCATTACAGGGGAATAACTGTACACAGGCAGAGCCCCGGCCAGCCTCCCCCTCCACCCCCCCCCCACCCCCCCGATCCCCTCAGGGGCCCCCCGGGGGCCTCCAGCTGCTTAATACCTCATCACTGGCTTCATTGAACGCTTTAATCTGCACTCCTGTGATCAATACCGGCCCGCTGTAAATTAAAAGGGCCATTTCGTGTAATCAACCCTGTTAATGCTCATTCTGAAAACCATTATTTGTGGAAGGTATTTAGGAGAAAATTGCCACCGTGACAAGCCGTGGAGTCTCTGTCCTCCTCCTCCTCCTCCTCCTCCTCCTCCTCTTCCTCCTCCCCGCCTGCAGCAGAGTTATGCTGACAGAGATTAGCGGTGGTCAGGGGGGTTTGGAGAGGAGGAAGAGGAGGAGGGATGAGAGGCAGATGGAGGAAATAAAGGCAGTTTGAATTAAAACATGTTCATCTGTGTGTCTGACGTGTTTCACTGTTTTCAGTTTAAATATCACACCTGCACAACTAATAACTGTCTGTTTGAATCTTTTATGATTTTCTCTGATCTTTATTTGATGACTGTGTAACTGTGTAAATACTAGTTTATTAATATTAACACTCATTTCCTCCTTCTGCGTGTCTTAAACTGATGTTTCTGCTGTTGAATTGTGAAGCTGAATTAATGGTTTTATATCAATAAAGTTCATCTATTCATATATTTATACAGCACTTTTCAAAACAAGTTCTAGCATTAAATATCAAACAAGATAGAATTTACAAAACAAAAATAATATTAAAAAAAACAACAACAAAATTAAATTTGCTAAGAAAAAAAACAACAGAATGAATTTATAAAACATCAGTTTAAAAGTGAATCTGAGTGAGTTTAGAGACGTTTATCTTCATCCTCATCTTCATCTTCAGTCCAGACTCTGATCAGCTGATCTGAAGGAAGGAGCTGATACGTAATAATTATACAGATTACATCACAACGTTGGACTCCACATCAGTTATTATTTAGTTTAGAAACATTTTAATTAAAGCTCATAAACTGTGGATTTTATCCTCCATCACTTCCATTAAAGCACATTTGAAGGATCTTTTAATATCCAGTATGAACAGGAGGAATGATTACAGACACCTGACTGCTGGTTTAACTGGGAACACTGGGAACTAGTCCTTTAATGTGTGCAAATGAGATTTATATCCTGTAAACTTATTTACCCTTTTTAACTTATTCATTTGTGTTGTTATTTTGTTCATGCTGGTGATAAAGAGGAAGGTCACAGGTGCAGCAGGTGCGCTAACGCTAACTGTCAGACTTTCTAACATTATTTTGCTTTTTTTTTTTTTTTTTTTACATTTTTTTACATTAAATTTAAAGTTTTGCTGTAAAAAAACAGAAAATTTCCTTAATTTTACATTCAGTAGTAGGATGTGTATTTTTTGTATTTTTACATCAGATTCAATGTAATTTAACATTAAAGACCATTAAGTAAAAAACTATAATATTCTATTATTTTAATTTACAGATTGCAGCCTTTACTTTATGGTGAATATTTTAAATAAAAATAATTTACTGTGTTTTTATGGCATTTACACTAAATGTAGAAAAAATAAAAAAACCTGTAAATTACACAGTAAATTTCTTTTTTTTTACAGTGTGGTTTAGTAGAAGGGAAGGAATCATTTTTATTATTTATTGTTATTATGTGAATCTGTGTTAAGTGTTATTTTTGTATTATCATACTTCACCAGACTTGCAGTGTGTTTTAAATGTTCTGCAGAACGTCGGCGTTCTCATCTCTCGTGGCGGGTTTGGTTGAGAAGGACGTCGGGTTGAAAGCAGCGAAGGCAGGATGAAGTCTGTCGGTGCGATGAGACGAGAGTCTGAGAGGAAAAAGCATCAAGGCTGAGAAATGGAAGAGAGAATAGATGAAGTTAGGAAGGAAAGGATGTACCACACACACACACACACACGCACACACGCACACACACGCACACACACACACACACACACACACACACACACACACACACACAGTCATGTTTCCATCACTTCAGAGGACATTACATTGACTTACATTCATTCATCCTGACCGTAACCACCCTAACCTTAACACAACCCTAAACTAACGTTAATATAACCCTTACTCTAACCTTAACACAACCTTAAACTAACCTAAACTTTAAACCAAGTCTTCACCCTAAAATCAACATTAAGTGAACTTGCTTTTTGTCCCCATAAGGGAGGCGAGTCCCCACAACATAAACAGATTTATGTCCCCACAACCTGAGGAATACCTGATACCTGGACCACACACACACACACACACACACACACACACACACACACACACACACACACACACACACGCACACACATCCGCCGGGATCGAAAATGAAATTTTCCAGGCCGCTATTTCTGCAGCAAATTCAATTACTGGAGGCACTTGTACAAAGAGCTGTGACTTCCCTGATGGTGAGATTGGAAAAGGCTGATGGCTGGAGACAGTGAATAACAGGACATGGCTGCAGGTACGAGCACGCCGCACAAAAACAATAAGGCTGATTTGGACAGGTGAAAGAGCGAGGGAGCCCCCCGGCGATAAAAGGTTACGAGTTTAGAAAAGTTCTATCGCATTATCTTCCTCTTATATAAAGTGAGAGAACAGATTATGCTGCGACCCGGAGCTGTGCTGTGATTTACAAATGGCCGTTGTCAATACATGTGAGTCATCCTCCATCACATATTGTTGGCGCTTAAATGCAACCTGAGATGATAAATAGGAGTTGAGACAGAGCAGGATATTAACCTCACACCTCTGTTACACCTGGAGACAAACACAAAGAGAGTAAATCACCTGAAAGCTTTCATCACTTCAACATCACCAACACGACCAATATTAAATACATAAATAACAAAGTGTATCATTCGATTCAATTCAAACGTGTTTGTAAAGCACCGTCTCACACTGGAGCAGTTCAGAGTGCTTTACATAAAAAATAACAAGCAGCAAAAATGCACAAATAAACAAATACATGTGTACATACCAGGGATGTGCAGAGAGTCCAGTATTTGTATTTGTATCTGTATTTGTTGAGGCAGCAAAATTATTTGTATTTGTATTCAAATAAAAGTGGAAAGAGGCTTAAAAATTCTGTTTCTGTTTTTATTACGCTTTTAATTTTAGAAAATTAAAGTGTTACAATAAGTGTTCATGAAGCGTGTGTCAGTAGTTCAGCTTTATCTCTGGAGAACACCCCCAACTCTGGGACTGATGTCCAAATTAGGAAATGTGCGTCATGTAGCAGGTGGATGTGACTCCCCTCACTGAGACCTGCTGATAGACGTCACAGCGGAGCAGAGGAGAGACACTGAGATAGTGATGTAACCGACCTGCACGCTGGTGTTTGACATGGTTTATTTTTCTTCCTGAAAACAAATCATTTTTAAAAATATTTGTATGAAACAAATATTTGTAAAAAAAAAAAACACTATTTGTGCTTTGCCGAATAACGTATTTGTATTCGGGCACACCCCCAATACATACACATAAAATCACATAAACATACTGTACAAATACAGTGTGTTGTTCTAACAAAATGCTCGAGTGAAAATGAAGGTGTTTAGTTTGGTTTTGAAAGAACACAGTGTAATAATATGAATAAATAGAAGAAAACATGAAAATGAAATAAGTGAAAAAACATCCGACATCCGACCCCATATATATATATGATATATATATGTCATATATATATATATATATATGTCTATCTGATGTGAAGGCCAGTCAGCAGCAGGCTGGATCTGTTTTTTCAGGGCAGATTATATATTAATACACGTATTCTCACCTCATGTCCACACAGTGATGTTTAAGTCACATGATTCATGAACGTCATCATTTATTCATTCAGTCTGTTTACATTTGATTTTATCAACACAACTGCTGTTACACCTCAGACAACAGGAAACTCTTTTTACAGATATTTGGAATTTCTTTTGAATTTTCCACTCAGGTTTTTTATGTGCAAATAGAAAATTATACAAACTTGTCTGCAAGAAAAGTAAATATATGTATTGTTTTAATGGTTTTAAGCCTGTGTCTTACTAGAGAAAAGTAGCATTAGCATTATCACAGTTAACCATACACTGTAAATGCACCGTGCTAACCAAGCTAGCAGTTAGTAGCTAGCAGCTAGCCACTAGCGTTAGGGTTAGCTCCACCCTCTCATCCAAATATGGTCACTTCTGCCTCCAAAAATCCAAGATGGCTTCAAAACAGGAGTCCACAAACCAATGGGTGACGTCTGTGGAAAAAACCAGCTGACCTAGACAAGTATCCCAGCATGCATCTCACATGAACCAGCAGCAATAGTGAAGGATACGAACCTCACAACTGTTGTCAGTTTTGTTCTACAACTGTGTCACCAAATTTACTTTACAGATTTCATTTTTCAGATTAATATATGAATATGTCAAAAATAATGTCTGATGTCTCTACAGAGTTTTAAACAAAAGATATAATAAGTGGAAATCTAATAACTGTTGCTGCCACCGTGTGAGTTTGTCATGTTTTTAACGTTGTACAGCAGCACTTCCTCTGTCAGCTTATGAGTCCTTATAATCACAGATTCAACCAAAAACCTTTAAAATTATTTCTCAATTTATTTGTACATCTATAGATCTTTATTTATGTTATAATGTCTCGTTATAACATTTATTATCGGCCATTTGCAGCAGCGTTCTTGTCAAAGGGAAACTGATGCGGCAGCTTAAAATCACAGCCGGTCTGGTCTTAGTCGCACTCTCAGGCTTCGTCTAGCTTGGCTGGCCACTGGAAAATGAGTGTCCTGTCTCGTAATCCTGATCGCCTGCTCCTCATTCTCATTGTGTGCTTTTCCTTTAATTTCTCCTTTCTCTGCCACAAAGCCTGCGGCATTACCTTCGAGGAAGAGGGGATCTAAAGTATTTGATTCCAATTCCAGGCAAACCCTGAGGGGGACTTCATCAGCACGGCAGCCTCTCGTGTTTCACACGGAGACAGACGGAGAGGGAAGAGAAAAGCTATTAAAGTTGTATCTTAAAAGGTCAATAACATTCGCTGTAATGACTCTGACTGTTTAATCCAAATATATGGGTGTGTGGCTGAGCCCTGCTGCTGACATTGATAGACTTGAGTGGCAAGTGAAGGATCCCTCCCTGTCAAAACATCCCACACTGAGAGGTAATGAGAAACGCCACTTGAGTGTAAACTCTCTTACAAACAGCCGGATTTCTTCTTCTAATCAGCAGGATTGTCTGGCTGTGAAGAAGTGTGTGTGTGTGTGTGTGTGCGTGTGTGTGTGGTGTGTGTGTGTGCGTGTGTGTGTGTGTGTGCAACCCTAGAGTCAGACAAGAACATCAATATTTGACAATCCTACCCAGAAATACATCCAATGCCAACATTTAACAAGTCGAGGTCAAAACCTCGTATACGGCCGGACCACGTATGAAACACTCGAGGGCTTTTAATTTGAAATGACGGATACAGGAAGTGGCAACATTAGTCACTCAGTCACAGACTTTGTCGTTTACAGGAGTGACCCTGCTGTTACTGCACAAGATATTAAATTATGTCAACAAAATAATAACATGCAAATGAGATAATGACATACGCGAACAAGATTAATTTGTGCAAACAAGATATTAATGTGTGCAAAATAGATCCATATCTTGCAAGAACAAGATCATTTGTGTGAACAAAATATTAAAATGTGCAAACAAGACAGTAACTTGTGTTAACAATATACTAACGTGTGCAAATAAGATATTAACGTGCGCAAACCAGATATTTACGTGCGCAAACCAGATATTAACGTGTGCAAAATAGATCCATATCTTGCAAGAACAAGATCATTTGTTTGATCAACATGCTAACGTGTGCGAACAAGATTCATATCTTGTGTGAACAAGATACTGATTTGTGCGATAAAGTCATAAAGATGATAATAATTTATGTGAACAAGAAAATAATTTGTGTAAGAAGATATTAACTTTAGTGCACAAGATAATAACTTATGTTCAGAGATATGGATCTTGTTTGTGTGAACAAGATATCAACATGTGGTTATTGCAGGTATCGTCTGTCTTATGTAACTAAAACTTTAATGGTTTAGTTTAGGGGAAGGTCGTACTTATGGTTAATAAAAATGTGAACATTAATTGCAGGTGTGTGACCTCTGACCTCCTGAATGAAAGTCAGACACACTTACAGAAACAACTCACTCCTTCCTGCGTCGACACCGTGAGCCGCAGCAACGTTCAGCACGTCAGGAGCTGCAGAATAATCCGACGTGGACATGAGTGCGAGTGATCCAGGAGTGATGTATGTGTGTGTGTGTGTGTGTGTGTGTGTGTGTGTGTGTCGAGGTGGATGAGGTTGTGTTTGAGAGATGGGATGATATGTGCTTGTGTTTGTCCAGAGCTGAGACACAGTCTGATATCATCTCTCCAGCTCCCGGGCAGCTAATGTGATATTTGCTGTCGCCCTGGCCCCCAAATCCGGTGTCAAGCGACAGATCTCATCTGCAATGTAAGACAATTTCCGCATATCTGAAAAGACAGTTTCTCCAGTCAATAGACTATAAATTGCACTTGGAAAATGGTATCATCTTAACTAAAGGTTATTCACTTTCCTCCCGGGGTCCAGAGGGTAACCCCTCCTTTTTTAATAATTTGTATGTTTAGTTGTTTGGTCAATCTACCTTGCTCTTGTAATGTCTCATCGGAGAGCCCATCAATCAGATCCAGCCTGGCAGAAACCTCCCGCCACAATATTACAGGTTATTAAAAGGATGATCGGAAGGCAGCTGGGCGTGTGTGTTGGCTGAGGCCTCTCTTCTCATTTTCCAAGTGCACGGCCCCCGCCGCATAATCTAGTGATTCACCCCCCCGTCCCTCGCCCCCTCCTACCCTCCCTCCACCCCCCCGTCAACAAGTGCTGCCGCCTTCATCTGATGAAACGCTGTTTACTGCAACCTCACAACACGGCGGCAGGAAGAGCTGGAAGAGACACCCGCACGTATATAAAGACTCTTTATTCAGCTTCATCCTGAGTGTCTGATGTTCACCTGCTGGACAGGTGAGCGTCACTGATACAAGGTTCAGGTTCAAGGCGTCAAAGTCACAACATGAAACACGATTTTCTGACAACCAGTCAGTGAAATCAGAAACTCACAAGACAATTATAACATCAAGAAATGATAAAAAAGACCAACAACATACAGAACGTCAACATCCAGAGATTACACATAGAAAAATGAGAAGATTTTATTTTAAACAGATGATGAATTCCAACAACAGGGTTCATATAGGAGAGATAAATATATATAGATATATATATATACATATATGAAATAAACAGATAATAACAGCCTCATATCTTCCTGAACTTAAAACAATTCATACCAAAAAAAAATCAATAAAACAAAACAACAATATCAAGCTAATATGTTATTTTGCATCATCCAGTGATGGATCTTATACAAACATGATGATAATAATTAATGTGAACTAGATAATAAGTTGTGTGAGTTATTATAGTTTAAATAAAGATTTGTACAAACAAGATAAAAATATCATCGTTCTGTACTTTGAGGTCTTTTTATAATAGTTTTTTAATGTGTTTGTATGTTTTCATATATAGTTTCTCTCGTTGTAAGAATGTTTTTTATGTTCAGTTATTGATGTTTTTGGTTTCAGGTGATTTGACTCTGATGATGAAACGTCGTCTCTCTAATAAACTTTAAACTCTTCATTCAGCTGGAATGTTTTTCTAGTAATCACAGTTTTTAAATCATATAAGAAACTTTTATATGATTGTTACTATCAGCTCTGTATCTGCTGCACAAAGTAAGAAAAAAAATGCTTCTAAAATAGTGGAGAATCTTTTTTACTTCATTCAGAGACAGACAGACGTTTTCTCATGTAAGTAAATAAAATGTAATAAATGTAACTTCATGCAACATGTTTTAAAGACATTAAAGGAAATCTGAGCATCAGCTCTTTATTCACTGAGCTGCAGATAATCTGACTGTAATCAAAGATGATCCATAACCACTAATTCCTAAAAAAAAAAGATTTATGGTCAATTTAACAAGATTTTCAGTTAAACTGCAAAATATTGCTTTGATTACTCAGCATTAAAGAAATTAATGTCTTTATTTAAATTAAAATAAAACCTTATCACTGCTGTATTTAAATAAGACAAACGATGACAGGACTTAAATAATGACTCTGTCTTTATGTTGGCCTTACATTAATATTACTTTTTATCTCCATCTAGGATATTAATAATGGAATACTGTGGGAATTAATACTTTTGATCATTAAGAGTTCAGAGCTGTATGAGTGGAAGAAGTAAGCGCTTAGGTCGTCATTAATAACCATCATAAAACATAGAACTAGTGGCTCTTTGGTGCCTCGTTGCTGATGATTGATCATGAATATTAATAACACCAAATGGCAAATAAATGGCACCATTTAAATCCTCATGGCCTCCTCCATATACGTCTTGTCAGGGAGGTGCTGCGCCAAAAGAGGCGACATATTTCATCCACCGAAGCTGTCAAACGAGCAGCGACGTCATCTACAGCGCCGAAAACTCACCGTCTGAAATCCAGTTTAAAGCCTCAAATATAAACTGAACATTAAACCTTTAACCAATCACACACAAGACTCTACTGTTGAAGCAAATCATCTCATATTACTCACAGTATCAAGCTAATATCTGTTATTTTGCAAAGTCCCTGAAATCCTAAACAGTCATATATTTGTTATCTTGTGTGAACAACAAGATGATAATAATTTCTATAAACAAGATAACCATCAATAATAATATCAGACGACAAAGATTTCAGCAAATATTCACATTTGAGAAGCAGGAAACAGTGAATTTCCTGATAAACAATGAATCCATCATCAATAGAGTTGATGATTAATTTTCTGTAGATCAACAAATCGATGAATGAACTAATCACTTCAGCTCTTCTTCATTAACTGATGTTTTGTCCACTAGGAACAAACACAACTCTGACATCATCATCATCTTTAAGTTGATATGTTGAAGCTTGTTTCCACATCCAGCAGTTACGGAGCAACATTATCATTCATGTGGAGTCGTGTTTCTGTCCAATATTCACTCTATTTTAGCTGTTTTTACTCTCTACCAACTCCTGAGGGAAATATCTGGCTCTTTAGCTGCTGAACAGCCCCAACAAGAGGAACCCTAAAGCTGCGAGAACCTTGTTTTACTCGTTTTATCTTAATTACCAGAACAGAAGGAAACGGCAGGTGTTTGCTAAGGAAAACAGTTTGAGACCAGATTGGGTCACCGGCTAGTCGACAGCTAACTGTGTCTAGTGGTGTTCTTTCTCTGGAAACAGCTGCCTGCTGCGACCTGAAACGACGCCGCGAGAGACGCTGAGAGTGAAGCAGAACAGTAAAAGTTGCAGCCAGACAGATAAACAATGAGCTGAAACTCAACTATAAAGCTGCAGAGTCTCTGTAGGTTCATCACTACGAGCCAAACACATCACACACTGTCAGTAGGGTTGTGAAAAATATCGATTATGACCTCTGATTTCATTGTGTCCCTTCACTTCTGGAACACGGCTGCACATGAGGCCTCTAAATGATAAAAGACGTAAAACCATAAAGTCCTCTGAGACGTCAACTATCTAATCGAGCACATTTGTGCTCTAACGTACTGTAGTAAACCTCCGCAGCAGAGCTCTGCAGCCTCTGATAGATTTATTTCAGACCAGCAGCCCGGGGCGGTGCCACCGGTGTTACCATGACCCCATACATCACACCTCGTGTGAGCACATATTAAGTGCTTTTCTCATCACCCCCCCGCCCATTAAAAGTAAATAATCCTCTGAGAATGAGGCATTTGTTAAGGAGCGATGCTATTCCTCATACGTGACAGGTATCTGTTTGTACAAAGCCGGGAAGGTGTGCGAGGAGAACGAGGAGGCGGCGGAGTGGAATGATGATGTGATGGGACGCTTACAGCCGCTCTGCTGCTGCTGCTGCTGCTGCCAGGTGGTCGCGTTGAACCCGCGTCTTTAAATAAAGCTTAAAGGAGAAATAAAACGGGCGTTAAATGCACCACGCTCCTTCAACCTATTTGTAAGCGCTCTGAATTAAAAAACAGAATAAAAAGGTAGACGCTCAGTTCATTAACACAAATTTCTTAATGAGCGGAGAGCTGAGAAACCAATTAGTAATTAAATCCCAGCATCACATGAGGATAAATTAAAATTATGCGGCGGAGATGCTTTCATGTTTTTTTTGCATATTTATGATGCTAAACTCGTTCCATCCATACCCTCCATATAAATCATGCAAATTTATGAAGTGAAGGTTTTGTTTTATTACAGCGTATTATGTCATGTTCAATGTCTGAGGTGTTGCAGGAAAGAGGTGGAGGCCGTGCTGATGGCGGTTAGCGGGGATTATTTATGGCCACTTCCTGTCAGCCTACACACACAGCTCTGTGTGTGTGTGTGTGTGTGTGTGTGTGTGTGTGTGTGTGATCGGGATATTGATGATACAATCTCTTTAAAATGTCGACTTCTCACTGTGAGGTCTGCATCAATTTCACTCGTAATACGTCTTTATAATCCAAACTAGTGACCTTTTTATTACAGGATAGTTGACAGTGAGAAGATGTTTTTCTGTTTTTGCTTCATTTTGCAGTAAAAAAGTGACACAAACACATCATGAAACATGTTGAATGCAATAGAAACACACAAATAAACAATGGGAAGTTATTTTTATGCATTTCTTCTTCTTTTTTTCTTCTTACAGCAGCTTTTTACTTAATCACGAGTCTCTACAATTTCAATGTCAGTTTACAGTAAAAGTGCAACATTTTGTTTTTAATGAAGCGGCTCATCTGTGTTTTGGTCAGCAGTGGAAGGAAAAATATGTCCTGCATTTATATTTATATTTATATTTATATTTATACTTAAGTAAAAGTTCAGAAGAATTAGCAGCAAAATCTTCTTAAAGGTATCTACAGTAAAAGTACTGATGATGCAAAATGGCTCAATTTATCATATAAACTGTTTATTATAGGAATGTTAATTCATATTGATTCATGTAAGCAGCATTTTAACGTTGCTAAGCTCATTGTTGGTAGTTTCATATATACTGATGCTTGTTTAATAAACTGATTTTTACAAATAAATGTAGATGTGAGAATTAGCTTCTAACTCAACACGTCCTCATAGAATAACGACTGATAGTTACGTTTACGCCATCTAGTGGTCGTATTAACGCTGCCGGCTTTCATCACTGTTAAACAATAATGATGTTTTCTGACGTGTCGACGCTGCGGTTCAGGTCTGGTTTAGGTTGAAATGATCCGTTGAAACACAACGTTCGTCGTTATGGCAACAGTAAACATCCCGATGTTACGGTTTTTAAAAAAAAGTCCCGACATGGAAACATGACGCTCGCGGTTGGAAACAGGAAGCGTACGCTGGTCGTCCACCCAACGCCTCCTCATAACAAAAATCATCTTATCAAATCACCTCATACTGACGCCATCTTTAATCTAATTATTACGACCACTAGGTGGCGTAAACGTAACTAACGGTCGTTTCCGCCGGCTGAATTTTAGACCCATACCGTTGTTTTTCTTGTGAGGATGGAGCGGATAAATGTAGCAGAGCAGGAAGTACAATATTTCACTTCCTGTTCACTTCAATGTGAACACAACCTTGATCAAAAATGTCTAAAAAATATCATACAGAAATATCATAATTTCAACAAATGTTAAATGAAATAACATTAAATGTAAAATACTGACAGTTTATAACCGGAAAATGTGGTGAAAAAAATTGTATCAAATCACTTTTAATGGACATTTCAAGTGATTCTAAAGCCGTCAGACTGTTTTTACATGTGTGTTTATATTCTGTTCAGTTTTGAAATTGAACTACATCAATAAATATAATTATCATTGAAACATCCTCCATAAACTAAATAAACAACATGAACTGGTTCTGAGTATCGTCATGTTTGCTGAGGATCAGATCAGTCAGGTTGAGTTAAATACAACTGATTAAAGCTGCAATAAAGATCATTCATCTTTATTTTCTTGATTAATAATTTTGTCTGTGAAATGTCGTCATCACCGTGTCATCTTTAAACGTCTTGTTTTGTCCGACCAACAGTCCAAAACCTCCAATTATTCAGTTTACAGTGACGTAAAATAGAGAAAAAGCAGCAAATCCTCACATTTAGGAGGCTGGTATCAATGTATGTTTGGTATTTTTGCTTGAAAAACGACAAAACGGTCGCAGATGACTTTTCTGTCGATCGACTAATCGATTAATAGACTAATCTGCAACTCATCCTCCAACAAGATATCTCAGCTCAGACGGCTGCAGGTTTCCTCTGATTCTTTCAATCACAGAGATGATTCAGGTATAAATAATGGATGTGGACGCGTCGCTCCTCTGCGGCGTTAAATGATCTGAGCCGCGATGAAAAAGACACACAATGAGCGAGGAAGAGGAGGAGGAAGAGGAGGAGGAGGAGGAGGGTTAAATGCTCAGCAAATGAAAACCTCTGAGGGTTCATGTCTTCTCCGTCGGTGTCAGGAACTTTTAAGCGCCAAAATGGGTTCTTCAAAAAAAAACTCACCTTAAACAACTGGCCTGTTGAGCGCCGGGGGCCCCTGACCCCCCCCCGACCCGGCTCCACGCTCAGAACATGATTGCTTTTGTTCTGTGGAGAATATTTAAATGGGTCTTTATAAAAGCCAGGAGTTGTGTGGGTCATAACAGCGGTACAGATGCTGCTGCTGCGTGTCTGCAGGGTTAACAAAGCTCCCCGCTGCATGCTTAGAATGATCCAGACTGCACATTCACTGCAATTTAGCTTGAGTAATAGATGGGGGTCACGCTAGGTCACTTTCAATTTCCACTTCCAGCGGAGAAAAATGAAAACAACTCATTTGCACAAATCTGAATAATTCAGTCAGTCAAAAACGAGAGAAATGAAAATATGGGCATGAAGAGAGGATAAAGGAAGAGGAGGGAGACACTGTTGCACCTCGTGCGGTAATGACGGCCGGCCTCTTAGTCGTCTTGTATAAAGGCTAATGATGAATCTGACAGAGGATATGAATCCAGATGTAAGAATAAAGCATCTCCCCTTTTTCTCTCTCAGCAGCCTCACACACGGGAGGCTCCGCTGCCTCCAGCGAGCTTTTAAACTTATCATAAATGTATTAAGATTGCAGCGGGCCATGAAACAGCTGTAGACAATTAATCTTCTGCAAATCTTATCCGAGGAATTGGTTTCTGCAAAGTAACATCTGCTGCGAGAGGCGATTATTCATGGGCAGCGCGCAGCCGCCGCCGCCGCGCTTTTATGCATAGGGCGCAATCATTGCCAATGAAGTAAAAATTTATAGTTTTCCCTGTTCAGTAAAAATAACATTCAGCAGCATTAAAACATCATCCATCAACATTGTCCGGGGGCCCGGGGCCATCCCAGGCAGAGAAATTAAAAAGTATTCATTTTGCAGAGAAGTTGCAGAGCGCGTGCTGCTCCGCTGAACTGAGCTTTTTATTTATTTTATTATTTTATTTTTTTTACTACAGAGCTGCTGAGAATGAAAATTGGAGACGCTGCTCTGGTTGGTGGATAGAGGAGAGATGAAGCTCGTCCCGGCGGAGGCGATGATCAGAAAGTGCACGCGGTGATGGATGACATTCAACATGGACTCGCCAAAATATGAACTTGGAATAAAATCAAAAGCGATGTAATTTTCTTTTGAAAGTTGTTGTGATGTCAGACAGGTTAGTGCAGAGGAAACACTGACGACAACACACTGACTGCATCACATGACACACTACATATAGATTCATATAGATTCATATATTCATGATTAATAAAGCAGCTGTAAGAGGTTCAAAAAGCTTTTCTCATTAGTTTGACTGAATGTCCATAAAATTATCAAAAGACAAATGTTGTTGTGTGAATATCAGCAGATAAACAGTCGCAGAAGAAGAAGAAACAACCAGATGACGTCATTAAAACAGTCGAAGCTCAATCGATGGAAAACATGATGGAAATATGACGTTTGATGTGTTGATGTGAGGAAGGTTACAGCCTCCTCCTCCTCATCATCATCATCGCTCCACACAGATCTGATGTCTTCAGCTCCTCAGTGTCACATGATTCATGACGTCATCGTTTATTCACTCAGTCTGTTTACATTTGATTTTTATCAACAACTTTAACAACGTTTTTTTTTTTTTTTCTTTTTTGCGATATTTTGAGATTTTTTTCCTAATTTTCAGATTTTCCACTCAGGATTTATATGCACAGATTGAAAATGTGAATAATCATTATTATAAAAGAGGAAAAACAAATATTAGTGAATAAAGGTGAAGCTCGTAGCTCTTCAGTTATATTCACTGTATGTCTTCACCAAAAGTCTATTAAACAATATTTATAATAACAAAACATCTGCTTTCTTTTTTCTGCCGAGATAAAAGGTGTTCACAGCTTTAAAAAACACATTCAGTAACTTCCATCTACAGCTGGATACAAAATACTGAACATCATTATTATTATTATTATTATTATCAGTCAGTCTAGTTTTTATTATTTTCTTTACACAGTTCCTAGAAACATGTATTATTTGGCCTCTATGTAATTAACTCATAAGTCTACAGGTGATAATAGTAGTGTAATAGTAAGTCATTTGTAAATGTAAATGTTCTCAGTATAAACAGGCAGCAGCAGGTGCGTTCAGACATTGAACTGGATGATATTTGTCTCCTGTCACATAAATATGTTCGGACTGCGTTTATTTGATACGTTGCAGTTTGCATTAAATCATATTAGCAGGGTCAGTGACAGTGGTTGGATGTGATACTGATACCGACCCACATAGAAACACTTAATAATGATTATAACACAGATGTAACTCCATGAAATATGAGATATTTATTTATTTATTTGTTTGTTTGTAAAGCAGTTGCTTCATGGTTTAGTTTCCCATAAAGCATAAACTAATTCTTCATCTGGGTTTCAGTTGTAAACAAATACATTAATAAACATTTAAAAGTGCTCTTATTACTGATTACAACCACATTATTATATATATATATACATTTATATATATGAACCTTTTATTAAGTGTTTAAATATTTAAATGTTAAATTGGCATCAAAGCACAGAGCAGATAAATCAATCTAATGGTAAATCTGACTTAATGCAGCGTTATAATGATAGAAACTTTGCAGAAAATGTCAATATTCAAAATTACACTGCGTGACATAAGTAGTGTTGTAATATTAATGGCCGGAGTGCAGATTGATAGAGATCCTCTTCTTCATTCCCCAACTGTTGTAATCTCACAGATATCATTTACAATAGAGGCTGTCAGCTGGAGCGCCGCCAGACGCTTCCTTAATACCAGTTTGATCATCTGTAACTTTGGCTGCCTGGTTGTTTTTTACCCAACAAAAAGTTTAAAAAAAAAAAAAAAATTCTGGCAATCAATCCTCAGAGCTGCTTCCGGTTAGTTATTTAGAAAAGTAATTAAAGTCATTGATCGCTGCGGGATAAAACAGAGACAATCCACAAAGAAGAATCTACAAAGAAGAATCTACAGAGGACAAAAGAATCAGGAAATACTAAAATATATGAGAGGACACACACACACACACACACACACACACACACACACTCACACACACACACACATTCACACACACACACACATTCACACACACACACACACACACACACACACACACATACACACACACACACACACACACACACATTCACACACACACACATACACACACACACACACACACATTCACACACACACACACATACACACACACACACACACACATTCACACACACACACACACACACACACACACACACACACACACACACACACACACACATACACACACACACACACACACATTCACACACACACAGTGATCTGAATGAAACTTTGCAGGTAAAACTTTAAAAACGTCACTGAACATAATCAACGTTTTTGCAAAATGGTCCAATATTGATGTTCTTGTCTTCTGATAGTGATTATTATTATTATTGATTATTTCATAACTATTAAACCAGTTATGAACTATTCCTTTAACGTTGTTAACATGTTGTTCTGTCAGTCGATCCACTGAAATCTCAGCTGACGTGAAACGTTCATGTTCCTCAGAGGACGAATCCTTCTGACTTTCCCTCTAATGTCCACATTAAAGTCATGTGACTCAGCTGTTAGCCGCTGCTGTTAGCTGCCGCTGTTAGCCGCCGCTGTTAGCCGCTGCTGTTAGCTGCCGCTGTTATTCGCTGCTGTTAGCCGCAGCTGTTAGCCGCCGCTGTTAGCCGCTGCTGTTAGCCGCCGCTGTTAGCCGCCGCTGTTAGCAGTGTAACATGATGTACAGACGACTCACTGATCACTGAAGAAAACATTAAAATGTGATAATTCTCTTTCTGTGTTCAATACTTTGATTTACTAAAGACTTTCCCTTCAGCTGTACTTTGTGTTTAGTGCTAATTAGCAAATGTTAGCATGCTAACATGCTAAACTAAGATGGTGAACATTATACTTGCTAAACATCATCATGTTAGCGTTCTGATGTTAGCATTTACTCCATTGATCTAGTGTTGCACTTCTATTAAGTAGTCAGACTTAAAACAGAATAATCAATAGAAACATTCAGTCTGCTGATCAGGTTTATTAAGAACATCTGTACAATCTAATGCGATCCAACACAACAGCTCTGATTTTAATTCTTTTACGAAGCTTCTACAGTTTCAGTTTTTGTTGATGTTGTCAGAAACTCTTTTAACATACAGAGGGACAAAATATCAGGAACACTTTATAATATAACGCTCCAGAACACCAGCAGAACCCAACTACCACCTCAATAATACACATAAAGAAGAATCATCACATTTCTGACAATGTCAACAAAAACTAACCGTAGAAGCTTCATAAAAGTAGAATTTATGTCGTATCTGTTGTATTGCATTAGATTGGACAGGTGCTTGCTGAGTGTATTATAACTTCCTGTGAAGCATCTGCAACAGCTGCATAAACAGTTAATAAATGATTGGAACACAGAAATGAGAAATAAGATATTTTTATTTTTATTTGATTTGATTTATTGAACAGGACAGTGTGCAGTATTAAGCATAAATGAGTTAGCTTGAAGCTAATTTGCATCTGTAGTCCATTACCATCCAAACATACAACAGCACAACAACAAACAGTACCAAAAAAACAAACAAACAAACAAACAAAATATAGATATTTATATACTAATAAGATATTTATTAAAGCAGAGCATTGATTCCGTTCAGACTTTTGAGAGACGGATTAAAAACAGAATCAACACCAGTGAAGGTGGAGATATTCTGACTTTTATTGTCTAGTTTGGGTCAAAAAACAAAAACAGTGGATCCTACATTTCCCATAATGCAACTGGAGAGTGTCTTTAAGATGCCACGTCCCTCAAGCTCTTTTTACACGCAGACTTTGTTTGTCTGAGATAACCCTGATGACATCACTGTGACATCATCAGGGTCATTTTCATCGCTGTTTACAGTAAGAATCAGATTTAAACACGTTAAACTCTCCAGTGATCAAAACGAACACAGATCAGGACTCACGCTGGACTCTTCAGCGTCCACGCAGAGGTGACGTTAAGCCGTCACATCGTCTCCGGGAGGAGGAGGGGGGGGGGGGGGGGGTGTTAAGCCTCGACGTGTATTGTTCAACGGGACATGCTCAATTTATCATTAGTTGTGAGGGGAGAGAGAACGGATGAGTACACTTTCAATTTAGTTCCGCTGCTTTCTCCATTCATCACGCCGTTCTCATCATCCATCATTTCCTCCGGCTCACATCCACACAAAAAACACACTTTCATAAGTTTAATGCAATTAATCTTCATGCTAAGATAATTTCATATTAATGAACCGTGACATTTATATGATTATTCATTTGATGAAGTTGTATCGAGGGGGGGTAGGGGGGGGGGGGTCTCTGTGTCGCCCACCGAGCATGAAAGTGAGAAGATTTCTATGTGTTTTTCTTTTGTATCGTCTCTCTGCGGAGGTTTATGTACATTTCCCAGAGAACCGGTGACGGCAATGTCTTCTGTCTTCATACAACAAGCCCTGAGAAATTGGAAAAGTTGCAGCGATAGATAGGAGGTGACCTGGAAACAAAAGCAATCAAGGTGGAGGAGGGAGGATGCCGGGGAGCAGCAGCAGCAGCAGCAGCAGCAGCAGCAGCCGCCATCAGGGTGAAATTCAGCCGCTCTGTCAATAAAAGAAGAAATACCTTTTGAGGCACGAGGCCGAGGGCAAAGAGGAGTCTGCAATTTCACACCTTCATGTACCTCGCCGGAGGACATTTTTCATGTAACTCCACCTTTTACACTCAGTAAAGCACAATGAATTGTTGGGGGACGGGTTGTAGATGACGGCAGAAATGATTCCTCTCATAACAAACGAGAGGAGGCCAGAGGATTGGACGAGGAGGTCAGCGGTTCTCCTCCTCGACGTCCAATCACTGCACGACTACATAATTATTTTCTACACTAAATAAACTGGAATTTAAACCACAAATGAATCAGTTCTCCACTTGAGGAACTTCAGACTCAATTGCAGCTCAATCAAAGCAGGGAGAGAGAAAAAAAAATCAATTCTGACCAATTATAGGCTGTTTC
This sequence comes from Thunnus thynnus, assembly GCF_963924715.1. Taxonomy (NCBI): domain Eukaryota; kingdom Metazoa; phylum Chordata; class Actinopteri; order Scombriformes; family Scombridae; genus Thunnus; species Thunnus thynnus. Next base: position 1,168,647 of record NC_089535.1, read on the forward strand.
ATTAGTGTATGCAGATCAGCTGCGTCCTCGGAGAAGCTCTGGTCTCATATTTCCCCCTTCTGGTCAGAGCCACTCACAGAGACTCAGTCAGGACAGAGAAACTATTTCATTTCCTCGTTTCTTTCTGAGGTTTTGTAGAAGAGTCTCGCTGTAAAAGTTGCATGTTTGTGTTTGACATCGCTGAGCTGTAACCAGTCAGTCCTGGTTCTACTGGGACCAGTCGCAGCATCTCGTATCCTGTTAGAATCCAGCTGGTAGCAGAAACATCACCAGTAACAAAAACCAAAACAAATCTTTATGACTGTTACACCACAGCTTTATCTCTCCAGTCTTATTTGTGTATTTTATTCTTGTTTATCTTTAGATAATATCTTGCATAAATAAGATACAATCATGTCTAAACAGGATATCATCCATGAACATGATAATATCTTGTGTAAACATGAGTATATCCAATAAAATACCCTGGAAACTCGTGTTTATGATCATCACATATCAGCTCATCTCAGTGCTGAACTTTAATCACAGAAATATAGAATATATGATGCTGGATGACACACAGACATCAGAGAATCATTCAGTATTTTGGGGTGTTTGGTTGCATCTTTAGGAACATCTGAGAACTTTAAGTCCAACAAAATACATAAAATAAAGATATTAAAATTAAAGTTCTCGCTAAAACATAACTGCTGGAGGTGGAGCTAGTTTACACTACTTTATATACAGTTAGCTAGTTTAGTCCAGTGGTTCCCAACCTAGGGGTCGGGGCCCCTCCAAAGGGTCAGCAGATAAATCTGAGGGGTGGTGAGATGATTAATGGGAGAGGAAAGAAGAAAAAACAAAGTTCTGATACACAAATCTGTTTTCAGTTTTTGGACTTTTTCTCTAATCTTTGATTTTTGCTGAAATATTGGATCATTTGAACATTTATTGAAATGAAAGCATGTGAGAAGTTTAGAGGGAAAAATCACTATTTGGTGGAGCTGTTAACAACTCATAGACATGTGAAATGTGACCCCGACTACACACTGCTTTTTGTAAGACGTCAAAAGACAAAAAGGTTGGAAACCACTGGTTTCATCTTTAACAATGTGTTGTATTTTAAAAGCTTGTTATATTATCCATTGTGTCAAATCTTCATCTGAAAAGTAACTAAAGCTGTCAAATAAATGTAGTGGAGTAGAAAGTACAATATTTCCCTCTGAAATGTAGAAAGTAGCATCACATGGAAATACTCAAGTAAAGTACAAGTACCTCAACATTCATTCAGTTTATTATTTTTGCTTTAATCTTTGATTTTTTTTTGTGAAACGTTGCATAAAAACAAATGAAAGCATCTGAGAAACAACTTAAAATATGGAAATATGTGACTAAACAGCTTTTTTTTATAAGAAGCCACAAGCTGAAAATGTTGAGGACCAAATATGTTAAAATATAAAAAATATTCAGCCAATATTTTAGATGTAAAATCCTGATGTGAAAAAGTATAAAACTCTTAAAACTGAGTAAATGTTCTTCTGTGGTTTTGATCATCTGACACTAAACTGGAGCTGCGGCTGAAGAAGAAGAAGAAGAAGAAGAAGAAGAAGAGGAGGTTTCAGGAACGCTGTGAATATCGACAGCGAGCTTCATCCCTCCTCCTCCTCCTCTCCCCCCCCCCCTCCCTCCCCGCCTGCCTGCCGGTATCGATCCTCCTCTCTGAGCTGTATTGTACCTCCTCAGCATCACATACATTACAGCAGCAGCACAGAATAGATGGCAGAACAATGTATTTAAAGGCATTACACTCTAACTAATGGCGAGTCTTAGAAAGAGAGAGCCTCAGTCATTAACCCTCGTGAGTGGTCGGTGGGGGGGGGGGGCCCCCCCGCGGCTCGGTTCCCAGCACAGCCGGATTTAAAATGATGTCGTCTGTGGACTACATTCACTCGGATTCAATTTGGAAATGTATTCATATTTACTTAGTGTACCTGCATTGCATTTGTATAGATCACTGGAGGGTAAAAGTAAAATTGAGCAAATCGAATCAACATATTGAGACATATACGTGGTTGTATGGAGTCTACAGTCGGGGGGTCACTCCAATGCCTTTTATGATGTCCCTCTGAAATCTATCTGAATCACATTAAATTGGATATAAAGATGTGCAGACACATACATCACAGTAAATGGTGTGGCGGAGCATCGCTCGCCAAGAATCCCACCTCAACAATCGGGTTATAGAATCGGCTTTAGATCCTATTAATAATTCACAATCTTGTTAGGGGGAGAACAAACATTTCTGTTCAAGCAATTTGAAGTTGCGGGATTGTTATTATAGCCGGGTGCTTGAGGCGGCCTCGGCGTGAGAGAGACGGAGAGAGAGAGAGCCTGGCTTTGTGTGTGTGTGGAAGAATAACTCAGATGCTATTTCACAGTCTCTGCTTTCTTTATTAAAGCACCGTCACAGTAAACATGTCTCGCTGTCTCCCGACTCAGCTGTGTGCAGCATTTCTTCTTCTTCTTCTTCTTCTTCTTCTCTCATCCGCCGCCGCCTCCATCGCACCTCAGGAGGAAACGTCTCCGGGTTTTCTTAGATTTATTGGCAGATTTCCTCTAAAAACTGACATAACAGTGTTTTTAAAGGCTGCAATTATTGATATTTATAAACCGGAAATCATCTTTAAATGTCTTGTTTTGTCCAAAATTTCAGATTTTCAGTTTACTGTCTGAGAATAAAAGAACCTGCTGCAGTAAAGGACATTTTAAATCATTAAGATGGTGAAACATTGTTAACATTGTTGAGTATTTATGTGTAGAAACAGCTGAATGACATCAGACTGTTTACAGGAGTCAGAACTCAAGTTTGCATCAGCTGATACAGTTTAAAAACACATAAACTGTATAATAAATAATATTCACTATAATTAAATCTGCACGTCACAACTTTACCTTCAGTCTGCATCAACAGTTAAAATGATTTATAGTTTTATTTGTTTGTGTCACATGTTTACAGTTTGTTTTTTCTTCGTCTTCATGTTCAGATCTGATGTTTGAGTGAATTTCTGTCCAATGTTTGGTTTTTATTTTGTGAATATTTATGAATATTCATGTTTTATGTGTTTGTTGTTTATGACAGAATTAAATTTAAATTTAAAATATTGATCAGTGATGAAGATATAGATGCTGATGAATGTTCTGTTGATCACTCAGCAGGGTTTCATGTTTCTCTTCAGCTCAGAAAACTCACGTTTATAAAAGTATCACGACTTTGTTCATTATTGAATTGTTAATCATTGTTGCATTTTAAAAAAAACAAACAGTTAATTATCAAATAATTCCATCAAACATCTGCAAGATTATTTAACACATTGCCATTTATTTGTGTCAGACTTCTGAAAACTTTCATTTTATTTATTAAATTTGTTGTTTTATTGTAAATATTGATGATGAATTCTTTACAGTGAATCTATATTGATTAAAGATAAAAATGATGATTGACTGAAAGTTCTCTGCTTCAGTTTGTTTCTGTTGTTTTCATTCAACACATCAAACTTCACATATTTACATCAACTGAAAGTTTAATAATCTGAAATACATACAGATACAGTAAAATACAGAAAAAATACAGAAAAAATACAGTAAAAATACAGTAAAAATACAGTAAAATACAGTCAGACTGAAGACATGAAACCACAGTTTAAACTACTGGAACAAACTCTGAGGACATTTTGTTTTCCTGTAGTGAGGTGATTATTATTTATGTTTCAGCTGTAAATGTAGATAAATAAATAAGACAGTTTAGTGGTCGTTACAGTATTTTACTGTTGTTTTGTCTCAATGTTCACGACAGTTTCAAAGTATAAAACTAAACACTTTAATCACAAAGGTTTTTACAGTGTAAAACACTGAATGTGATGTCGAGTCTTCAGAGGTTTGAATGTTTGTAAGTAAACAAACAGATGAAACATCATCACTGACATGACGTCACCTGAACAACACAAACATCAGGTCAAACACCGTCGTGATGATTATTTAACACCTTTTAACGTCATAACTGTTTGAGTCTATCTGACTGTATTTCACATGTTAAATATTTGAGTTTTCATGAGTGTTTTATGAATAAAGTCAGACTGTTGACGTCATCGTCTCTATTTAAAGAAATTACACATATTTAACCAATAAATGATGAACTTTCAGATATGAGCTGTTGTGTAAATAGTTTCTTCTGGACGCCGTTTGTGTGATCTCCAGGCTGTTGTGATGAGGGTTCGTTTGTTTGACAGAATGATGTAATAATGACGGTTGTATTTATTTCCTACAGTGTTGCTGCGGCGATGAAGCTGCTGTCTGCAGATGTGTCGCCTCGTCTCATGCAGATGTTTCAGTTCTGTGTGTTTGACTCCAGCAGTTTGTGTTTCTGCACGTTTGAAACTTTGAGTCCAAAAGTAAAACAACCATGAAACTAAATGAAAAATAAAATTAGCAAATTGTCTGGTCAGATGAGCTATGAGTGTCTGATCCAAATAAAAACCATTTTAACCTTTGACCTGCTGTTGAACTCAACTGATCCTCCATGTGTTTGTGGGAATTTGTGGTTTTTTTTAGAAATCTGGAGACAATTTCAGTTTATTCTACGATTAAAATCTAAAACATGCTGGATAGTTTACAGTCTGAGTCTATTTGCAGCCTCAGTATTTAGAAAATTAAGCAGTTTAAGGCCAATAAAGATTAAATATGTAAATAATTCAGCATTAGTTCATGAGGAGAAAGTTGTGACACTGAATCTAAATACTTTACATCAGCTGTTAACAACCTTTTTTAGCTTTGACGTCTTCAGATGAAGCTGTTTGTGACTCCTCTTCATCAGCTGAGACCAGTTCAACCAGTTTGATTTGTTTCTTTATTTTTTAGAAGTTTAAAGAGACAAAATGTCCCAAAAGTCCAGTTGAAAAAGAGACAAAAAATAAAATAAAAACACAGTTAATTAATTAATCCTGCATCATATTTCATGTCCAATAAAGATATTTTCTATTTTTACTTTCCTGCTATTTCTATTTTATTCATTTATTTTCTCATCTTTTATATATATATATATATATATTTTTAATTTATTCAATTTTAATTTTTTCAGATTTTTTTCCTTCCTTTTTTCATTTTTATTTCTTTATTGATTATTTTATTATTATTGTTATATTTGTCTTTTCTCTTTGGTGTTTCTTGTGTCTCCACAGACACGATCGCCTCAGTCTGCAGCCAGTTTTGAGCTGTTTTTCTGTTTAGTATTTTCAATATTTACATTGTGCAGATTCTATCTTTTTCTCCTATTATGAAAAAATATGAAAAAAATCCTAATAATTGTGCATGAAGTTTGGTGTCTGGTGAGAAAATCCTGATAGTGACACATGTGTTAGAGGAGATGTGAACATGAGTGTGTGCAAATTATTATTATTATTATTATTATTATAATTATTATTATCTTAAATAAAGACACACAGAAGTAAAAGAGCAGTTCAACATAAAATACATTTGGTTTAAAAACATGTTGGTACATTAATACAGAACATTGAAGCGTCTGGTTGTCCTACGCTGCCTCCTGCTGGCGGAGAAACTCTCCTACAGCAACACGAGACCTTCAGACACATAAAAAGATTCACTTTGAGCTGCTTTAAAGACTTTGGACTCAAATGTTCAGATTGTATAAAAACTGTAGATTAAGACTTTATAGATAAAACAGACAAATATAAGATTACAGCTTTCCAGACACATGGAATCCATCCAGGTCACATGTGATCTGGAGGGTGATGATGACGATGATGATGATGATGATGATGATGGGACGGGATTGTCAGAGCAGAGAGATTGTCCTGTTTATTCCTCTTCTCTACTTTCACCGCTGGGTTTCAGAGAGCCGTTCTGTCCAACAATGATGCTGCTGTACATCTTCTGCTGCTCTTCTTTAAACGAATCCTTCACCTTCCCTCGCTTCAGCCCTCCGTCCCTGTCAGAGAGAAAACATACATATAACATCATATTTACACATAATGAAGGCAGTATCCATACCACAGTGTAGATTTACTCCATAACGTGTGAAAGTTCTTCATTCAAACTGTAGCGTCAGTAGAAGAAACACAGCCAACAACATGTATTTAAAGTATTAAAGCTGTGAGCAGCGTTGGTCGGGACCTCGCACTCTTATTACAAATGAGGGATGTTTCTTACAAGTGTGGTGTGCTTTTATTTTGAAAGTTTGATTGACATGTGTACTGTCAGGTGTGGAGAGACAATAAGTAACTGCAGCTGGACACAGAAAAATACTCATATATTTGAATGCAGAGTGTGAGTGAACCCACACCTTTTTGAACATTTACTGCTCCCACATAGTTTTAGATACAAACTTCATTTGAACTTTAAATGAGTCACAAGACTTTGACCTTTCAGGGCTTATCAAATCCAAACCGTTCGAGTTATTACAAAGTTTTAACAACTTTTTTTCAGCACAGTGTCATTAGTCATGTATCAAAGTTTGAAGCCGATACCATTAACGCCCTCGGAGGAGATAGTGTTTGTTCAGGGTCCAAAATCAGAGCAAAGTCTTACTTTGAAAGGCTAATTGTGGACTTCCTGTTGGATTTAGGTCAGGGGTGTCAGAGTATGATTTGTAGGTCTTGATGAGACGAATAATTGAGTTTTGGTTTGATCTCTCTACAACATTCCTACGGGCCGTGGCGGCCATTTTAGTTACATAGGTGGCGCTAGAGAGCACATTTTTGGCACTTTAGGGGTTAATTTTTACATTTTATCAAATTTTACACCAGACCTGATGTGTGTGCCAAATTTGGTGAGTTTTTGAGCATGTTTAGGGGGTCAAATTTAGGGTTGAAGTGGCGTAATAATAAAGAAACAAACAAACACACGGAAAACAATAGGGTCCTACTGTAAAACAGTAGTCCTCTACCTTTTGGGCTCGGTCCCTAATTAAAGGTTAAACTACTGCAGAACAGCTTCTCTCACTGTGTTATATTATTATATATCATTATATATGACATCACTGTATTATTAAAGAGCAGTTTCACTGCTGTAAATTGGAGGATTTCTTAAAACGACTGCATCACTTCCATTGTAAGATCATTATGAAGGGATCTTCTAATGGTCAGTATGAACATCATTTGGGCTCCTGACTGTTTGAAGAACAGTGAACTGGTCCTTTAAGTATTTGAGTAAATGTTCTTGTGAGTGACGTGTCAGTGATCGGAGGGTTCGTCTTCCTCACCAGGCCAGGTCCAGCAGTCCTCCCTGATGAGCGATGGCAGATTTCACTCTGTTGGCGAACTGAGCGGCGTCTTCACCGTCCTGCTCCGACACACAAACACAGAGTTCATTATGTTACTGGAACACAGTGACATCAGACTGGGACCATTTAAACCAGACACACAGTATTTAGATATTTATATTCCAGATATAGATAATCAGCTGTTTTTTATTGTGAACTGTGCAACACTTTGATTAGTAAGATAAAAACATATTGATTTGGTAAATATGGATGAAGACGGAGTTGTCTGTTCGCATGTGAAACATATAAATGAGCCGAGAAAAGCTCTTTATGAAGATAATCTGTAGATATGTGAAAGTTCTGTATGTGAACTGTGGCTGTCTGTGAGTGTTTCTGACTCTCAGCTCTGATGTTAAACTGTTTAAACCGACGCAAACGTTTTCACATCACAGACGATGAACAACAACTCGAGTCCTGAGGGTAAAACATGAGACTCATGTAGCCGTTATATCAGGTTAGTAAGGGGCGGCCGCTCTGCAGGTGCGCTTGATTTGACTGTAACTGCAGCAACCGGGTGGAGATAAGACTCTTGAATTTGCACCCAAAATGCTGACAAAACTTTCATTTATAATTTCCACTAGCCTCCGTGATGATCGACCAGGACAGAGACAGAAAAAAGGCTCATGAAGAAGAGTTAAAGCACCAAATAATCATCACTGATAAAAAACTGAATACAGAGTGAAACAGATGAAGAGCAGCAGGAGTTAACAGATAATTAGAATTAAAATAACTTCTCTTTCAAATCAAACATCCCAAGATATGAGTGGAAAGTTTAGTTCTTGCAGCTGCATTTAAAACCTTTTTTTTCGACTCAAACGTATCTTAACCAGTCATGTGATGCTACTGGGACCAGTACAGAAAACCACAGATGAACATTTAAAGTCTGTGTAAAGCAACAATAACTCTTCTGAGTTTGACACCACAGAGACGTGTGTTATTAACAACCCTGCCAAATTTGAATGATTAAAAAAAAAAATCACCAAGTATATAAAATTAGGCTTCAAAATTGCTCATCTGTCAATCAAAATATCATCTACTGCGACCTGCAGAATGGAGCCAGATCCAGAATCCACTTCTGAGCCAGAGGACACTGACCCACCTGAGAACCAACCTGCTTCCTCTCAGTCTGCAACACAGCGGTCATTTCTTCCTCCCGTTTATGTTTAGCATAAGCTAACGTTAGCCACATAAAGCATAAAATAAAATCCTGGAAATCACATTATAGACACGACCGCTGACCAGACCTGGTCCAGACATGGGCCTGGTTTTAACTTAAGTCTTGTTCCAGGTGCTTGTGTTCATGTGTTACTAGAAGATGCAGGTTTTGTAAAATAGTGGTGTCTCGTAATCCAGAGAAATCCAACAGGAAATGAAAATAAAAAGATTTCACTCTTGCTTTGTGACCATGTTATATTTGTCTGTTTAACATCTGTGTCATGACATCATATCTGCAGTTTGATTATGTTGAATGATCTTCAGATACGAGCAATATGAGACATATCTGACCGTCTACCTGTAAGGTCATGGGAGGGAGGTACCACACGTTGACCACGATGGCCCAGCTGGTCATCATCCGCAGCAGGTAGCTCACCATGTTGTACTTGGCGCTGTTCCAGAAGGCGTCACCGAAGCGCGGATCATACTGACACACAGAGACACGAACATTCATATCATTAAAGTCTGTTAACTAACTGCAAAACAACAGTAGAGAGTTAAGACACACTGAGTGCAGGCAGCAGAACTATGATCAATAAATAACATTTATTGATCAGATTCTTGCTGATTTTAGTTTTTATTGATGACATCTCCTCCAGCGCCTCCTTCAGGACACACTTCACACTTTTCTCCTCACTACTGGTAAAGCTTTGTATCATGTTGGGAATAATAAACGAGACAAAAAACCATCTCAGCTCCGTGTTGAGACCTGAGTCAGCTGCTCTCACTGATGTGGATCATGAGAAGCAGTTGAAAGGTCTAAAAAAAAAAGCTGGTAAGTGGCCTTTGAGTGTGTGAGAAGAGAATGTTAGTAAGACAAAGAGGAAAATAAATGAATTACTACAATGTTTTTAAAGGTTTATGGAGGATAGTGAGTGTAGTTAACTTGAATGTAAACTAATAAATAATTAATCACTGCAGTCAGCTGACGTGCAGGAAGTTCTGGTGATGAAGAGTTTGTGTTGTTTCTTCTTTCTACCTTGATTGCGACCGGATATATCGTCCCTCCGATTTCAAAGCTTCCCTTCTTGAACATCATGACTGAAGTGTTGTTGATGCAGGTTCCTGTTAGAAAGAGACGACACCATGAAACCACTATCATCATCATCATCATCCTCCTCACATCACAAGCTGCGGCTGACACTGACCTTCAGGAAATATCAGGATGGGAAGTTTGGTCTTGGCTGCGATGTGAGCTCTGAGCCTGCAGAGAGGAACATGTGGTCATGTCATGCAGACAGAAACTTTAATGTTTGACCTTGTCGTGGTCGGATCCTGAATCCTCAGCTAGAGAGCGTTCTGTGGTGAATGTTTGATGTTTAAGAGAACAGCTGAGAGTGAGTCATCACATGTGGTCGCCTCAAACGTCTCTTAACCGCGATGACTCATTGAAAACAAGACTGACTCAGTGTTTCTACAGAGAAGTTGAAGCTTTTTGAATGAGTCAGTTGGAGCAGCTAGCTTAAACGTTAACATACTTCAGGCTTCAGGCGTGAAGCTGCTGGTTGGTCAGAACTCTCTTGGATAATTAATCCATCACAGTTTTTATTCTTCTTCTACTGAAAGATGTTTCTGATGTTGAGATATTGCTGATGAATATTTGAAATGTCACGTTTCAAAGCTGCCAGCAACACAAAAACCAGAGCAGATCAAATCAAACAACTTGTTGGTTTTTTTGTAATTTGAGTGAACTGGTCCTTTAATATACTGCAGTTATACATAATCAATGCTGCTCATCAGCTTCTAATATACTTTTAATATGTTCATATAATAAAATAAAATAAAATAAAATAAAATAAAATAAAATAAATATAATATAATATACTATAATATAATAAAATAAAATAAAATAAAATAAAATAAAATAAAATAAAATAAAATAAAATAAAATAAAATATAACACTTGATTGATCACTGGTAGGATATCAGTTATATGTTGTCACAATATTTCACTGAGTTTAAAGACTTCCTGCACTCAATAACGTTTGTTTTTCTTCTTCTTCTTCTTTCAGTTTCACTTTTCTAAAGTTTCTCTGAGCTCATTAAAAATCTGATCTTTATGGGTCTATGAGCAGGATTTATGACATCACAACTATCACGGAGCCAATCGTGGTCCAGTATCCGACTTTTACACCAGTGTGATGTGGAAACTTGAAGCCTCCAGAACACAAACACTGAGAACTTTGATTTTAAACTGGTAGTTATATTTTCTTTGTGGAGAAACTACATCAGTGTGTGAAGGTCAGTCAGGTTGCTCCTGTTATTTCCTCTCTGAAGTTTCTGTTCTTTGTCTGCAGGAAACAGCAGCGACTGATATTTCCTGCAGGTTCTCCTCCTGCTGATGTTTCTCTTTGTCTCACCTGCTGGTCACAGCGTGGCGGTCTTTCATCTCCGACCTCTCGAACCAAACATGAGGGCACGACCTCACCATCGACCTCTGAATGACCCCCATCAGTCCTCCGTGGATCTGACCCACCTGTAGAGCACAGAGCAGTACTCACATACTTTACTGCAGTAAAAGTACATAAGTATTATGAGCTTGATGTAGTTAAAGTATTGCAGTAAAAGTACATAAGTATTATGAGCTTGATGTAGTTAAAGTATTGCAGTAAAAGTACATAAGTATTATGAGCTTGATGTAGTTAAAGTATTGCAGTAAAAGTACACAAGTATTATGAGCTTGATGTAGTTAAAGTATTGCAGTAAAAGTACATAAGTATTATGAGCTTGATGTAGTTAAAGTATTGCAGTAAAAGTAGTGGTTTTGGTCCCTCTGACTGATATATTATTATATATGACATCATTAGATTATTAATAGTGAAGCATCAGTGTTAGAGCAGCATGTTACTGTTGTAGCTGCTGGAGGTGGAGCTAGTTTACACTACTTTATATACAGTTAGCTAGTTTAGTCCAGTGGTTCCCAACCTAGGGGTCGGGCCCCTCCAAAGGGTCAGCAGATAAATCTGAGGGGTCGTGAGATGATTAATGGGAGAGGAAAGAAGAAAAAACAAATCGTTTTTGCTGAAATATTGGATCATTTGAACATTTATTGAAATGAAAGCATGTGAGAAGTTTAGAGGGAAAAATCACTATTTGGTGGAGCTGTTAACAACTCATAGACATGTGAAATGTGACCCCGACTACACACTGCTTTTTGTAAGACGTCAAAAGACAAAAAGGTTGGAAACCACTGGTTTCATCTTTAACAATGTGTTGTATTTTAAAAGCTTGTTATATTATCCATTGTGTCAAATCTTCATCTGAGATGTAGTGGAGTGGAAGAATAAAGTGCTGCGTCCATGACACTCACCATGGCGTAGCAGCCGTCGTTGGCCAGAATCACCACGTCGATCGGTGTTGTGTGATTGGCGACACATATTCCTCCTTTCTGTGGTTTATTTTGTCTGTAGGAATAAGAGGAAGACACACACATGTGTGTGATGTTGCTTTGTCAGCAGCTGCTGCTGTGTGAACTCTGGTAATGTGATTGCGGCCGTAGCTGCGTGTGTGACACGTGCAGCTGAGACTGACTTGTTGTGGTAATGGACGGTGGCCGACAGTCCTCTGGCACAGATCCTGTAGCAGGTCAGATGAACCAGCTCGCTCAGCCAGTTCTTCGCACTGAAACACAGGAAGTACACAAAGTTTCACCTGCATCATCATAAAAATGCCACGTTAGAGCCAAAACCTTGAATCAGAGCTGCAAGAATCAGTCAGTTGACAGAAATTAATCTAAAAAATACTAAATATCGTCTGGTTCCAGCTTCTTAAATGTGAATATTTTCTGGTTTCTTTAGTTCTCTATGACAGTAAAATGAATATATTTGGGTTGTAGAGACATTTTAGGTTGTATCTTGAGTTTTGCCCTTACGAAAACCACATGTGCCCTGAATATAATGCATGTGAAAAGGTCGAAAACACATGTGCCCTTGAATGTATCACATGTGAAACGTCCGAAAAACCACATGTGCCCTGAATGTATCGCATGTGAAATGTCCCAAAACCACATGTGCCCTGAATGTATCGCATGTGAAATGTCCCAAAACCACACGTGCCCTGAATGTATCGCATGTGAAACGTCCGAAAAACCACGTGCCCTGAATGTATCGCATGTGAAACGTCCGAAAAACCACGTGCCCTGAATGTATCGCATGTGAAACGTCCGAAAAACCACGTGCCCTGAATGTATCGCATGTGAAACGTCCCAAAACAACATGTGCCCTGAATGTATCGCATGTGAAACAGTCACATGTGCTTTTTTGTACGGGTGGTAACCAGTGATCGGCATTTTTTTTTACCATTTTCAGACAATTTAAAGACCAAACAACTAATTGATTAATCAAGAAAGTAATCGTTAGAGAAATCAAAGTCTGAATGTGTTTCTGTGTTTTGTTGTCGTACCTGCTCTCAGGCAGAAATCCCACCAGAGTCGTTCCGATCACGAGCCACGACAGGCCGATGATGGCCAGAGTGATCCTGCAGCAGAGAGGAAGAACGTGTTAATTACGGCGTCTCATGTTCGTAGAGACGTTCGTCATTTCTGTCAGAACTAGTAAACATGTGAGATCTGTGAACACGGCGGCATGAAGCATGCTGGGTGCTGGATAGTTTCTGTGAGGACGTGAGCGTCTGCGTCGCGTCACACCGACCTGAGCGGGAAGAGGACGCAGTAGCGTACGAAGACGCCCAGCACCCAGATGACGGTGAGGCGGAGGCTGATGTAGCGGAAGTTCTGGTTGGTTCGGGTCAGCAGGTTCCAGGAGGCCAGCTCCTCGGAGGAGAAGCGCTGGGTCACCTGGTCGTCCACGATGCTCTCCATACCTTTCTTGTAGAAGAAGAAGGCGTCGCTCAGACAAAACTTCCCCCCCGCCAGGGAGCGAGAACGCCGCAGCTGCCCCATCTCCTCCTCCATGGAGCCCCCCGCTCGCTCAATGATCCCTGGAAACAAACACAAACCTGGAGGTCAGAGACGGACTACAGAGCAGACATGTGACTGCGTATAGAACCAATCACAGCGTTTGATTACAATAACGTCAGGGTAGAAAACCACAGCGTCACGTACGTACAGCAGGACGAGAACTACTCAGATATGATCTCTACTGACTGCTGTGTTTGAAGAGTAGAGGAAGGTTCAGGCTGCTGGGATCGGTCAGATCACTGAGTTTAACTGTATGTCTTTAAACGTTACAGTTACGGCTGAAAATAACAACAGAAATAAACAAGTTTGCACAGTTCAAACCCACCGTCAGCTGTTCACCTGGAGGTGATTGTTGTTGTTGTTGTTGTTGTTGTTGTTGTGACGTCATGGTGATTCGGTCGATATGATTGACGATTAGTGACAAGAAACGTTTGAAAGAGTGACAAGGTGATATTTTTTACTCATTATTTTGTTTTTAATTTATATATATATTCATTTTTTTCTAATTTTGTTACTATTAATATTATTTTTTATTGTAAATTACACTATAAACTGTGTTTTGTCTGTTTATTTGAGTGTTTGTTTTGTTGTTTTGTTTCTTTTCGTTCTCATTTTAAAGGTGCAGTGTGTTTATCAGCAGGACGGACTGATTTAATGAAAATATTGAAATAATTACTTATGAATTGATAATAATTTAGATTCTTGAGCAATTATCTTTTTTTTGATCTATTCTGGTTAATGAGATGATGATGATGATGATGATGATCAGCTGTGACAGGAGGAAGAGGCGGGACAGAAGTTACCTCAGCAAACAGGTATCTTTACAGTCTTTGACCTCACGTTCGTTAACGAAACGTTATCATGTTGTTGTTTTATAATAAATCAATCAAAACGAAGGAAACAATATCTGCGACTCGTTAAAGTGATTCAGCCTCAACATTCATTTTACCGTCAAATATGATGAAGAAAAAAGTGAAAATCATCACATTTAGAGACTGAAATTAGAAGATTTTTGCTTAAAAAACAACTGAAACTATGAAACGATGATCAAACTAGATGCTGATTAATTATCTTTCGATTGACTAATTGATTAATTGATTAATTGTTGCAGCTCTAATGACGTTTTGTTCTCATTTATCTAAAGTCTTTTCTGTCAAACTTTCTTAATTATATGAATGTTGCTGTAAAGATGAATCAGCACTTTTGTCTTTATTTACACTTTAAATTGATATTTTTGGATAGTTTGATGTTATACAGACGTTGCTACAACGTTTTAAAGGTTTATGATTGGTTCTGTTCTGATCTTTAGTTTGATGTTTTCTGAAGATCTTTCGTTCATCAGTTGAACAAACTTATTTTAACTTTCAGTGTTTTTATCTGTAGTTTTAAGCTTCAACATTCTGTTTATCGTATAAATGCTGTTTGTTGTATTTTGTTTTACGTTGGACTGAATCTGTGTGTTTTTGTTGGTAATAAATGAAACAATCTCTCTTATTTACAGTCTACAGCGTCACACGTCAGCTGAGCAGAAAACACTTAAGCAGATTGTGTTGCGTAACGTCAGACATGTGACTCATTAACTAATAACTAAAAGCAACAGGAATCAGGAGGTCGTTGACCTCTCAGCAATGTTTAACCCTTTCACTCACACTTTCACCTCAAGTCATCTCCGTCTGCAGGTATTCATTCAGCTCTGAAGCTTTATGATGTTTCACATTCAAACCTGAGAGACGATTTATTTTACAGATGCTCTAATTTTATAGTCATTTCCTGGAAATTTGCAGGTTATTAACGGTTAATTTTTACAGACACGGTGAAAGTGTAAAGAGTGTTCAGTTGGTTTAGTTGTGTAGACTCTGTATTTACTCTGGTTTTGTGTTTACTACATATCAGAACAACAAGTTGTTTCTTAAGACTCATGAACACATTTCCTGTATGTTTCCAAATCACATGAGAAATGTCCTGAGAATTACACAACAGCTGCTGTTAGTACAATTAGTAAGAAAGCTTCTGATGATGTAATATCATTAAGAACTTTTGCAAATGTATGAACCCAAATATAATATAATACTATAATAATATCAACTAAACCAATTAAACACTTTTTCCAGTTTTTTCTTGTAATTTGCAGCAACGTGTCTGTAAATGAATCATTAAATTCCTGCAAATTACCCACAAAAACACGTTATTTTCTTGTAGTTGCAACATGTACAGTTGATTTTCACACAAAATGATTCTGCAATTATTCTGATAATCAATCAATCGTTAGTTATTATAAAAAAAAGCTTCTGTGATGATTTGCTGCTTTTCTCTGTTTGATATGATTATAAACTGAATATCTTTGAAACTATGATGGAATCAAGAAAAATAATCTTCAGATTAATTAATAAACATTAGATCATTATTTTGATAATACAATAATCATTTTTTAAGCATAAATGTCGAACATTTGTTGGTTTCAGCTTCTCAGATGTGATGATTTGTCATAATTGACTGAGTATTTTTGTGTTTTGGGCTGTTTGACAGACAAAAACAAGACTTTTGTCAAGTTTTTACTACTTTCTGACATTTTATTGACAAAACAATTTATTGATTAACTGAGAAAATAATCAGCAGAATAATTGATAATGAAAATAATCCTCAGATTAATTCATAAATATAAACATTAGTAGCAGTAGATTAGAAATAATCTGGATCAGAACAGCACATATTTAATAAAGGCACCAGCAGGATTGTGTGTCAGTAGTTCACTGGGGCTACTGGTCTGACTGGTTTTCTGTGCTGACGGTAGTTTGTTTTATTGGTACGTAAACACAGTTTTAACAGGAAGGGACGTTATTTAAGGAGGGAACAGACTTCCTAAGAAATGGGACATTCTTTACCGTCACGTTGGATATTTTAGTGTCGTTAAATGCAGCATTTTTCCCCACGTTACACTGTTTTAACCCAAACCACAGGAAGGACTGGTCTATCACCTGGAAGCACAAACGTTCCTCCATTTGAAACTATTTGAATTTGATCACGTGATCTTGCACAATCAATACTAATGCACACGCGTACCAACAGACGCTTCCTTTAATAAAACGAGGCCACGTCTAAATTAATTAATTACACTCTTAAGTTTTGTTCTGCAGCATGAAAATAGAAGAAGAAGGTAAAAACACGCAGAAATCATCATTTAAACCCTCGTGCGAGGCTGAAGCTGAGCGCCGGGTCACGTTCAGGTCACGTGACTTGATTGTTTCATTGTTCTTTGTGTTTATCTCAAAGTTTTTGCTTTTTAGTCATTCTGTTAGTATCAGAAAGCACACATTGTTTATTTTCATTGATTTAATGTGTCAGTTTCAGTCATTTTTGTAAATTCATAACTTTTCACAGGAAACTGAATTAAATGCTTATTATAAGTAATATATATTTATAATACTATAAACTTTTTCAGACTTGTCAGATGCTTGTTTGGGATCCGCTGACTCTGATCCAGATCTCTGCCGACAGATTTGACATTTAAAATAAAGTTGTGTGAGTGTGAACCGAGTTTCAACAACAGTTTGCCGTGTTGACACAGCGTGAGGCTGCTGCGTGCCGAAGGGTCAGACATGTGCTGATGTTGCACGCGGCGGTGAGCACACACTCACTGTTTCACTGTTTCACAGTCAACTCTGTGTTACGCAACCTGCCGTTGCATCATCAGCCTGAGACACGGCACCCCGACATCAGAGGCTGAAACTGACCAATGGGGAGCCCCCATACTCACACACACACACACACACACACACACACACACATACACACACATACACACTCACATACATGGCGTCACATGATCTGTGTCTGCAGCTGAAACAAATCCCTCATACAGCAGGACACAATGTACTGAGAGCACAAACAAGGAAGTTCAGCTGCTGCTTCCAGCTCATGAAGAGTCAGGATGAGAAGAAAAACCTGCACAGAAATATGTAAATAAATAACCGCCCTGATGATTATTAACTGTTTGAACACTGGGCTGCTTTTACCAGCAGCTCCAGGCTACACTAGTAGGAGTCGAGTTGCATTGTGGGTAATGTAGGCGTCAGGTTTTGACAGAGAAGAAGAAGGTGTGGAATAAAAAACGATGATGATGATGATGATGATATCTCCGTCCGTCATGAGTCTTTCTGCTTAATGAATACTGAGCTTATTAACTTCCAGATGTGACGGATCCACATTGAACACGGTTTCTCTGTCGACGTCATGATTGAATTCAGTGTTTACAAGTTAAGGCTGCAACTAACGATTATTTCCTCTATGAACTGATTAGTTGTTTGGTGAGAAATGTTTCCCAAAGTCCAACATGACGTCCTCAAATGTCTTGTTTTGACCACAACTCAAAGATATTCAGTTTACTGTCATAGAAACGAAAGAAACAAGAAAATATTCACATTTAAGAAGCTGAATCAGAGAAATTAGGATTTTTTCTTAAAAAAAAAAGACTCAAAACGCAGATTATCAGCAGAAACTCTGAGTCCAGAGAGGAAAAGTCGTATCCAACAACAGTCAGGAGTCCAAATGAACATTAAAGCTGTTTTTCTTGCTGTAATCATTCCTCCTGTTCATACTGACCATTAGAAGATCCCTTCATAATGACCTTACAATGGAAGTGATGGAGGACAAAAATGTATTCAAAGTTTATCTGAAGCTAATATGAAGCTTCAGCGTCCAAATGAGTCAAATCAAGTAGATATCTTTCAACGTTACAGTCTTTTTAGTGTCAAAGTTCCTCTTTTTGTTACTATACTTCCACCTGCAGCTCAACAGGGAAACACAAAGACTGTAAATGTGTCAGATATCCACTTGATATGACTCAGACTGAGCTGAGACTTTTAAATGAAGGAGATCTTTTAATATCCAGTATGAACAGCGTTCAGTTACAATAAGTCTCTTCTAGTTTGGCTTGAATAGACGCTGTTCTCACAACAGTCACATCACCAGAGATCAGATATGAATCCTATCTAAGACCACACATGCAAGTAGCCCAGATCTGATATCAGAGGAAACCAGAAACATGATAAAACAGCCACTATATTCAGTTTACCATCATGTATGATAAAGAAAAGCAGTAAATGATCACATTTGAGAAGCTGAAACCACCTAATTTTGGATATTTTTGCTTGTAAAAATGAGTAAAACAACTATTTAACTGTCAAAGCTGTAGAACATTTCCTCCACCAGTGAGTTAATATGAACAGACTCACCATTGGGCAGAGGAACCGGCACACTGGGCTGCTCCTGCCGTCCTCTCTGGATCCGTACGGTGGCCCACTATAAAGAGAGTTATTTTCAGATGACCTCTGACACGATGCGGCACACGATTGCCTCACTGCTCACAGATGTGAAGTAAGAAGTTCTGCTAAAAGGACAAACTGTCGCTGTACGTGTGTGTGTGTGTGTGTGTGTGTGTGTGTGTGTGTGTGTCGGTTACCTCCAGGATCTTGACCAGGATCTGGATGTAGACGCCGGTGACGCCCAGCGAGAGACCGAACATGGCGGGCAGCATGATGAGGAACAACACCACAAACATCCACACCTGGAAAACACCTGCAGCCACACACCACAGGTCCTCCATCGCTGCTCTACAAGCTCAGGATCACGTCATCGTCTGCAAAACAGCAGAGTCAACGTGATCCAGACTGACATATCTCCACATTTTTAACCTTTTCACATGTAATTTTAATGCAGCTGTTTAGGTTTACTTGGCTAGGGTTAGAGAAACATCATGGTTTTGGGTTAAAACACTAAAATGTGGTAAAAATGTCCAGTTGTTGGTCTGGAACTGCTGCAGTCTAACCATCCACCAACACGCCGCCTCCTAATAAGCCAAAAATCACCTTATAAAAGGAAAGGAAGTCGTATTATATGACGTCACGTCTCTGGGAAGGACTGACGTGTCACCTGCACGCAGTCTGAAGATGTAAAGTTTTATTTGTACACAGATTGAAGACAACAGGCCGAAACTAACGATCATTACTGACTAAGAAGCTGATTATTTTCTCAGTGGATTCGTTTTTTTGTTGATGAAATGTCAAAAAATTGTGAAAAAATTACAATTTATAATGTGTGTGACGGCGCTCAGCCTTGCAGCCAGTCTTTCCCAGTGGTCACTCACGTCAGAGAGATAAATAGTCTGAGTCCTGCTATCAGCGCCGTCAGCTGGAGAGTCGATCACACTGGACGGTAGAGGAGGAGATGCAGAGACGCTGATACGTCTGTTTAAACAGGAGTTTAATGACTTCACTGCATTTAACAGCAGCTGACAGTCAGAAACACTCGCTGCTGTCCTCCACCTCCATCATCTCACACTGATTCATTTTGAAAGAGTAACGACCAATGAGGAAACTACAACACAGCCAGCCGACCAATCGTGTAACTTCATCACTCACTAACAGTTACGCACTAACTGGTCTGTTGCCACTCCAGCCAATCAGAATCTCTCGGCTCCAACCAGATACTGTTCTGGCCACAAGCCAAAGAGAAAGAAGCTTTAATAAGGTCGTAAAGCTGAGTGAGCTAATAACTGATGAAGTAAAGATTTAGTTATGAAGCACTGAACACAAAACAAAACGTTAGCCTACTACCTGCCTCACATTAAAAACATCTAACAAGCATGTTAGTAACAACTAGATATATTTAGTGACGTCTGTATTTTAAGATTATTTCATTTATAGTAACTTAAATCTTCATCTGTGATGTAACTAACTGTCAGATAAATGTGGAGTAAAAAGAAAAACTCAAGTAAACTAAAGTACATTTACTCAATAACTGTAACTTGTGCATTAATTGTGTGATTTATTTGATTCTCCTCTTCAGTGAACTGACAGCTGCTGTTACTGTACAGCAGAGTGGACACAACTAACTGACTAATCGATTGACGGAAAATTAATCTGCAACTATTTTAGTAATTGATTAACTGTTTTATGTCTTTTTTTTTTCTTTTTTTAGCATAAATACCAAACATTCATTGTTTCCAGCTTGAAGGTTTCATGCTTCTCTTTGATACTTTCTTGGAAACTGAATATATTTGTCTGGTCTGTTAAAACAAGGAACAAAACAAAAGGACTTTATGGAAATTGTGATGTTCATTTTTCACTATTTTCTGACATTAACCGAGTAAATAATCAGTAAACAGTAATTAATCAATAATGAAGGTACGTGTCAGTCGCATCGTTATAGTTTACAGATGTTACGTACAAAACATATAATTATCTTATAAATGATGTTTTATTTGTGTTAATTAACGAACAAAACACATATAAAGTAGTTGAAAGTAGCTCAATCACAACTAACTACGTTAACATGCTGCTTACATGTAAATGTATTAATAATAATATAATGACATGTTATTTATTTAACATTTGAAGACTGAAAGAAGCCACTTTGCATTAAGAATATTTACTTTTCTGATACTTTAAGTACATTTTGCTGATAATTCCGACTAAAGACTGTGAATGTAGGACGTTTACTTGTACTAACGTCTTTATAACTGTTGTATTTCTACTGTTATTTATCTGAGTCAGTTAAAGGATCAGAGTATTACAGTAACGTTAAAATACTTTAACATGTACTTCACATTCCTGCTCTGCGTTACTGAGGAATTCCAGCTGCACCGTTAGTCGAAGTCAGACTTCTGGTTTTAGCGAAACTTAACTACACTTAAAAAAAAAACAGAATAACAGCGACATAAACAACAACAAACACGGATATCTTGTTAGAATAAATACCTGAGAAGTCGTTGAAACCGTCACAGCTGTGCTAAATGTCCCGAAGCACAAAGAAACTACAGGATCTGAGATCCCGACGTGAAGCGAAGTCAGAACGCCCCTGCGACTGTATGGAGTCACGTTAGGGTCAAAATTATTCGACAAAAAAACCTCCAAAGCGTCAAATAAAAATGTGTGGTCTTAAAACGAGAGTGTTTCTCATCTGTTTTTTCATTGTATGACAAGACATTGTATACAAGAATGTTCTGGAGTGATGTAGCCAACTTTCGGGTAAAAAAAAAAAAAACTAAAAATAAATGTGTGATGTAATGCTATATTTTAATCAAGCTAAGATTGAAAATAACATACATACAACTATGTATTATTTTTGGAAAGTTCCACATTCATAAGAAATAAATCTCCAGGAAGCAAGTCAACTTTCCTGCACTTTATTAATGAATTTAAACAATATAGCACCATTTTATCTGATGTTATAAAAAAACAGAACGCTGTTAAGACCTTTAAGTAATTAAATGAATATAAAATGCTGCATATAACACAAATTCTGGCATTGTAAAATATAAGCATTTTTTGTTTGTTTTTGTCTTCTTTTTTTCATTTTGTTTTCTATTTTCTATGTATCTGTTTGTACCTCTGTATGTGAACATGTGTACAATAAGTGAAAAAAAAAGCATCAAACAAATTTTAAAAAAAGTAAAGATTTTTTTTACTTACTTTTGAGACATTATAAACAACCCAAAAATATCACAGGACATTACATTTGTCTCCCAGTTTCTCCTGTGCACCGTCCATCTCAATTACAATAATAATTTTATATTCAAGACCTGCACATCAGAATCAACATTACAGAAACGAACAGATATCATAAAAAGAAAAGAAGGGAAGAAAAAGACCAAAAAAAAAGGGAATCTGTGGAATTAAATTTGTGTCACAATAATTGACTAAAAACTCCCCAGCATCATACAAATATATATATATATATATATATATATATATATATATATATTGAAAGTGAATAAAAATACAATGAAAGTAAAACATTCATTTTTCAGTTTCAGGTTTGTTTGTTTTTTTTAAATTCTCCTCTGCACTATCACAATTTTATATTCAAGACCTACACATCAAGATCAACATTACACAAAATGAACAATTATCATAAAAAGAAAAAAAAAGGGAATAAAAAGGAAAAAAGGGAAGCAGGTGGGTCCCCATTAGCCCATTACCTTAGAGAGATGGGTCAACTGTGAAAAATGAGGCAGCAAATCTGAAAAAGGTGACCACAAAAGAGAAATCCCGATCAGTGAAAGAAATGCAGCCCATTTATATAGTTTTACATTTTGCCTTTAAGGTCTTTTTTTGCTTTCAATTTATTCATGTATTTATTTGCATATTTGTTTATTTATTTATGTTTCATGCTGGGGAGAATTTGTTCAATTATTATGACACCAATGTAATCCCATAAATTAGCTTCCGACCGTCAGACTGCGCCTGCGCAGAGAAAACGCACATTTTTGCTGCGTTTATGTTGCGGCTCAGTGACGCTCCTGACGTCACCAACCTTCATCAACAAGCAGCATGGCGGAGCCGACGGTCCGGATGTCTGGGATAGTTTTAGCTTCTCTAATGTTTCAGCATGTTAACAGCGATTCAGACGTGGTGAGAAATATATTCACATTTTTTAAAAAATGAATGTTTTTGTTGTGTTTTTGTTTTTACTGGACGCTCGTGGGCGGCGAGTTTAAATGCTTTGCTAGCTAGCAAACAGAAGTGAAACGTCCCTGTGTTGTTTATTATTAGCCAACTTTTAAGTTGTTTAGTTGTTGTTTAACAGTGTGGTTGTCGAGGTTTCAGCCTGTGATTTGGAGTATTTGTCGTGTAAGTGAAGCTAAAACTTTTAGCACGATATTAATACAACTTTTAACCAAAGCTGAGGTTCAACAGACTCTCGACGCTCCGGACTCCGTTCAATAATCTGCTAATTTAATAAGAAACTGATTATTGACAAGTGTGCAACTATATAGAAGATGACTAAAGACAGTATAAGACTCTTGTTGGTCTGCTGGTTAATTCAGAACATGTTGAACCAAACAAGTGATATTTACTTCAGTTACATTTCATGTTTAAGAGCTGGCGGCCAGTTACCGCCCACTATGTGGTCTGATACAGTATATTTACTGGAATAAAGAGCGTTAAATATACAGTATCAGTCTAAAGTCTGGACACATCTGCTCATTCAAGACATTGTAGAACAAAACTGAAGTTCTGCAGTAAGCAAAAAGTGTTAAACAACTAGAATACATTTCATATTTTAGATTCCTGAGATGAGCCGGTGTTTGTTTTCATGACACTGTTGATAATATCTGAACCAGCTTCATGAGGTCGACACCTGGATGCTTTTCTAACAGTGTTGAAGGAGTTTTCACATCCAGCTGATGGGTTTAGGTCTGGTGATTGTGGAGATCAGCTCATCTGCTGCAGCTCTTTATCATTCAGACCTTACAGAGTCTGGAGGTGTTTGGGTCATTTGGGTCGTTGTCCTGCTGAAGAACAAATGATTGTCCCATTAAGCACAACTTCAGCTTCTCTGCGTCTCATAAAGACACGACAGTTGGAAACAAACATCTCAAATTTGGACTCATCAGACCAAAGAACAGATTTCCCCTCGTCTAATGTCCTTTCCTGGTGTTTCTCTTCTTCTTACTGGTCTCCATCAGTCCTGTTTCTCTTCTTCTTACTGGTCTCCATCAGTCCTGTTTCTCTTCTTCTTACTGGTCTCCATCAGTCCTGTTTCTCTTCTTCTTACTGGTCTCCATCAGTCCTGTTTCTCTTCTTCTTACTGGTCTCCATCAGTCCTGTTTCTCTTCTTCTTACTGGTCTCCATCAGTCCTGTTTCTCTTCTTCTTACTGGTCTCCATCAGTCCTGTTTCTCCTCTTCTTACTGGTCTCCATCAGTCCTGTTTCTCTTCTTCTTACTGGTCTCCATCAGTCCTGTTTCTCTTCTTCTTACTGGTCTCCATCAGTCCTGTTTCTCTTCTTCTTACTGGTCTCCATCAGTCCTGTTTCTCTGCAGCAGTTCTACCATGAAGTCTCCTCAGTTGATCCTCAGTTGATGTTGAGATGTGTCTGCTGTGATGATGGTTGGTCTGGGATCTAATCTGAGGTGTTAGTTGTTGAATTCTGACGCTGGCAGTCTGATGAACTTCTCCTCTGCAGCAGAGGAACTCTTGTTCTTCTTTTCCTCATCAGATCCAGTTTCATCACAGCGTTTGATGGTTTTCGCGACGACACTTAAAGAAACTTTCAGAGTTGTTGAAATGTTCTGGACTGACTGACCTTCATGTCTTAAAGTAATGATGGACGTCGTTTGTCTTTACTGAGCTGAGCGGTAACTTACTGCAGTATTTGAACAGGACTGTTTGCTGTGTACTAACATCACCACGGCAACAAGTTCCACCAGTTAACTATTAGCGAGTCTCAGCTGTTAACTGGAAACCATCCAGGTGTCGACCTCATGAAGCTGGTTCACATATTATCAATTCAGAAAAAAAGTAAAAATAAAGAAAAACCCTTGAATGAGTAGATGTGTCCAAACTTCACTGTATATTATATTAAGTGTCTGTTTAATGTGTTTCTGATAAATGATTTTAATTCCTAAACAGGATCAATATAGTTGTTGATGTAAAAGACTAATAATTCTTTACTTAAATAAATTTAAAATTAACACTCATAAGAGTGAACATAGTGGATGTTTCAGACCACAGTCAACGTTTCACTTTTAAATCATGATATATATATAATATATATATATATGTATATTGTATTTGGTGTCTGCAGGAAGGTTTGATCCTCGGAGAGAGTAAATTTGAAGAGCAGATCACCATCAGTGACTCTCAGGCTGATCACATTCACATCGAGGAAATATACAGTAAGTTATCCAGTGTTACATCCTCACTGACACATATAATATAATATAATATAATATAATATAATATAATATAATATAATATAATATAATACAGGAAAGTACATTTACTCAAGTGTTTATGCTGCTTTATATTTCTCCTGCAGGAAGTATTTGACTTTTACAGATGCAGTTACTGGTCACTTCTCAGATTAATTAAATTTATATACAAAATCTTCAATAATCTTATAAGTTATAAATATGACAGCAGCGGTTCCCAACCTGTTTGACTTGTGACTGATCTGAATAAAGAGACTGAATTGTCTTAATTGAATATGATGATAATCTAATTGTAAGATTATTATGGTGATTCTCTTATAATTATTGTAATGATATTTTTATTTATAGTCATTTTGAAGAAGGCTTTGATTATAGTGTTTATTTATATGGTATTAATATGATATTTTATAGTGATTTGTCAGTCACATGATGAATGGATTAATTGTAGATAACGGTGCGTTCATGTGCTTGAAGTTGGGAAGTCGTCATTGCTTGTTGGTCGTTTTGTGGAAACAACATGAACGCTATAAAGACGTTATTTCATCTCAGACTTGTTGCACCTGTACGTTCCATAAATACACTAAAATATTGCTTTATCTGACTTGTTATCAGGGTTAATGCTAATAAATCACTTTTCTAACTAATCTATGTCACTCCAACAGTTTACAACCTAAAACCGTATTACAAATTACAACTGAGCAAAACATTTCTTTGCAGAGTTTCCTGCCATCAACCAAATATTTACTGTCATCCGTCACATTTCTGCGTACATGACGTCAACTTTCAGCAAGTTGGTACCAAAATTTTCTCCTGGTTGTTGTTCTGACTTCAGTCCCGCGGTACCAGGCAGTCAGAGATCTCTTCCTGCTGAAGTTTGGGGATTTCTAGATGCACAGTAGCTGTTTGAATAGCGATGATAACAACTGCTAATAAACCCACAGCTCTTACACTCTGTCAACGACAAAACTCTCTAATTGTTTCCATCCAGTTTTAACAATGAAAGCTGGCAGACTGTCCTCAGTCTCTGAGAGCGAAGCGTTGACCTGTGAGTCTATTCCGACATGAGGGAGCGTTCATGTAAAGTTTCCCAGTTGGGAACTCATTTTTCCAATTATTCCGACACCACATAAATGCCACATGAGGGAAACAGAAGCAGCATCTGGTGAATAACAAGTTGTTTACTGGAGAAGAGTTTGTTTTAATCATCTCACCACCCCTCAGATTTATCTGCTGACCCTTTGGAGGGGCCCCGACCCCTAGGTTGGGAACCACTGGACTAAACTAGCTAACTGTATATAAAGTAGTGTAAACTAGCTCCACCTCCAGCAGCTACAACAGTAACATGCTGCTCTAACACTGATGCTTCACTATTAATAATCTAATGATGTCATATATAATAATATATCAGTCAGAGGGACCAAACCACTACTTTTACTGCAATACTTTAACTACATCAAGCTCATAATACTTATGTACTTTTACTGCAATACTTTAACCACATCAAGCTCATAATACTTATGTACTTTTACTGCAATACTTTAACTACATCAAGCTCATAATACTTATGTACTTTTACTGCAATACTTTAACTACATCAAGCTCATAATACTGATGTACTGTAGCATTTTTCCTGCAGTACTTTTACTAGTAACGGAGTATTTTTACCTTGTTGAATTATATTTTCTTCCATAACTTCATAATAAATCTTTATTTCTTGAACAGATGTCCAGAAGCACATCGCCTGCCACAAGCTGAACCAGTGAGTAGCAGATTCTATTAGTTCTATCAGTCCAGCAGTGTTTTTACTGTCGTATGACATCATGATGTTTGTGTGTACGCAGCTTCTATAACAGCGTAGGAGAGGTGAACGTGGATGCAGTGAAGAAGATCCTGGCTGACAATAAGCAGGTAAGTCAGTGTTCAGACTGTAAGAATCCGTGTTTAAAAGACTTCATGTGGACGGATGATGTGTTTTGTGTTGGATGCTGGAGGAGAGCGTGATCGGTTGGTACCGCCAGCGGAGGAACACGGATCAACAGATGACGTTCAGGGAAAGGATCGTCCATGAGAAGCTGAAGAGCGCTCTGTCCAACCCTCACATGATCTTCCTGCTGCTGACGCCCAGCAAGTTAACGTCTCCGTCGCCGGGGTCGACCCACAGGATGGAGTACGCCGCCTTCATCTCACGCAGCAGGTGACGACTAAAATAAACACGCTAAAGTGGATATCTGACACGTTTACAGTCTGTGTGTTTCCCTGTTGAGCTGCAGGTGGAAGTATAGTAACAAAAAGAGGAACTTTGACACTAAAAAGACTGTAACGTTGAAAGATATCTACTGGATTTGACTCATCTGGACGCTGAAGCTTCATATTAGCTTCAGATAAACGTCATACAGGTCATTATGAAGGATCTTCTACTGGTCCGTATGAACAGGAGGATGATTACAGCAAGAAACACACTGACTGTTGCTTTAAGACTCACTTAGAAAATTGTGAAACTGTCCTTTAACATCAGGATGTTTTTCTGTCATCGGAGTAGAAACGGAAATCTGTAAAAAAAAAAAAAAAAACAAATTGCGAAATAATATTGCTTCAAAGTTGTTTCCACACTCAGAGCTGTGATGTAGAAATGATGATGATGATGATGATGATGACAGTCTCTGTTTTAAACTGCAACTAATGATCATCAATTAATCTGTTGATTAGATTTGATTAATCGATTAGTTGTTTTGTCAGAAAATGGTGAAAAATGTGGATCAGTTTTTTTCCCCAAAGATCAAACATCTTGTTTTGTATTTTCTATTTTAATTTCATATTTTGATTTTCTCTTTTTTAATCCCATCTATCACCTTTAGGGCTGCAGCTAACGATTATTTTATTGATTATTGATTGTTATCGTCAATAATTGTTTCCCAAAAAGTCCAACATGACGTCTTATAATGTTTTGTTTCATCCAGAACTCAAAGATCTTCAGTTTACTGTCATAAAGACTAAAGAAACCAGAAAATATTCACATTTAAGAAGCTGAAATCAGAGAATTTGGACTTTTTTCTTCTTAAAAAAATGACTCAGAATGATGAATCAGTTATCAAAACAGTCGGTTTGGACAAAACAAGATATTTAAGGACGTCATCTTTGACTTTGGGAAACACTGATCATCATTTTTAACCATTTACTGACTTTTTATAGAATAAACTACTCGATTAATCAACAGATGAACATAAGAGTTAGTTGCAGCTCTGTTAAATCAATGTTTTATCTTTCTACAGTGTCCACTATCAGTGTATAAAAGCTGTGTGCTCTCTCTCTCTCTCTCTCTCTCTCTCTCTCTCTCTCTCTCTCTCTCTCTCTCTCTCTCTCTCTCTCTCTCTCTCTCTCTCTCTCTCTCTCTCTCTCTCTCTGCTGTCATGGCGTCGATGCTGGTTTCGTTATGGCGTGAAGGCGTTTCATCAATGTTCCCGTACTGGTCAACAATCTGGGTTTACTGGAGCAGCTGGCGTACTGGAAGGTGTCTGCTCCGTGTTCGGCTGTCGGTTATAACGTCACCATGAAGAAACACGGGTAACATTCCTGCCGGCCTACACCGTCACATCACATCACTGTGTGTGTATATATATATAATAAATAAATATATCTGACGTATATATGTGTGTCTGATCCTGTCGAAGCTCTAAGTTCTTCTCCTCCAACGGGTTTCTGAGAGAAGTCAACGAAATGAACAAGATGAACGATTCTCTGCAGTCGGAGCTGCAGGTGAGCAGCAGAGCAGATGTTTTCAACTGTTTTTAAGAGTTGATTTTAACTTCCCGCCGTGTCTCTCACTCTCTCTCTCTCCCTCTCTCTCTCTCTGTCTTCCTGTTTGTTGTGTGGCAGAAAGCGTGCAGCGACGTGGAGGAGAGCGAACGGCTGCTGGAAACTCTGCTGGCAGACGTTTCGGCTCTGAGGAAGAGAGTCAGCGAGAAGAAGCAGAGCGGAGCAGATAAAAGTACGTCACAGGTTCACTCAGTAGATTCACTGACTGTAATAAGACCAGAGAGCAGAGATGTCATGTCCGATGTTATCAGTTCCTTACTCAAAAAAAAAAACTGGCAACAAAAGCCTCTTTCACACATAGTTCCCAGTAAATTACTGGGAAAACCTTTCTCACTGTTCACACATGCAGCTGCAGTCAGTAACACGTCACGTCCAGCAGATGGCAGCATTGCAACACTTACAGATGCCCTCTAGACAGACCTGATCAAATATGGATCAATATTATGTTACTGTGTCTATTTCTCACCTCACATGTTTCCAGAAACATATTTTTAGTGTTTCCTGTTTAGCTGAAGTATGAGAGAGTTTATGATGCGGCCGCCATGTTGAAAACAGACTCGCAGTACGTCAGTCACGCGTCAGGTCTTGTGATTGGTTCGCTCGCCCCACCTGACGGCGTCTCTCATCAGACGGACGCAACCCTTTACATATTTCCCTGAATATATTGATCCCTGCTCCCGTTCACACGTGACAACATGCAGGAAATGTTCCTGAACATTCAGGATATGTTAGAGAGAGACTTCATCTCAGGAGGAAAGATGACAGCAGTTTTAACTGTCATGTTTGTAAAATCATCATTTTGAATGAGGTGGAAACAGCTGAAACATCTTTCTATGTAAACATGGGCTTAAATTCCAGGAATTCCATGTGTTTGACTCCCTGAACAGGAATCCTACTGATTCCCAACTGAGAGTAAATATCTAATGTTATAAGAACATCAGTGTCATGCAGGCAGGTTGAACAACAGTCAAACAGTCACATGTTCACCTTTTTCTACTCTGTTTCTACAGATAAAAACACTGTGGAGGCCTTTCCCCCCCACACAGATAAATGTATCAGGAATCAATAATAGAATTGATAAAGAATCAAACTGATGAGCAGATGGATGATGACATCAGTATCATTTAAGGCAGCAGGACAGATTCATGATGAAGCTTCTCTTTGATTCAGAAGAAATCAAACATTTTATCAGATACTGTTTACTGGAGAGAAACATTTCCAGACACTTTATCTGTTATATGTATATATCATAAAAACATAAGACTTCTCAGAAGAACACACACAAAAAAATGGATTAATTAATAATTAATTATGGATCTTTTCTTTACAACATGATCATTTATTGGTGTGAATGTAACGGGGGACTATATTCACAGTTTATATCACTGGTAATAGTGACAGCCTGCAGTCTCTGCGTTGTGTTGTGATGATGATGATGATGATGATGGTGGACTAACAGCTGACAGTAACGTCAGTTGAGTCAATGACGTCTGTTTATTGCTTATAATCACTTTGGTATCTGAGGGAAACGAACTCGGTCAGTAAAACTATTTAACATAAATAAAATCAGAATCAAAGGAAACTAATAAATGTTTTCTGTGACGAAGCTTAATAACCGTTAAATAACAAACGACAGGATCGACGGTCTAAACTCGACCAGGATCAATAACTCACTATATTACAGATTATTGATACAGATCAATCATAGATTATAATCAGTAATAAAGTCTCTCTCAGGTCAGCTGTACATTAATATTATTATTATTTACAGGTTTAACAGTCACACTCTCACCTGATCTGACTGGTTCCCACGGTAACGGGCTTTATAGCTGCATCGTTACCATGGATACTATGTAGCCAAGTATGAAATATTAAATATAAGATAACAGCATAAAATAATGAAAATAACCTTACAACTATTAAATAAAGGTAAAATTATATTCTGTATTAAAAGACTTTGCTGTTCGACATCGTGACCATTTAAAGCTCAACTGACGTGTTTAATATAAAAAATATTTAATGTAAAAAATAAAATCAGGTTTATGTGTTTTTACACAGTGAACTCATTTATGATCATTTAATATATTCATGTTTGTCACAAATATCAAAATAAGAACACACACAGAAAAATGGATTAATTAATAATCAATTATGGATCTTTTCTTTACAACATTATCATTTATTTGTGTAACTGATATGAACTCATTTATGATGATTTATTGCTGTTATTGTTATAAATGTGGACGTTTAAAGTCTCTCCTCTGATTTCCTGGTTTAAGAGTCTCGTTAACAGCCGTCAGCAGTTTATTCATTAAATATTTTTCTCTTTTCAAACATTCTTGAGTTATAGAACCGAAACATATGTGGTGGTTTGTGTATCTCTGCAACAGTCTTTAAACCCAGAGAACATGGTGACAGTTTTTTAACATTTTGGTTTCCAGTTTCTCCAGCAGACAGGAGGGTTTCTGTAAACTCATTTTACACATAGAATCAGATTTATCTGTTTCTCTGCTCAGATGACCAACAAACCCTCAGACATAGTCGAGTATAATAACAGACAGATTAACAGAAACCGTGTAGTGACGGATCTATCGTACGTCGTTTCTCTTTTTATTTAGAAAACATGATAACGTATAGATGACCCTTTAATGTTTTATTAAACTGCAGCACTAAACACACATGTGGCTAAATATCAGAGATCCAGATGTGTCTGCATTAATAATGAACTGTTGCCTTCATTTTAATTGGTTTAACTAAGACGTGTCTGTTTTCTGTTTCTGCAACTAATTAATAATCAATGAATAGTATTGAACTGGTGCTCAGTGTCTTTGACCTGACAGTGAATCATCAGTCAGCCGTCGTGTAGAAACGTCAAATAAAGTTTTTATTTACTGTTGTGATCATCTTGGAAATTAAACATTTAAAAGAGAAAAAGTTACAAACTGTCCAGAATATTTAAAATGTGCTCGTTATAAATAATCATATTGTAACATATGAGGTGTAAAAATCATGAAAATATAAAAGAACTCAATTTGTTCTTTATTGATCTACTAATTAATTTTTCAATTAACTGATTAATCGTTTAGTCTATGAAATGTGAAAAACTGTCCATTAATATAAGAACATATTCAGATATCTTCAACCCAAACATGTTTATGATATAAAGCAGAAAAAATCACTGATGCTATTAATCAATTATTGAAATATTTGATTATTTTTCTTTCGTTTGATTAATCGATTAATCCTTTACAATAAAAACTACAATAACATCAGTAATTCATATTCTTATTCCTCCGATGTTATCAGTTCCTTACTCAAAAAAAAAAAAACCTGGCAACAAAAGCCACACATAGTTCCCAGTAAATCACTGGGAAAACCTTTCTCACTGTTCACACGTGCAGCTGCAGTCAGTAACACGTCACGTCCAGCAGATGGCAGCATTGCAACACTGACAGATGCCCTTTAGACAGACCTGATCAAATATGGATCAATATTATGTTACTGTGTCTATTTCTCACCTCACATGTTTCCAGAAACATATTTTTAGTGTTTCCTGTTTAGCTGAAGTATGAGAGAGTTTATGATGCGGCCGCCATGTTGAAAACAGACTCGCAAGTACGTCAGCCACGCATCAGGTCTTGTGATTGGTTCGCTCGCTCCACATGACGGCGTCTCACATCAGACGGACGCAACCCTTTTACATATTTCCCTGAATATATTGATCCCTGCTCCCGTTCACACGTGACAACATGTATATATACATATTCAGATATCTTCAACCCAAACATGTTTATGATATAAAGCAGAAAAAATCACAGATGCTATTAATCAATTATTGAAATATTTGATTATTTTTCTTTCGTTTGATTGATCGATTAATCGTTTACAATAAAAACGACAATAACATCAGTAATAATGTTTTAAATCTGATCTTTTCAACTTGTTTTCTGTCTTCAGACGCGGATTCTCGTCCAGCCGAGCAGAAGAACAACCTTCGGCTGCACGAAGCCGTCCGAGCTCTGTTCGCCTGCTCGCCTCTCTTCCGCACTCAGACTTTAACCGTGGAGGCGTTTCCTGTACCGGACGTCTCCTGCGTCACCGAGACGACGACGACGACGACGACGACGAACACGACCGACCCTGAAACTCCAGCCGCTCAGGAAACGCCCTCCTCTTCCTCCTCCCCCTCCTCCTCCTCCTCCCCGCCGCCGCGTCCCGGCAGCGCGACTCACTGTAGGAAAAGGTTGAAAGAAACTCCGCCGGGCAGGGAGAGGAAACGCAGGAAAAGTAGATCCTGATGTGGAAAATACGTTTGTTATTGATGGAAACTGGACGCCATCTTGTTTTTTAATCCGTTAAGTTAAAATAAACAGCGGAAGTTTATCGTTGTTTAAAATGTTTACTGATAAAGATCTTTTGTTTAAATAATGTGTTGCAGTCGTTTGTTCAGTAATAATCTATAATTTATCTGGATTATTCAGTTTCTCAAAGACAGTTTACAATTGATCTGGAGCTGTTGTCATAGCAACACATCTTCAGACCAGAACCTACTAAAGTTCCGGTTTATTCAGTCAGCTGAATGTTTAGAGTGAACGATTATATATGAAATAAATATACAGAATAACTTAAAATATTTAAATCAGATTGAATCATATCTGGTTTCCAAACTGTTGTTATGACAACTGAATGATTCTGCTTTCTACAATTATTTAGTTTGAATTATTTTAAACTAAACTGACGAAAGAATTTCACAAGAAAAGTTTATTTTTCAAAATAAGATTTGAGGAAAACAAACCTGATTTTGTGAAGCAGATTTTTATATATTGAGTTGTTTTGTTTGAATCATTTTAGAGGTCAGAAGAGGTTAAAACTAAACTGACTAAAGAATTTCACAATAAAAGTTTATTTTTCAAAATAAGATTTGAGGAAAACAAACTTTATTTTGTGAAACAGAATTTTGTTTTTTTTTAATATTTTCTACCTGAATAATCCTCTTTCATCCCCTGTGAGGGTCCCGACCGTCCAGGCTTCAGAGAGACATGATTACATCCACCGTACTGAACTAAAACACATTTATATACATAGATATTTAAAAACCAGAAGAGTCGCAACGATTAGTCAATATACAGAAAATTAATCTGTTAATATTCTGTTAATTACTCGTCATTTTTCAAGCAAAATACCAAAAATTATCTCGTTCCAGCTTCTTAAATGTGAGAATTTGCTGTTTTTCATCAACGTTAAT
The DNA here is from genome assembly GCF_963924715.1 of Thunnus thynnus. Classification (NCBI taxonomy): domain Eukaryota; kingdom Metazoa; phylum Chordata; class Actinopteri; order Scombriformes; family Scombridae; genus Thunnus; species Thunnus thynnus. The sequence continues at coordinate 1,202,865 of NC_089535.1, forward strand.
GACAGTTAATTGAATATCTGTATCTGTAGGCTCCAAAAAAAGGTAAATGGCGCGACTCAACACCCATTTATTCATGTTTTATTGATTTTTCTTGTCTTGTGTTAAACTGCAGGTGAATGAAAAACACCGACAGCTCAGAATCAGAGGTTTTAATTAACAAATAATAATTATTACAGTTTCAACACAGGAGACGAGTTTCACACATTGATCCACTAATCCAGATGTCTGACGCCGCAGATGTTGGGGTCCTTCATAAACTGCGGATGCTTGTGAGTCACCGACATGAAACCTGGACGGAGAAATAATTAAATTAATTATAATTATAATAATAATTATTATAATAATTATAATTAAGGAAAAAACAACTTATTGATCATTAACAGTCACTTCCTGCTCCACAGCTCCTTATAACTGTCGGAGTTTGTTAAGATTGTTTGAGAAGAGTTTGTAACTTCTTGTCGTCATGACAAACAGGAAGTTCACATGTCTGCATGTTCTTCTGATAAAAAGAAAGACTCGACCCATGCTTTCTACCAGGTATAATGGACTTCTTCTCCTGGCTACAGCTGAACCAGACACTCAAGGTTGTGCAAAGATAATTAAAACTGCATGATGTGATTTTTCTGCTAAACACAACATGTTACCAGCTATAATAATGACTGGTGGTGTTCCTCAGGGATCTAATCTTGGTCCTTTATATTTTCTGTTTATATTCTCAGATGCAGATTGTTTGCCGGTGCTTTAAAAACAGCTCAGATGTTACAAAAATGATTCATATGAGCTTTTATTGATCTGATACTTCTGGCGTAAAGGTTTGGTTAAGTTAAGGCAACTAAAATCATTTGTTTAAAGCTGAAGATTTTTGACTTCTTGTTTTGAACAGAACAAGCTGTAAACAACATCTGACATATGAGCTCATAAAGTAGTTGTGGCTGAGATGTTAGCAAACATCCAGCGGACACAGAGCAACACGATCATCAGTAAATAATAACTCGCGGGGTTCCTCAGGGATCTATTCTTGGTCCTTTATAGTTTCACTTCACCTGCTAACCTGTAACACTCGTGTCCTCTTGACTGAAACAACATGATAGAATGAAAATACCTTCAAAAACGTCACAAATGAGTAACAAAAATAAATCATATGAGCGTTTTCTGGCCTGACGCCTCTAATGTTCAGGTAAATAAAACTACTCAGTTAAAGCTTTATTTGTGGTTTTTCACCAGCAGAAACAAGCTGTAAACACAAACATCTGACTTATTATCAGCTTATGAAGTCGTTACGTGAACAAAAAGCAGTTTACGGAGCAACATTATCATTCATGTGGAGTCGTGTTTCTGTCCAATATTCTCTCTCTTTTAGCTGTTTTTAACTCTCTACCAACTCCTGAGGGAAATATCTGACTCTTTAGCTGCTAAATGCTCCACTATGTTCACCAGCTAGTCTCTGACTTTGTGTACGACCGGTTTATCAGAAAACTGCTGAGACTGAACCAGACAGGAAATCTGCCAGAAAACCTGAAGCTAAAAGAGGCTAAAAGTCTCTGTAGAGCTGCAGGATTGATGATAAATCTCAGTGGGTTTTGTCACTATGAGCGACTCCTGTAACATTACACAGCTTCTGTTAATTAAACCTGCTCTACACGTCATTTAGATGAATGATATTAAGCAAACGTACCCATCGACTGAGCTTTCTTTATAGCTTTAGAGACTTCCTTCTGTTTTCTCCCACACAGGCCTGAAAACACAAGAATGAAACAAGTTTTTATTCTGTTTCACAAATTATCAAAACACTGCTGACAAGTACGGAGACCCGAAGTGATCAATATTAAAGTTTAAAACTACTGCTGTGAAATAATTACACACTCATTCAGACTGAAGCATCAGCCAATCACACGTCTGTTTCACATAATTATTTTCATTACTGATTATTTTACTCTTGATTAATCGATTAGTATAAATGACTATAAAATGGTTAAATAAGGTTAAATGTTTTGTTTTGTTTGACCAAAAAACAGAAATATTCAGTTTATAGTGAAACAAAACAGTTTAGAAACTGGAACCAGGACATGTTTGGCTTTTTTAATTGAAATTGTTTTGTTAAGAATTAATTATCAAAATTTACAAAAATTATTATTTTCTGCCAATTCACTTAATAATTAATTGGTTAATTGTTTCAGCTCTAGTGTATTTTAATTGACAAAAATGATTACTAACAGACAATAAACAACTTAAATAACTGAAATAAACCACAAACCCAAAAGAAAAAACATAAAAACCTGCATTAAGTGTAATTAACAGTATCAGCAGAACTGCAGTGATTAATGATTCATTTGATTGATTGTCAAAATAGTTGCTGATTTATTTTATTTCAATCAGCTAAACAATTAATCAATTAATCTTTGCAGCTCTGTTGACAGACAACATGAATGAAAACGGCTTCAAAATAAATAACTGATCTTGAAAAAAACTTCTGTATTGAAATAAAACCTTTTTTACAAACGTTTTGAATTATTTCACAGTTTCATGTTTCATGTTTCATTTTGTCTGTATTATTATTTCATAATGTCTCATTTAGCAGCAGGTTAGAATGAAAACATGAGATGATTCAGTGTAAAGTTGTTTATTGTCGTCCAGCTGCTCACCTGTGATGTGTCGGCCGTATATTCTGCCCGTATGAGGTGAGATGAACTGAGACAGCAGCTGTAAGGAAGATAGAAGACAGTTTACAGTAAATATATTGATTAATTAGTTTTTATAACCAACGATGACACATACAGGAGACACAGGTGTGGGAGAAATACTCATTTACCTTCTTATATCAGTCACAACACCTGATTAGTTTATCGACTAATCATTTTGTTTATAAAATGTCAGAAAATACTGAAAAATGCTCGTTATAACTTCTTTAAAGCCCAAAGTGACGTCTTCAAATGTCTTGTTTTGTCTGATCAACAGTCCAACGACAAAGAGAAGCTTCAAATCTTCACATTCGAGGATCTGAAAGCAGTGAATATTTGGCTTTTTTGCTTTTAAAAAATGATTTGATTGTCATTAATAGCTGCTGATTATTTTTTTAGTCGACTGGCTAATCGATTAATCGTTGCAGCTCTAATTGATCCACAGGATGACAGCAAACTCTACACCAGCGTCTCTGTTTGATCTGATGATCTGAGACATGAATGTGAGACATTCAGAGGTCAGTGACGGGATCGATCAAAGGATGAAACAGATTTCTCTTATCAGGAAAAGAGAAAACTTCACGTCAGTGAACATTAACTTCACATCTGTGGCTACGAATCTGGAGGAAACTCAGTAATCTGACAGTAATTTCAATTCTGAAGCTCACAATTTAATTTTAATGGTCTAGTCTTACAACCTAAACTCTGTCTTAAAACAACAGTCTTGAGCCTGACTGATTGAAAGTGATCAGTTGTTAATGATGTGGATCTTACTGAACAAACAATAATCAAAACTCTGCAGTAAAACCACTTGTGTGTTTTGACTGTTTGATCACTGCTTTAATTCAACTATACAAGTGCAATATGAAGAGTTTACCAGCAGATGTCTTCTTCAGCTTCTCAAATATTTTACTTTGTCAAACGTGATAATAAATATCTAAGTTCTTGACTGTTGATCAAACAAAACAAGACGTCACCTTTGACTCTGAGAAACTTTTATTATTTTTCATTATTTTCTGACATTTTACAGATCAAACGATGAATTGAGGAAATACTCGAAAGAATAATCGATAATGAAAATAACCGTTAGTTGCATCTCTACTTTACTCACCTGAATGTTTTTGAAGTCCACTGTGACGCTGCAGAGGATGCATCCTCTCTGTGGTTCTTTGTACGGGTTTTCAATCTTTACCAGCTTAAAAATAAAGAAAAAATAATATTGTGTTATTGCGTTAAACCTGCTAATACTGATATATTTCTGTGATCATTAATATTATCATTAATAGTACACAATACCCACCACGTCATCTTCTGTTGTTCTACATTTGAAGAGGTCAAACTTCTTAAACCTGCAGAGAAAATTATAATCATAACATCTGCTGGCTAATGTTAGCATTAGCATTAGCATCGCAATCCGTAGTTTAACAGAAAACACTGAATTTAATTTATAAAAACAGTCTTTTACACTTAATAAACTCTGTAACGTGTTTACAGTCTTACTTGTGTTTCCATGTTGTGAAAAAACAGCTTTTATCCGCTGAAACCGTCTCAGGGCGAGCATTGTGACCTCATACAGGACAGGAAGTGGTCCGACACGAGTTCCGGTCTCTCACTGGGTGTTTTTAGTTCCTACCACTTCTAAAGTTGTTTTCTAATTGCAACAAAATTACGTGTGAAGTGCAGCTTTATTTGTGAACATTAAAATAACATGCGACGTGTGTTTTTTACACTTTAGATATTAAATTTCTGATACAAACGCGAGTGTAATGTTTTTCGGAAAAGATTAGACGTAACTCTCTTCAAAGGGTAAAAGGACAAGATAGAAATCCCCCCATAATAAACCAAAGTGTGACACATCTAGCTCCCATTACATAAATTAACAAAATAAATTGTTTTTACAGCATTGTATTATTGTCATTATGTAATGTACATGACCCACCACAAAGTCTGTATTTATCTGAGTATTTTAAGTCTGTTATAAGCCATATTAGCATGCTAAGCAACGTCTGTTATGCGGTATAAGTAAAATAAGGTACACATTGGTAGAAAACTCCGCCAGTTACATGAAGTTTCCTGTCTAGTAATTATCGCATATATTTAGGTAACTTATCAGGAGTTTATTGTAGCTAAACTAATAACGGAAAGGAAACAATCGAGGTATTAAAACGGTTAGCTGTCAGTTAGCTAGTTGACCAGTAAACCGGAAACGGAAATGATGTTGGGATTTCTCTCTTGCTCAGATGTTGATATAACAGGCTCGTTCAGTCAATGGATATGAGCCCCTTCACGATCACCACACAATGCATACTAGTTAGATTCTTTTTAAATTATTTCTTTATTTTAGAGAACACGTGTACAATAACAGCATGTACACAAACAACTGTCCGTACCAGGTGCACATATACAAAGTTATAACAAATATTTTGAAAAAGTAATACAAATTCAAAATAATGTATCATCAGTCAATAAGAAATTTATCAAAAACACAATTAGTTTTAATTGCCTCCTTATTCTTAAGGACTCTTGTCGTGGAACCATATTGATGCGTTCATGATAAAAATGTCCCAAATTTGGTTTGAAGTCCTCTCATCTCTTCTTTTGATAAAATTAACTGCACAAAAAAAAAAAAAATCTTTTCCCGTCTCATTGCCTTCAAAACATATAAAAATGTCTTTATCCTTGAATTGGATTGTTTGCTGAGTTTCCGTCTTATATTCTTATATAATACTAAACATCCACCTAAAATATTCTGGTAAACATACAGTGATAAAACAAATGACACATTGTTTCTTCTTCTAGTCCACAGAAATTTCAAAATATTCAATATTAATTATAAATGTCTCTAATGTCTTTTTTGCTGGATATATGTGATGCAAAAGGAAACCTTTTTAACTTTGTTACTAAGACAAAATTTGTCCCCAACTAACCATTTTCTGCCAATTAACTTCTACATAATTGTTAGTAATTGTTTACAATTAGTTAATCATTTCACTTTGAAAGTATTATTTAATCTTACAAAACGTAGTACCTCCAGACCACCATTTCTTTTTATGTTGCATAAGATGTCATTTCTTAATGACATTTGTTCCTTCAAATTAAATTAAATTAAATCTTATCTATGTTTTGTATATTTCAGGAGGTTTTCCAATGTTAAGGACACACAGCCAGATCTGGATGTTCCTTCAGCTTTAGACAGAAAAACTCTTCCCGGCTTGCTCTGACGTCACGCACGAGCAACGATAACCTGCCGCAGTTGTTGCAGCTGCAGTTGTTCTCCACTGACTGCAAGGATCAGGGCATGATGGGAGAATGGATGTCACCTGATCAAAGAGCTGATTGGTTCAGGAGTTTGATCAACGACATGACGTTTTATCTTCATTTTGGATTTCAGTTGTCTGATCTTCTACTAAGAATTCAGATGTGTTGATGACAACTTTTATCATCCAAAGAGACAGAAAACATTCAATAACCAAATATTACAACAGACACAATATGAAGATTATATCAATATTTAATTCTTGTCCATATTATGAACTGAAATAACATTTCATAACTTTTGGTTACAAGTGTGACTTGAAGATTTTCATCTGTACAGATGTGAAGCTCCGACAGTCTGAATATTTGACAGATAAATGATATAATGTCTATTTCTGCTTTTTATTTCCTCTTGCAATAGTAGGTCTGATTTGTGTTTTACTTTATTTGTGCATCATAAAATATTATGTTTTTATACAATATTGAAACATTTGATATGTACACAGAGACATTCACATGTAGGTAACAAACATACTTTTACATGCATATACTCAACTATTCATTCATTTAAAGTTAATAAACAAAAAAGAAATAAACTTAAAATGAAAATCTGTGCAGGAGAGAAACGAATCTAAAAGCTAATACAAAGATCTTTCCCAAAAACTCAAGAAAAGATAAACTACATAGAAAAAAATAATAATTTCATTTTATTAGAATTTCTTTCTTTCATCAATGAGATGTGAATGAGTTTGATTAGTGTGACATCAGCTGATTACAGTCGGCATGTTGACCAGCAGGTAGTGATCCGCTTGCTGCAACAGTTACATTTCTATGTAAAATAATTTAATAGTCTAATATTGGAGATTACAGAATAAATGTTGTTTTGATTATTGATTATAGGTCATTTTAACAGTTTATACTCTATCATACAGATCAGCATTAAAACAATGTCAGTGATTGATCAGCTGAGCTTGAGTAGATTGATTTGATAACATTTTATTAAATCAGGATCAGATCTAACAGGATGTAAATATTTCTGTGACTTCCTGTAGATTCTTTGAAAGCTGCTGGAAACTGTCTGACTTGACTGCAGCTTTTTGTCACTTCCTGCTGATGCTGCCGCCTGATCCCTCCACTTTACAAGAAAGGAGCAGTTCATCTGAAACAAGCCTACTGATCAGCTTTCCAATAAGGAGGCGTGTCGGTCGGTAAAAGACGTGAAGGCTCTTGTGTATCTTCACTCATGGCTCCTCAGAGCAGGAATAAGAGCTTTGGGACGACCTGCAAGATGGCGGAGCAGAACGACTTCCAGTTCAAGTGAGGATCGAGGAACCTCAGGTTTCTGTAATCCTCTACTGTGATACAGAAACCAGGTTTCTGGTTTACATGACAGGACAGAAATCAGCTGAGTGCAGAGAATCGACTGTAAACTGGTTACTGAAGTGCAGCTGAACACACTGATGAAGAGTTTTGATCTGATGAAGCTGAGAGCAGAAAAGAGGCTGAACTATGAGAGTGATTGATGTGAGAATCAATAACAAGAAAACCAACAGCTGCTGTCACTATAAGATAAACTCTGGCTTTACTTTCACTGAAGTGGATCAACAAATGATAATTAAACATTAAACTAAATGAACAGTTATATATCACAGAGGAGGCGGTTTCCCAGAATCACACAATTTAAAATTTAAAAGACGATTTAAAAAAAAAAAATACAATTATCAACATCACACTTAAAAGGATTAAAAAAAAATAATGTTTGTGATGTTTAAACATTTATATGAACAGTGTAGAGCTTGTTGTCTACACAGCTGTCTGATGTTGTTCATCTTCATCACTGCATCTTAAAGTGCTGTTAGTTTATCAAACATGTATCGCATTGCTGCTCTGGTTCTTTCATCCACTTGACTTTTCATCCCTTTCAGTTTCTGGACCTTTTGTTGTGGTTTAGATTTTTCCAGGAAGTGTGTGAATTGTTTCATTCCTCTCTCTGTTACCCTCCATGCGTACTCTAAAGCAAGCTCTGTTTCCTCTGTTCTCTGTTTGGTCTGGATGTTATTGAACAGGAAGTGAACGGGTTGATTCTTCTCATTTTTGGCACATTTAATGTTTGCAGCTTCAAGAGCTTTCAGAGCATTTTTAGGTGTTATTCCATCTGAGTGTGTCATGAGAGCGACGATGTTCTTCTCAATGTCTTTTCCAAACAGAGACGTCACTGAATCAAAGATGTACTTCAGTCGGTCACTCAGTCGGCTCTCACTCGCCTTCATCACCAGACCCACTGCATCAATTTCATGAACTCCATCTACTGAACGGAACAAGTCAAATAATCTTTGACTGATGATGTCATCATGTTCAGTCCCTCTGGTGTCTCCGTATCCAGGAGTATGGATGATGGTCAGAGAGAAGGGCAGAGTTTCATCTTCAAAACCAAAGATCTCGTACACGATCACATCTGATGTCTGACTCTCTGTCGGACATCTTCTCTCCTCGTCTTCTACGATCTCAAACCAGATGTTGTCCTCAAACTTCACTCCCATGGTGTAGTTGACCAGAGTGTTGATCAGAGTAGATTTTCCTGTTCCTGTTTCACCTACAAGTAAGATGGTTTTGTTTTCCTTGTTCAGGTTTTTCTCACCAACAGTTTTTCTTGTCAGATTTCCAAACTTCTCTTCCTTTGTTCTCAGCTGGTAGACAGCAGGAGATCCTGAAGAGATCAGAGAAGGTTTGGAGATGATGTTCTCATAAGTCCTGTAGAAAAAGCAGAGATTCAATCAACATGTTCTTTTCTCATCAAACTGACAAATTAAACACATTTCTAATCATATACATGCCTACAGTAGTGGCTGGTTTAATAAATGAATAATAGTACAGTGGAGTATAAATACTGCAGCTGTGACATCTGTGATTGTAGAATATGTATAAAATAAAGTCAAACCAAACGGTCACATTTGGGGATTTTAGTCTAAATGGGAGTTCTGGTTTTGACTGTGAGGACAGAGACTCAGATTACAGTCAATTAACAGGATCTTCTTTTTCTGTGTAACATACCACTGCCTTTAGTTAGAACATTTAAAATACATATTCAAACCCCCAAACACCAAGTTCTGAGTTTCTTTTTAATGGCTTCACATTTTGGAATATGCACTAATTAAAAAAAAAAAATTGAAATCTTTGCCTATTGTGCCAAAACATTTTCACCACATTATATACTTGATAAACAGAATTATTACTGATGCTTTTAGCTTTATCAATCCCATCCTGCATACACAATTATAACCAGAATACAGCAATTATCATTATCAATATTGTTTCTTTTTTTAAATTGAAAACTAATAATAATGTTGTATTCTGGTTATACTTGTGTATGTGTTACATGGGAATAACAAACCTAAAATCATCAGTAATAATTGTGTTTAAAGGCCGTCTTGTATGTGTATCAGCAGCTGTTTCTTTTTGTCTGTATTGTTCCCAACAGTACAGATAAGCAGACCGATAGCTTCCAGTAACGTCTGCAGAGCAAATTCCAGGACTTTAGTCAAATTTCCATCAAAATGTTGTACAAATTTTCACCAAATATCCAGAAAAGGTTCAATAGAAAATGTTGTGAATGTTTGTTTCCATCCACTGCTGCTGTGTGAATATTAGGAGATAAACAGCTGGTGGCGCTAACCTTCAATCTTAACATAACTTGATTCAGTTTATCATTTAGTCTTCTGTTTCATTACAGGAGATATTTACATCAACATCAAACTTAAAATGATTAAAATCAAATAACGTTTGTGATGTTTAAACACTTATATGAACAGTGTAGAGCTTGTTGTCCACACAGCTGTCTGATGTTGTTCACCTACATCACTGCATCTTTAGCTGCTGTTAGTTTACCAAACACGTACCGGAGCCCTGCTCTGGTTCTGTCATCCTCTCGATTTTTCATCCCCTCCAGTTTCTGGACCTTCTGTTGAGGTTTAGATTTTTCCAGGAAGTCTGTGAATTCTTCCATTCCTGTCTCTGTTACCCTCCATGCGTTCCCTAAAGCAAACTCTGTTTTCTTTGTTCTCTGTTTGTTCTGACGGTTGTTAAACAGGAAGTGAACGGGTTGATTCTCCTCGTCTATGGCACATTTAATGTTTGCAGCTTCAAGAGCTTTCAGAGCATTGTCAGGTGTTATTCCATCTGAGTGTGTCATGAGAGCGACAACGTTCTTCTCAATGTCTTTTCCAAACAGAGACGTCACTGAATCAAAGATGTACTTCAGTCGGTCACTCAGTTGATTCTCAGTCGAGTTCATCACCAGACCCACTGCATCAACTTCATGAACTCCATCTTCTGAGCGGGAGAAGTTAGATAATCTTTGAGTGATGATGTCATCATGTTCATTCCTTCTGGTGTCTCCGCATCCAGGAGTATCGATGATGGTCAGAGAGAAGGGCAGAGTTTTATCTTCAAAACCAAAGATCTTGTACACGATCACATCTGATGTCTGACTCTCTGACTGACTTATCTTCTTCTCTTCTTCTACGATCTCAAACCAGATGTTGTCCTCAAACTTCACTCCCATGGTGTAGTTGACCAGAGCGTTGATCAGAGTAGATTTTCCTGCTCCTGTTTCACCTACAAGTAAGATGGTTTTGTTTTTCTTGTTCAGGTTTTTCTCACCAACAGTTTTTCTTGTCAGATTTCCAAACTTCTCTTCCTTTGTTCTCAGCTGGTAGACATCAGGAGATCCTAAAGAGATCAGAGAACTTTTGGAGATGATGTCCTCATAAGTTGTGTTATAAGTCCTGTAGAAAAAGCAGAGATTCAATCAACATGTTCTTTTCTCATCAAACTGACAAATTAAACACATTTCTAATCATATACATGCCTACATTAGCGGCTGGTTTAATAAATGAATAATAGTACAGTGGAGTATAAATACTGCAGCTGTGACATCTGTGATTGTAGAATATGTATAAAATAAAGTCAAACCAAACGGCCACATTTGGGGATTTTAGTCTAAATGTGAGTTCTGGTTTTGACTGTGAGGACAGAGACTCAGATTACAGTCAATTAACAGGATCTTCTTTTTCTGTGTAACATACCACTGCCTTTAGTTAGAACATTTAAAATACATATTCAAACCTCCAAACACCAAGTTCTGAGTTTCTTTAATGACTTTGTCAAGAAAAATTGAAATCTTTGCCTAATGTACCAAAACATTTTTACTACATTATATACTTGATAAACAGAATTATTACTGATGCTTTTAGCTTTGTCAATCCCATCCTGCATACACAATTATAACCAGAATACAGCAATAATAATAATTATTATTGTTGTTGTTGTTAATAATAATAATAATAATGATGATGATGATGATGATGATGATGATGATGATGATGATGATAATAATAATAATAATATTTTTTGTTATTTTTATTTTTTTATTTAAAATTAATTATAATGTTGTATTCTGGTTATACTTGTGTATGTGTTACATGGGAATAACAAACCTAAAAACATCAGTAATAATTGTGTTTAAAGGTCGTCTTGTCTGTGTATCAGAGCAGCTGTTTCTTTTTGTCTGTATTGTTCCCAACAGTACAGATAAGCAGACCGATAGCTTCCAGTAACGTCTGCAGAGCAAATTCCAGGACATTAGACACATTTCCATCCAAACGTGAAACAAATTTTCACCAAATATCCAGAAACAGGTGTTAGGAGTAAAGGGGGCGGGGTTTATAGTTCCTCTTTCTTCCTTTCCCTTTCCTAAACACTGGGCTGGTTTTCATTGAGAAGATAACAAGGGGGTGTGGTTAAGCTGCAGGTTGATAAAAGGATGTCACGGTGAGGTGCGTGCGCAGCCACTGGAGTAACGCAACATAACGTCCTATTAGAAGCGTTTTTCGAGACATTACAGCTTCACACCTTTCCTGTGCCCGGACCCTTGTATAAAACCAGCTTTGTTCTTCGGAGACCCATCCCCCAACCACCAAAAACTGAACTGAATCGCCAGAAGGAGCTTGCGGCTCATGAGAGCAACGCCCAGCGCTGGCGAGGCCGAGTCGGAGGGACTTGAAATGCTGGTCGGCGTGGAACCTCAATAAGGTAACCCACCTCCAGATTGTCTCTCTAATATTGGAAATCAGTCCGTCTTCCTCTGTGTTCTTCCACGTTTTCTCCTTTTCTACACCCTCCAGGTTAGGACTAGTATTGGTTCTTAATACTGAATCCCCCAGACTTGACTAGTCCGTAACATAATTTGGGAGACTCGTTCGGGATATGGATTCGAGGCGACTAGAGTTCAGTTAGTGAGTTACATCCAAGCATTCTGTTTGCGGGAAAAGGCACAATTGAGTTGGATTCAGCTCGGGAAAAGTTGTATGTTGCTAGGTTTAGAAGTAGGCCATGGACATACAGCTACGGGCAGAACAGCTGCTCGGTGCTAGACTCTCGTTTTAAACAGATGGTTGTGTATGTATGTAAAACTCAGCTAGCTAGACGAGAAGTCAAGGAAAATCTTTATCGGGTGTGTCGAGGTTAAAAACGAGGATATAGGTCTGTAAGTTGACAATAACAGTGTGGCTTAGCGGGTTGGTTGACGGCTGGTGTTTTGCTGTTGTGCGTGGCGTTCGGGTGCATTGGTTTGCGGTCCGTCTTTAAGTTGTATTGCCATAAGCGCTGTGTGCGACTACTGGGTGCATCGGTTGGTGGTCCGTCTGTAAGTAGCAGTGTCATGAGCGCTGTGTGTGACTTATGTTTGTATTGATCTCTGAGAATAGAGTGACCTATGAGCTACCTCCTGTTAGCAGGTTATACGTTTAGTTTTATGGCCATCTGATAAGTTACCTTAGAGGTAATTTTTGTGAGGGCCTTGTTTCCTTTGGTTACCCCAGAGGTGAGCGCTCACTTACGGTAACTATGGCTACTTTCACAGTAGAAGAGTTTTGTGGGAGCGATTTTGGGTGAAATGAGATGCGTAAGCTTAGAAAAGAAGATTTGCTTACAGTAGCTCAATATTGTGAGGTCGAGATAAATCCAGAGGCTAGAAAGCCAGAAATTGTGGAGACTCTCATTTCAATGTTACACCTGCATGATCTGGTACAAGAGAGAGAGAGGGAGCAGATGTTTCAACTTGAGTTGGCAAAGATGGCAGCAAGAGAGCAAGAGCAAAAACTTGAGTTGGCAAGGTTGGCATTGGAGCAAGAGAAGTTTAAAGCTAACCATAGTGTCCTACAACATAAGCACGAGGCTCATTTTGATGTTTCCAGCTGTTTAAGACTCATGCCAAAGTTTAATTGTGATGATGTGGCCTCTTTCTTCGAAGCTTTTGAGAAAATTGCCAAAGAGCTAGAGTGGCCTGAGAATAGGTGGACGTTGCTTATCCAGAGTGTGCTTGAGGGTAAAGCTCAGGAAGCTTATGCAGCCTTAGATGCTTCTGACAGCCGAGACTATGATGCTGTGAGGAAGGTGGTTTTGGCAGCCTATGAGGTGGTGCCAGAAGCCTACCGACAGAAGTTCAGGTCTCTGCAGCGGAAACCAAGTGAGACTTTCCTTGATTTGGCTAGGCAACAGGAGGTTGTGCTTGATAGGTGGTTAGCAAGTACTAACACCCATACCTTTCAAGAGTTGCGGCAACTTAAACTGGTGGAGCAGTTTAAAACCAGTTTACCCCGGGCACATGGAAATACATCTAAATGAGAGGGGCATTACAGAGTTGAGAGGAGCTGCTATGGCAGCAGATTCTTATGAGTTCACGCACAGAGAAGCGCCTTGGAAAGGCAAGGTTGGCAGACAGGATAGGAGGCAGGCTGCCACTGACAGGCCTACAGAGGCTATCGCGGTTAAGCCTACTCCTCCCTCCCTGCGGTCTCAAGGACCAGGGAAAAGGTATGAGAAGCCTTTTATTCCTAGAAGTGATGTCATCTGTCATTATTGCAATAAGCCTGGCTATATAAAGTCCAGCTGTCCTGGTCTCAGGAAAAGAAATGGGGACGAGAAAATTGTGGGGTTGATAAATGCCCACACACAGATTGGTCTTGGTGAAGTGGACAGCATGAACCTGCCATCCTGCCCAGTAGCAAAGGGGTTTGAGGGTTTTGTGTCAAGAGGGGCTGTTTCTGGGACACCTGATAGGGAAATGGTCCCTATATCCATCCTGAGGGACACAGGGGCCACACAGTCCTTATTGGTTCAGGGTATTATAGACCTCTCGCCCGCCACCTATTTAAAAGCTTCTACCCCAGTGAAGGGTGTGGGAGGTGGTTTTATTAGTGCTCCTTTGCACCGGATATTTCTGAAGTCTAACATTGTAAATGGGCCGGTAGTGGTCGGCATCGTACCTTCCTTGCCAGTTGAAGGGGTTGCCTTTGTGTTGGGAAATGATTTGGCTGGTACTCAGGTTTGTGTGACACCGGTTGTATGTGAGAAACCTTGTGAAGTCCCAGAGACCATGGCTTTGGAGAGAGAACACCCGAGGTGTTTACAGCTTGTGTGGTGACGCGTGCTCAGGCTCTGGCTGCTGAAAAAGGAAATTTCAGCGAGCAGGATGAACTGTCTGGTGGATTGGCTGATAACTTTTTTGCTAGGCTAGCTGAGGTGTCACCTTGCTCTCAGTTTACTCGGGAAGCCCTTATATTAGAGCAGGAAAAAGATCCTTCTGTAGCTCCATTGAGACAGACAGCTGCTAGTGCTGAGGACATGAAAGAGGTAGCTGAAGGCTTCTTTATCCAAGATGGAGTCTTGTTGAGAAATGGCGGCCTCCTGATCGTCCTGCTGAGGAGACATGGACCATTATGACTCAAGTTGTGCTGCCTGAGAGTTTTAGGAAGGAAGTTCTGCATTTAGCCCACGAAGTATCCATGGCTGGTCATTTAGGCATCCGGAAAACTCAGGAGAAAATCAGCAGACATTTCTATTGGCCCAAAATGCATAAGGATGTGGTGTCATACTGTCGTAGTTGTCATGCTTGTCAGGTTGTGGGCAAGCCCAACCAGACCATTCCAGATGCTCCCCTCTGCCCTCTACCGGTCATGGAGGAACCTTTCTCAAGAGTAATGATTGATTGTGTTGGCCCTTTGCCAAAAACTAAGAAAGGGAATGAGTACCTCCTGATTATTATGGATGTTTCTATGAGGTTTCCAGAGGCTGTGCCATTGAAGTCAATTAAAACCAGGGTCATAGTGGAGGCTCTGCTCCATTTCTTTTCTAGGGTAGGTTTACCACTAGAAGTCCAACATGATCGTGGGTCCAACTTCACTTCTAGTGCATTTCAGGAAGTGATGCATGAGCTGGGAATTAAACAAATTATATCATCTGCCTATCATCCTCAGTCCCAAGGTGCGATCGAGAGGTACCACCAGACTTTAAAGTCTATGATTAAAACCTATTGTGTTGGTTACTCAAATGACTGGGATGTAGCTATGCCATTTTTATTGTTCGCTATCAGAGACTCTGTGAATGAGGCTACAGGTTTTAGCCCTTTCGAGTTGGTTTATGGACATCAAGTGAGAGGACCGCTGAGGATGGTGAAAGAACAGCTGTTGCAGTCAGCCCGGCAGACAGATGCTCCCAGTGGGGTTTTGCAGTATGTAGCATCCTTCAAGGACCGGCTGCATAAAGCTTGTGACTTGGCCAGGAGTAACTTGGAAGCAGCTAAGGGAAAGATGAAGGCTCACTATGATAAGAAGGCAGTGAAACGTACCTTCAAGGTAGGGGACCAGGTTCTGGTTTTGTTGCCCATGAGTGGAGTTAAGCTAGGGGTGAAATTCTATGGTCCATATAAGGTTATCAAGAAAGTGGGTGCTTGCAATTATGTTGTTGAGACCCCCGACCGGAGGCACAAATCACGAGTATGTCACATCAATCTCTTGAAACCTTATTATACCCGTGACACTTCGTCCACAGTGTGTATAACCTCTCAAGTTGCTGTGGAAGAGGAGGCAAGTGAGGATGATGATGTTGGGTCAGTGGAGCCTGTTATGGCTAGGCTCAAGAATTCCAGCGCCCTGGCCAATCTTAGAGAGTCACTCAGTTACTTCACTACAGAGCAGAGAGAGGATGTAGTACATCTAGTGGACCAGTATAGTTCTTTGTTTGAAGATACCCCTGGCTTGACGAAGTTAATAACCCATGATGTAGACACTGGTGAGGCAACCCCCATTAAGCAACATCCGTACCGCATTAACCCACAAAAATGGGCTCAGGTGAAATCAGAGTTGCTGTATATGGAAGAAATTGGTATCATTGAACAAGGCTCAAGTGAATGGAGTTCTCCCTTGGTCCCTGTTCCCAAGCCCGATTTAAGTGTACGACCTTGCATTGATTACCGAAAGGTAAATAATGTTACTAAAACTGACGCGTATCCCATACCCAGGTTAGAAGACTGCATTGATAGGATCGGCAAGGCACAGTATGTGTCAAAGTTTGACTTGTTAAAAGGCTACTGGCAAGTGCCGTTGACGGAAAGGGCAAAAGATGTGTCTGCCTTTGTGACGCAGGAATGTTTGTATCGCTGTTGAGCTCTCCCGTTTGGCATGAAGAACGCGCCAGCAACCTTTCAGAGGTTAATGAATTTGGTAACCTTCGGATTACAGAACACTGTAACCTATTTAGACAATGTGGTTTGCTATAGCTCTTCATGGTCTGATCACGTGCAACACATGAGACAGTTGTTTGAACGGCTTAAGCAAACAGGGTTGGTAGTCAACTTGCCCACGTGTGAGATTGGAAAGGGGCAGGTCACATACTTGGGGCACCAGGTTGGTCAAGGTTCGGTGAGGCCAAGGACTGCCAAGGTGCAGGCCATTTTAGACATGCCTGTTCCAAAAACGAAACGTCAGCTAATGCGCCTTTTGGGCATGTGTGGATTTTATAGGCGGTTTGTCCCCAACTTTGCAGCGGTGACAACACCACTAACAAACTTGCTGAAGAAGGGAGTGAGGTTTAGCTGGTCGGCAGACTGTCAGAAAGCACTGGAAATGGTTAAAGCTATCCTAGCTAGTGAACCAGTATTGGTGGCTCCGGACTTCTCTGTCCCATTCAAGCTGGCAGTGGATGCTTGTGATGTTGGAGTGGGGGCGGTGTTACTACAGACTGATGTGTCAGGGATAGATAGGCCAGTTGCCTACTTCTCTAAAAAATTGAATCGCCATCAGAAACGTTATTCTACCATTGAGAAGGAGGCCCTGGCTCTAGTTCTGGCAGTTCAACACTTTGAGGTGTATGTCTGTAGTGCTGGAGGTGAGCTGGTGGTTCTCACTGATCAACCCATTGACATTTCTATCCAAGTTGAAAACGTCCAGTCAGAGTGTTCCGTTGGAGTTTAATTTTGCAACCATATAACTTGACAGTAGTGCATTTACCAGGCAAAGAAAATGTTATCGCCAACACCCTGCTAAGAGGATGACCATGTGGTGAGAAGCTGCGAGTGCAGCGTTTATAGTAATGCATGTGTATTGGAATCAAGAGACTGATTACATTATACATTGGTATAGTCTTTAACATTGATAGGCATAACTCCAGACATTAGTCATTTCACTTGTGATGAGATACCTTTTATACTAAGGATCAGAGACTAGACATGTCAGTAATGAGGGTGCTAATGTGATGTGTACATTGTTGTTTTTAAGAAAAGAGAAAATGCTAAAAAAATAAATTAAATAAAATAGGATAAAATCTGGGTCCAGATGGGGTTTTTTTTGTTGTAAGGGGGGAGGAATGTTAGGAGTAAAGGGGGCGGGGTTTATAGTTCCTCTTTCTTCCTTTCCCTTTCCTGAACACTGGACTGGTTTTCATTGAGAAGATAACAAGGGGGTGTGGTTAAGCTGCAGGTTGATAAAAGGATGTAACGGTGAGGTGCGCGCAGCCACTGGAGTAACGTGATGAGGCTCAGCTGGGAAAGCGCGACACTTGAATAAGTGATACGAGTTGAGTTAAAGACCCGAGACGTCCTTTTAGAAGCGTTTTTCGAGACATTACAGCTTCACACCTTTCCTGTGCCCGGACCCTTGTGTAAAACCAGCTTTGTTCTTGAGACCCATCCCCCAACCACCAAAAACTGAACTGAACCGCCAGAGGGAGCTTGCGGCTCACGAGAGCAACGCCCAGCGCTGGCGAGGCTGAGTCGGAGGGACTTGAAATGCTAGTCGGCTTGGAACCTCAATAAGGTAACCCACCTCCAGATTGTCTCTCTAATATTGGAAACCAGTCCGTCTTCCTCTGTGTTCTTCCACGTTTTCTCCTTTTCTACACCCTCCAGGTTAGGACTAGTATTGGTTCTTAATACTGAATCCCCTAGACTTGACTAGTCCATAACACAGGTCAATAGAAAATGTTGTGAATGTTTGTCTCCATCCACTGCTGCTGTGTGAATATTAGGAGATAAACAGCTGGTGGTGCTAACCTTCAATCTTAATATAACTTGATTCAGTTTATCATTTAGCCTTCTGTTTCATTACAGGAGATCGATATCGTATCATCACTGTCTAGGTTTGACCTACTTTTTTGTGATCTAATGAGATTAACTGATTAAGTAAACAGGCAGAAGAGCTGAATGCAAACAGGACAACACTCAATAAACAGGCTTAACTCAAGAACTATAAGTCATAATGCAGAAGTTTTGGCAGAAGGCTTTGTAGATGTTAATGTGTAAAATATATAGTGGAAAAGTAACGCACACCAAAGGTTGTAGTGAGGTGCTGATAACTGGAAGCAAAATCAAAAGCAGGAAAAAGGTGTCACACATTCTGGCTCCATATGCATTTCTCTTTTATCTGGATGACGTTTCCGCTCTCAGGCCTTCCTCAAGATCAACAATCATGTGACAAATATGTAAAATGTAAACATAGGGTTAAAATATCGAGGTGCCTTAATTTGTGTTTCGCCAAGGAATTTGGCTTCAATAACATTAACATAAACAAAAAGTATAAATAAATGTATTGATCTGACCTGAGGGTTTCCAGTGTACAGTTTGGACTCTTCAGTGCAGCAAACAGCAGCTTTTCTACTGAAATCGTCAGGTTGTTGTTTCTCAGGTCCAGCTCTCTCAGACTAGAGGACTGGGAGCTGAGAACTGAGGTCAGAACTTCACAGCTTCTCTCTGAGATGTTACAGCCGCTCAACCTTGAACAATGAGGTAAATGTATAATAATTTACTTGGATAAATCCATCTGTTTAAGCAGGCACTGCGTTCATGTTAATGTGTGAGGCGAAAGTGATGATTACTGGTAAACTCAAATTCTAGAGTTGAATTTTAAAAGTCACATTTTATAAACATCTGAATACTGACCTGAGAGTTTTCAGTGTACAGTTTGGACTCTTCAGTGCAGCAGACAGCCGTTCTACTCCTGAAATCGTCAGGTTGTTGTTACTCACATCCAGCTCTCTCAGACTAGAGGACTGGGAGCTGAGAACTGTGGACAGAGCTTCACAGCTTCCCTCTGAGATGTTACAGCCACTTAACCTGGAGAGGAAATAAAAAGAAAAAAAAACAAGCACGAAGGTATTTAATTTTCTCTTGTGTTAAAAAATATCACAGTATTTAAAAAATTATGAATAAATCCAACTATTTGTGTACTTACAGAGCTTTGTTGGAGGCTTTGACCACTGGCAGCAGCCTCAGAAGAGCCTCCTCTGAAGCAGAATATTTCCTCAGGTCAAACACGTCCAGATCTTTTCCTGATGACAGTAAGATGAAGACCAGAGCTGACCACTGAGCAGGAGACAGTTCAGCTGTGGAGAGACTTCCTGAACTCAGATACTGTTGGATCTCCTCCACTAGAGAACGATCATTCAGTTCATTCAGACAGTGGAACAGATTGATGCTTCTCTCTGCAGACAGATTCTCACTGATCTTCTTCTTGATGTAATCGACCGTTTCCTGATTGGTCTGTGAGCTACTTCCTGTCTGTGTCAGCAAACCTTGTAGGAGAGTCTGATTGGTCTGCAGTGAAAGACCCAGGAGGAAGCGGAGGAACAAGTCCAGGTGTCCATTTGGACTCTTTAAGGCCTCGTCCACAGCACTCTGGTAGAAGAGTATGGAGTTGTTTCTTGTTTCAGACTTCTGGGATGTTGTTCTATCTTCTACCAGCAGATTGACTCCAGAGGTGATGAATGTCAGATGGACATGAAGGGCAGCCAGAAACTCCTGAACACTCAGATGGATAAAGCAGAACACCTTGTCCTGGTACAGCCCTCTCTCCTCTTTAAAGACTTGTGTGAACACTCCTGAGCACACTGAGGCTTCTCTGATATCGATGCCACACTCTGTCAAGTCTGAGTCATAGAAGATCAGGTTGCCTTTCTGTAGCTGCTCAAAAGCCAGTTTTCCCAGAGACTCAATCATCTTCCTGCTCTCTAGACTCCAGTGTGGATCTGTCTCAGCTCCTCCATCATACTTGACCTTCTTCAGTTTGGACTGAACCACCAGGAAGTGGATGTACATCTCAGTCAGGGTCTTGGGCAGCTCTCCTCCCTCTCTGATTTTCAACACATCCTCCAGAACTGTAGCAGTGATCCAGCAGAAGACTGGCATGTGGCACATGATGTGGAGGCTTCGTGATGTCTTGATGTGGGAGATGATTGTGCTGGCCTGCTCCTCATCTCTGAGTCTCTTCCTGAAGTACTCCTCCTTCTGTGGGTCTGTGAACCCTCTGACCTCTGTCACCATGCTGACACACTCAGGAGGGATCTGATTGGCTGCTGCAGGTCGTGTGGTTATCCAGAGGCGAGCAGAGGGAAGCAGTTTCCCCCTGATGAGGTTTGTCAGCAGCACATCCACTGAGGTGGACTCTGTAACATCAGTCAGGATCTCATTGTTGTGGAAGTCCAGAGGAAGTCGACACTCATCCAGACCATCAAAGATGAACACAACCTGGAACTCTTCAAACTTGCGGATTCCTGCTTCTTTGGTTTCAGTAAAGAAGTGATGAACAAGTTCCACCAAGCTGTACTTTTTCTCTTTCAGCACATTCAGCTCTCTGAAAGTGAATGGAAATGTGAACAGCATGTCCTGGTTGGATTTGTGTTCAGCCCAGTCCAGAGTGAACTTCTGTGTTAAGACTGTTTTCCCAATGCCAGCCACTCCCTTTGTCATCACTGTTCTGATTGGTTCATCTCTTCCAGGTGAGGCTTTAAAGATGTCTTCACGTCTGATTGTTGTTTCTGGTCTGTCTGGTTTCCTGGATACTGCTTCAATCTGTCTGACTTCATGTTCTTTATTGACCTCTCCAGTCCCTCCCTCTGTGATGTAGAGCTCTGTGTAGATCTCATTCAGAAGGGATGGGTTTCCTGCTTTAGCAATCCCCTCAAACACACACTGGAACCTCTTCTTCAGGTTAGACTTGAGTTTATATTGACACTCTGCAGCACAAGTTCCTGAATGAACAAACAATAAGATCAACCAAGAAGGTATAAAGCAACAATTTGATTCCCCTAAAGAATGACTATTTCATCATATTTTCCTCCATCTCTTAAGACATCAGTAAATATCTCATTTATCCATCATGTTAAATCGGTTAAAATCCTCTTACTGATCTGCAGACAGTCAGCCATCTCTTCCTGCTTTATTCTCTTCAGGAAGTGCAGTGTGATCTTCAGAAATGCCTCTGTGCTGCTCCTCCTCTGCTCTTCCTCCTCACCATCCAACACCTCCTCATCCTCCCTCTGACTCTCTAAGCATTCTGGGTAATCTGGACTTAGAACTTTCTGCATCTTCTTCAGCTCATTCTTCACAAAAGTGACAATGCTCTCCTCCAGCAGCTGGAACAGGAAGATAAACTGAACATTTAATTTTAACTGGTCGAACACAACATGTGATTCATCTGTGAGTCTGAAGGCCTGCTGGTGTAAACAGAGCAGCATGGACACTGTTAGGACCTGAATGGTAACATTAGTATTCAATAGTAAAAAGTGTGTTTATACATGTACGCACCATAAATATGGAGCCCAGGTCTGGATGCTGCTGGGAAGACTGATCACTGGGAACCTCTGAGCTCTCCTGGTCCATTCTGTGGAGAAAACATCATATTTAAGGACATTTAATGACTCAACGCTACTTACGATATGATACAAAATACTTAATTCCCCAGGAGGGAAACTGAATACCACCATACATATAGGACAACAGGTAGGACAACAGAAAAAAGGCATACACATCTCAAGGCAGTACAAAATAAGCAGGAGAGCACAATAAATAGGATAAACATCAATGTGACTCTACTAGTATATGTTAGTGGTTATACATGCCACCAACATATTCATGGATGCCAAAATTGCAATCCTCAGTACATCCACTATACTCGTCATCAACATCAGATCATCATCATCATCATCAACACTCAAACAGTCAATGACAATGTTATTAAAAACTTCACCGCAGCAGGTACAAAGGACTTCCTGAATCTCTCTGAGGAGCACCTGGACATAACAAGCTTGTTGCTGAAAGAGCTGTTCAGCTCACCAAAAACATAGTACATCGGATGATCCTCATTTCACGTAATATTCTTGAGCTTCCTACCCATTCTTTGTTCAATGAACATTTCTAGCAAGTCAGGAGTCAAGCCAATAATGGATTCTTCCTTCCTGATCAGTTTAATGATCTTGTTCCTGTCCTCTGAGCTTCAGCAACACCCCAACAGAAAACGGCATAAAATAGGACATTTGCTAAAATGCTTTGATAAAATACATGCACGAGTGACCTGCTGACATCAAAAGACCGGAGCTTCCTGGAAAAACAGCCTTGACTGAGCCCAGGCCAGCCCATTAACCACAAGGACACAGAGGTACTTATAAGAGGAAACCACCACAATGACCTAGAGTCCTATCTTACACCCGGCGCAAAGCAGTGCCAAGCGTGACACAAGTGTCTTTGTTAGTTTAAGACCGACACAGTTGTCATTTTCCCGTCCAGCACCCACGTTGTTTAAAAAGCAAATGCACTTGCACCCATCAGTGTTCATCGTGTTGGTCTTCAAATGATGTGTGGTCAGGCGCGTTGTTGGTGCACTGCTACCTTGAGGCAGCAGAGAGCAGCTGTGCTATTGACCAACAAAAACCTGGTCTGAAGTCATTGATGCAGTGTTTCACTGTTATTTTAAGGCGCATTATGAAGACAGTAATATGCAGCTACATAGATGAGTGCACAACGTACACTCTGCTTGTTACACACACAGGATGCGCAGCAGCACACAAACATGCAAAAGATTACAAATAAAAGGATTACAATGTGAAAGATTATTATTGTGTATATTAATATATTTTAAAAAATATATAATAAAATGGACAGAAAAGGATCCCAGAAGAAAAACTATCATCCAAAAGCTCATGATGCTATAGAGAAACTAATGGCCTCATTAGACCTTATAGCTGGAGGATGAATAATCCACAAAAGGTAAGATACACCTGGTGAAGATTAAACCAGGCAAGTAGGTCAGAATACTTTTTGGTTTCTTTTAAACTAACTAACTACTTTAGTTAGTTAACTAACTAAATAACTTTAGTGGAATAAATATAATTACTCTGAACAAAAGAGAGGTCCTGGATATTAGACATTTAATCAGTTACTCTTAGAAAATAAGGTTTTTATTGAGGCTATTAAGATTTCTATAGAAGTTTTTTTTCACTGAAATGTAGGAACAGCAAACACTTTGGTATTATGGGATGCCTTTAAGTATATCCTGAAAGGCCACTGCATACAATACAGCTCGAAGATAAAGAAAAAACACCTTATTAAAGAACAAGAAATAATACAACAAATCAAATGATTCAAACTTGTAGATGATAATTAAAATAGAGCAACATTAAACTCTCTTAAACAAAAGGGAAAAGAATTAGAACTTATCTATGAAGAAAAAACAATCTAAAACTACTACAGAAATAAAGCAGAATAGATGGAAAAAGGAGAACAATGTACTAAATTCTTCATGAACCAACAACACAGGAATGCAGCAAAAAACACCACAAAACTCATAATAAATAACACCACATTTTAGAGCTAAAAGATATTATCTAAGAAGAACATCAATATTTTTCTACAATATTTTCATTTAAAAATCCTCCAGTCCTGCTTTTAAGTGCCAATAAATAACCTTTTTTCTCCCATCAATGAGGTCACAATTAACCTGTGAAGAGAAAGTCTTATATGAAGGATCGATCACAGAGGAGGAACTGTGGCCCTTAACTCCTTTAAATCCTTTAAAAACCCAAACCTGGATGGAATACCAGCTGAATCCTATCAAACCTTTTATCTCCACATTAAAGCTCATATGTTGGCATGTTTTAATAGTGTATATATGGAAGGGAAACTATCAGGACCAACAAGAAGGGCTGATTTCACTCATTTTAAAACAGGAACACAATGGACAACATAAAGACCCAACAAATCTTAAAAACTGGAGGCCTGTTACATTACAGTGTTATGATGCATAATTTCTGGCCAAATGTCTTTCCAACCAGATAAAGTATTCCTGAGAGTCATTCATCCAGATCAATCAGGATTCATGACAGGGAGAAGTATTAAAGATAACATTAGATAGATTTTTAGAAATAATAGAGTTTTATGATAGAGTACAAGGACCTGGTATAGTTTTTATTGCTGGTCTCCAAAAAGCCTTTGATGTTCTACGATTAGCATTAATGTACAAATGTCTGCACTATTTGAATTCTGGTCCATCCATAATTAATTGGATAAAAACACTTTATAGCAATTCAAAATGTAAAATAATTAATAATGGTGAACTCTCAGAAACAATATATTTGAAAAGAGGTTTGAAACAAGGCTGTCCTCTATCCCCATACTTATTTATTTTATTTATTGAAAATTTAGGAGAAAAAGTACAAACCAACTAACATATAGGGTCTTTTTATAAATAATATAGAATCCAAAGTAACAATGTATGTGGATGACACAAATTTTAAAATAATGCCGACTGTAAACTCAATACTGGTCTTAACTGAAGATTTGGATCAGTTTTCAAAGATATCAGGCTTGAAACCAAACTATGATAAATGCAGGTGTCTTCCCTGGAAAATAGACAATTACCTACATATTTCCTTTCAGATGGACAAATGGACAACATTTTGGGTATATGTATCCCAGAGAAGCTGAGCAATATTACAAAAATAATTTTTGAAATTAAACTCCAAAAAATAGAAAAAATACCATCTCCCTGGACTGGAAAATCAATGACTCTCTATGAGACAATAGCTGTAATGAATTCCTTAATAATACCAAAGTCATAGGGTCCTATCTTACACCCGGCGCAAAACAGCGCCAAGCACAACGCAAGTGTCTTTGTTAGTTTAAGACCGATGCAGTTGTCATTTTCCCGTCCAGCTCCCATGTTGTTTAAAAAGCAAATTAACTTACACCCATCAGAGCCACCCTTGTCATGTTGGTCTTAAAATGAATCAATAATAAGCTCCTTAGTCTTATATTTAAAATTAGGTGGTTTTCATCACACTATTTGACAAAACCATCCACATCCTGTTGGAGCTTATCAAACGAGAACAGTCATAAAAACATTAAATCCACTTTAAATGCTGTTGTAAGGAATGTAAATAAACTCAGTATAAAGTGTTTCACAATCATTTTTAAATGGAGAGGAAGCTCTAACAACACTGATGAATACACATGTTGAGAGTCTGTATGTCTGTATGTTTTAATATGGATAACTTCTTTGTCAGAAACGCCTTTCTGTCAAGGTTAAGTTGATACCTTTCACTGTTAAAACGTGGCGGTGGATCCATGGACCGGTCACTCTTCATGGACACACAGCTGGGGTCAGGAGAGTCTGGTCTCTCCTGATGGATCCTGAAACAACAAAAGACAAATTAAAGACAGTTTAAACCTGAAAAATATTGAATTTTGACCAGAAAGTAACTTGTTGAAATCTAAGAACCAGACAGATCATCTGTAAGAGAACAATGGAGGAGAGGTGTTTTCTTATTCACTCAGATTCAAAGTGTTGTCAGTTTCAGTCTCATCTATTCCTCCTTGTAGACGGAAGAATTGTCCAGCTGATCTACACAAATAGGGGGCAACATTTCACATCCCTTCCCCTTCCTCCATTGAGATAAATTACAACATAACTCTGAGTAACAACTGATAGTTACACACATGCTCCTAGGATAGGTGTCAGTCATAAAATGTCAGAGAACTCACTGATAGTAAAACAACTTTTTCTACCAAACAGCATCATCTTTTCATTAATTGCTGCCATTTTACAACAAAGTCATCCAGTAGAGAACTAATTTATCGATATGATATTTCAATATCGACCCAGCTTACAATGATGTGCTACGATGCCAAATGGCTCATGGTGCAACTCAGTGCAGTTCATCGGATCAGCTGATATAACCAGCTGATGTCTCATCTGGCCAGTGTCTGCAGCAGCAGCTGGCTGCTCTGACAATGTAGATGCAACTTTCCAAACAGTTGTTATTTGGATAAACTGACCACATATTACTACCATATTACCACACATACTTTAAACAGTCCTACAGCGACAATCTCAACAGCATTCAGCCTGGATCCACCATTACTGCTAGGGCTCAGGGCAGCTACTTCTTCTTCCTCTCATGTTGGACTGAGGGCAGACTGGACGCTACAGTGACTCACTATCACCCCTGTGGTACAAAGTGGTATTACGAGACAGTATAGGCCAGACAGGGCTGGAGCTAGCTGGTTAGCATGCTAACTTCAGTAGATATCTCTGTTACATAGTACATATAAGTCTATGACATTACGTCAAGACTGTGATTTCTTCACACTCTGTTGATAAATTTAGATAATTTCAGAATGTTTAAAACTAAAATTCTCACATATTCTTACACATTATACCTTTAAAGAATAAGTAGCCTAAGTTATAAGAACTTAAGTTTTTTAACTTCTTAGCCCTGAGGTAATGGTTGAAATAATCTGTGTGGCATAAAAATGCCATCTTAAAGAGGTTAAATTAAAAAAAAAAGAACCTATCCTTAAAGAATAATCGTTGGGCCCCTGGCACCTTCATGCTGGGGCCCTAATGATATAGCTACTCTGGATGGCATTACCCTGGCCTCCAGCTCCACTGTAAGGAATCTGGAGTTATCTTTGATCAGGATATGTCCTTTAACTCCCACATAAATCAAATCTCAAGGACTGCCTTTTTTCACTTATGTAATGTTGTAAAAATCAGGCACATCCTGTCCCTAAAAGATGCAGAAAAACTAGTCCAGGCATTAGTTACTTCTAGGCTGGATTATTGCAATTCCTTATTATCAGGCTGCCCTAACAAGTCTCTAAAGACTCTCCAGCTGGTCCAGAATGCAGCTGCACATGTTCTGACTAAAACTAGAAAAAGAGATCACATTTCTCCCATTTTAGCTTCACTACATTGGCTTCCTGTAAAATCTAGAATAGAATTTAAAGTCCTTCTCCTCACCTACAAAGCTCCTAATGGTCAGACACCATCATATCTTGAAGAGCTCATAGTACCATATTATCCCACTAGAACACTGTGCTCCCAGTATGCAGCTTACTGGTGGTTCCTACAGTCTTTAAAAGTAGAATGGGAGGCAGAGCCTTCAGCTATCAGGCTCCTCTCCTGTGGAATCATCTTCCAGATTCAGTCCGGGGTGCAGACACCCTCTCTATGTTTAAGAGTAGGCTTAAAACTTTCCTTTTTGATAAAGCTTATAGTTAGGGCCGACCAGGCTCGCCTTGGATCAGCCCTTAGTTATGCTGCTATAGGCCTAGACTGCTGGGGGACTTCCCATGATGCACTGAGCTCCTCTCTCCTCCTCCTCCTCTCCATCTGTATGTATTCATGTACCATTAATGCATGTTACTAACTTGGCTTCTTCCCCGGAGTTTTGTGTTTTCTCGTCTCGCAGGAAACCTTCAGCTACAGACCGACTGCTGTCCAGCTTGATGCCCACCGCTGCTGCTATTAATATTATTATCAGTCATTAATGAGCATATTTCTATTATTATTATTGTTGTTATTTTTATTAGCCCGGTTCTGCTTGAGGTTTCTTACCGTTAAAGGGTTTTTTTTCTTTTGATGTCACAAAGTGCTGCTCATGGGGGAATGTTGAGTCTCTGTAAATTAAAGAGTTCAGTCCAGACCTGCTCTATGTGAAAAGAGCCCTTGGTGCTATATAAATAAAACTGACTTGACTTGACTAATATTTCTCTAATAATGTCCTCTTGCTGTTAAGCTGCAATATAAAGTCAACATGAAAAAACTGTGCTCACAACAATATGCTTGACAAACAGCATGTAGCTGGAGGCCTTTTTTGTCTGAGTTGTGCTGCTGTGATCCTGATTGGTAGCTGAGCTGATTGTTGACAAAACACATCATCAAGGTGAACAACGTCTTTTACCCTGCCATGCTGTGTGCAGTGGAAACATACTTGAACTGTGCCAGCATGACTCGACTACTCGTAGCTGATCATGGCCTGACTCAGTATGACGACCACACAATGGAAAAACACTACAATTCTACAAAACACATGTAGAGCAGATGGACAGACTCATGATCCCTCCCTCCAGGATCCTTGAAAGGGTAAACAGCTGGTCCACTGATCCACAGTAGCATTTTAGTGTATGCAGTCTATAAAACTTGGTTTGTTAAATGGTTAAAATCCAGCCTTTGTTATTTCATTTCATGTTAGAACATTCAATGTATTTTCTGTGTATCTGATGCACAAACGCAGAGGACGTGATGTAGCTAGGCACGAAGTATCATGAATATTAGTGACCGGTAATAGATGTGTTTTATTATGTTTCCTGCTGCCATGCAGGCTCACTTTGGTCTGGGTTACAATATTTATATTATGTACTGGTTTGCTGTAAATTTCAGATGCTTTGTGTGTTCATTGTTTTAAACTTGGTGTGATGGTGCTACTGGATGATTAGTTATGTAGCTCGCTACTGTCTCTCAATTTCCTGTCTCACCAGTTACAGGGCGTATGAATGAATTGATTATATCATTTAGTAAGTTACATTATTTCTTGTTTCTGTCACAGATCTGGTAGTGCAACATGCTTCAAATGAGAGCAAGAGGACGTCTCTGTAGTGTGGAGTTGTGTTTTAGAGTGTAGTTATCAATGAAAGCCTGTTTGTAAAGCACTGCCTACAGCCTGTTCAGAGTTACTTGTTAATGTTTTTGGTTGCTGTTTGCGTGTGTGTGTGTGTGTGTGTGTGTGTGTTATAAATTTCAAGTGCCTTGTTGTATTGTTACCTGTACTGTATAACTTGGCTGTGGCTCCATCTACAATAAATCATCTTCTGATTAGGAATAAACCTGCATCCTGTGTGTGAACTGTCCATAGCTGAATATGCTGCTACGCTGCTTTGACATACAGCATGTTGGTATTTAAGTTTGTTGTCTGTTGTGTGTAAAATATTCTAAAACTGGTGTAAAATGTCTTTGGCCATTCAGATTAATACAAAAGTCATGAATGTTGTGCAGCATTTAATATGACGTCATTATATAAACTTTCTCTCAGCACCCCCAACTCTGACTGACTTCCAGCATCCCCAAATCCAGGACCAGGACAGAATCCCCATCACTTCACCTCAATCTGAGTTTGAACGATCCGCCACCTTTCCAGCATCCAGCATAAACTTTCCAGAGAGGCTGAGCAGTGTGATACCTCAATATTTAGATCATATCCTCCGCCCCCCCTTTTCTGTCAGCCAAGACAGCCCCACAATGTCCAGAAACTTCAGCATCTCAGAGTGTATCTCATCAACTCCTTGTTTTTAACTCCCCCTCAGTGACCTCCATCAGAGACATGGAGACATGTTCTCCTCGTGCTCCTTCTGTGAGCACAGAATCTGCAGTGCTTCTGCTCTCCTGATACTGTCTGCTGCTTCAGCTTCCCCTCATCAGCAAATGTTCAAAAGCCTGAACAATACAGTGACATTATCTTGACTTACTCTCCATGTGTTTTGGAAAGAGGAGGTGGGTCCATGGTCCTATTGTTCTCTACGGATGCAGAGCTGGAGTCAGGAGATTCTGGTCTCTGCTGTCCAGGATTTCAGGAACAACTTCATCTACTTCCAACGTCTGTGGAGAAAAAAACAGTCAAAACTCAAGCATCACTTTGTTGTTGTTGATGGTGGTTTATGATATTATTTTCTACAGTCTCTCTGTATCTCTCTTGTAAGTAATCTATATTTTATAGCAAATATATATTTTTTAATATATTTGTTGTTGTAAATGTTAATATTTTGATCATATTTCTATGTATTTATAGTTTTGTATAGATGTGTGGGATTATGTGACAGTTTTTGTGATTATTTCAGACACTGATAATGTGTTTTATCTTGATTATGTATCAAGTCCTGCCATGAATTGTTCATATAATGACGTCAGCATGATGCAACTAATTTGGTGTCTATATAAACTTTACTCTTTGTCATGTTTGATAATTGCTTTTTACAGTCAAACACATTTTTTGGGAGCTAAGTTTGCTTTACTTTAAAGAATCCATATACAATTTAAATTCTATCAAGAAGTTATTTAAGTTTGGGAAAGGTAATGAGTGCTGATTAACAGTAAGAATTTATGATCAAACTTCACACTTGTTTTTTACTTTTGTATATGTATCATTAAACATTAATTTTAAGTCAACTGACAAAAATTTCAGTCATTCAGCTTAAAGACCAATCCACATTGAGCCTGATCCTGTGGATAGTCTGTTGCAGGAATTAATAATAATATTAACAACAAATAGAAATAAAACATTAAACTATTTTCAATAATAATTTCCTACCTGTTGTATCATGACAAGTCAGTTATTGACGCTCCCTAAAAACTCCCTCTGATTGGTTGAAGGAGTCAGATAACCAACTTCAGACTGACTTCAGTACAGAGAAACACATCTGCAACAATATAAAACATGAAAACATCAAGTTGTTGATGGATCATCATTAACATTGAAAAGCAACACATTCACACATGACTATATGTCACCATCATCTCTCCTGCTGTTGGAGCAGTTATTGATCCTGAACACAAACTGTTAACAGATCTGATCTGAAGACAAACACAAGATATTCACACAAACACTTTCAACAACCGAGCGACTCATTAAACTAACAGTGAGAGCAGAGAGGAGTCATTAAACACTGAAAACTGTCAGTTATGACCTTACCATACGGAGAAGAATATCTGTGACATGACGGTGAAGAAAACGAAAGTAAAATAGTTCAAACACCCAAACAGAGAGGAAGGAAGGGGGTTGGGAGAGCTCAGCTCTCACATCCTGCTGCCACATGTTGTTCTGATCACAACAAAATGGCTTCCTGTAACTCCTCTCTGACACTCTGTCACTGATGTGGTGAACAAGTTATTCAAGTAGTTTAATAATATTTAAGAGATACTTTCACCATTTTATTCTCATAACTGGACTATCAGAAGATTATGTTTTTATATATGTATGCATGTTTTTACATGTTAACAGTCTGTGATTTGTGTTTTTGCACAATTTTAACTTTTTTTAACTTTAACCATTAAAATATCTCCAAAATGATTCCAACTCTGAACAGTAAAAGATGTTTCACAGAGGAGGTGTATTCATGTCTTTTAACTATATTTTACTGAAGTATTTTTAAAAAGTGAACAGACTTTATGAAACACACGACCAACTTCAGACTGACTTCAGCACAGATGGAACATGAACAGATCAGAGATTTTGAAGCGTCATAAATGTTTTAACTTCTCTGCTTCTTACATTCATGTGGCGGGTGTAAAAAGTGGAGATGCACCAGTTATTGAGGTTTGGCAGATATAAAGCTACCTGAAGGAGGAACAGAGGGTTTTTTTGGCATTCAGGGAAGGCGAGACTGCAGGAATGACTGACCTGCTTCCCTGCTGGGTTGAAGGCGGCTCGTAGTCAGTACGGAAATAAATCGACGTACCAGAGCATCAGTGGTCTATTAGCTGCTCCTGCTGTGGGATTATTTGTATCATTTGTCTGTTTGTTTTATTGAGGTTTTCTTTCCTGTCTAGTCCGCCCTGGTAAGTGAACTGGTAGCGGGCAAAAAGATAAGGGTATTGTCCTTGGAGCGGACTAGTTTTCTTTTTTCTCTTATTTTTATTTGTTTGTTTTAATATCAGTCTGCCTGCTGTCCCACCATTAATCCCAGTCAGCCAGTCAGGGCAGGTTTAAGGTGAGCTGTGGTTGTTAGGCGGTTGCAGTGAAGATAGTCACGTGTGCCAGTTTGGAGTGTGTTAACTCACCTGGTGTGTAGGACTTATTGACTGCAGTGTGCACTGGTGTGTCTTAGTTAAACTCAGCCCCTGCCCTGTTAGTGATAGCTGGGAAATTAACTGGGAGGAAATTCAGGTGGCTGAATGTAATAAATCTCAATCTGATCGTCTGCAATAAAAATACTTCTACTTTACTTCTTTTATTGTCATTTCTTATGCTAGTGACTTGCAGTGGGTGTTACATTCACATGAAACTAACGGTGACAGCAAAGAGAAGGAGGTCTGAAACACTGAAACGGTCGGAGAAAGACTAAGAAAGACGACACAGAAAATCCTCTGAGTCATAAATCACAGGAAACCACTTAAACCAGGAAATAACCACAGAGGGTCAGAGAGGAGAGCCCAGAAGGTTTCAAACTGGCTGATTACTGAAATAAATTCAGCATGAAACGGGACTGTTTATGTAGAAAAGATTTTCTTTTTAATATGTTCAGATACATGTTGTTCAACAGACATCTATGTATCTAATATTACATTTGTAAATGTAAAGGATAATCTAATCTAATCAAGAAAACTGACTAAAAGTAGATTTAAGACCACAGCAACTAAGACAATGATCCTTCAATGCATACCCAGAGCTAAGCAAGAAGAATTTACAAATGAAATGAACAGCTTGAACTGGGATGATGTTCTGTCCTCTGATGATCTGGACTATGGCTGTGATACTTTTACTCACACAATCAACTCTGTGAGGGAAAGATTTAATGTGAGGATACAGATAAAATCTAAAAATAAAAACTATTTACTGTTTAATGGTTTAATGAACATTTGTGGAAACTAATGAAATCTAGAGATGCTGCACTAAGGAAGGCAGTTAAAACTAGAAGAGACACTGACATGCTGATTTATAAATAAATCTCTCAGATCTCTTCTTTTACTGTCTTTTGCTCTTTGGGGATGTAAAGGAAATTGTAAACTGGAAGTTTTTTTATTGTTTGATGTGCAAAATGCATGGTGCCACTTAATTTCACAATTTTTGTGCAGCACTTTTACAACATTTGTTTTCACCCAAAAGGGGGCGTGGCCTTTCTGACGACAGGGAAGTGATGTATGCCCGCTCTCATGAATCGACTTAAAGATCAACTTGCAGGTTGAATTTCTTACTGGATTTACAGTTTATGTATCATGAAAATTGTCCTGTTAAAGGTTAATGTATGATTTTATTAGTTTAACGAGACATAAAAGCAGAAATTAAGATGGAAAAGTGGGAATGTTGAGCAGCGCCCTTAAAACAAGCTTTTTTTTTTCAACAATGTGTCAAATTACGTCACATAAGGGAGTCACTCTCATCGTCCCAGCTGCAGTTCACTGAAGGTGTTTTTCTTTACACTAATGTGTCTCCTCACTTCCCTCTCTCACGTCTCTTCCTCGTGTCTCAGCTCCTCTCAGTGAGGATGAGAGAGTTTTAATTCTCGTTCACTCCAGCGTCATTTTGAGGAGACGACAACTACTCATGACGGACATCACCTCAACTGTCAAATATGAAGAAGTCAGTGATCAAAATATGATGTAGAAATTATTAACTGACAGTTTAATCTATAAAGTTTAAAGTTGTAATTCATGTACAATTAATTAACACGTTACACTGTCACTTAATAATTTCCACATAGTGATACCTGGAACAGCTGATAACTGCTCCAGTGTTTTATTATTTGATTATAGATCTATAGCAGCGACTGTCTGTCACAGAATAAGACACAAATAGACAATTTAAATCTGTTAATTACTGAAAGAACACAACCAATGAAAAGGAATATGTTGAAATAAAATGTTGCTTGTTTAGTTTGTGACAGTCTGACGTCATTTTCAGGCTCAGGATGATTTTATAGGAGACGCAGCTGTGTGACGTCATATTTTCCTGAAGGAGCTGAGACGCACTGAAACAAAAGAATAAAGGAGAAGACTTTTGACTTATGAAGAAAAATAATAAAGTTACAAGAGTGTTTTTTGTTATTGATTCATGATTCAGTTATTTGTACTTTATTATTAAATATGACCAGCAGCTGTTGATGCTTTCATTCTTGTTCCACAGGTAGATTATTACAACAACAGCCCGACTGTTTACTGTCCCATCTGATCAGCTGATCAATCAATAAACAGATTCGATGAAGGGGTGTTGCCGTCCTGTAAAAAAACTTCCACAGAGGATACACCTGTGGTTCCTCGCTCCTCGTCTCCTCCAGGAGCATTTCAGGGATTGGAAGATCCTCCATGATGGCGGTGGAGGAACGGTTTCCAGGTCACGGGAGGAGAGAAGAAGAACAAATTAAAACACATGAGAGAAGTTTGTCTTCAGGTCTTTCTGCCAGAAAGCCTTTTTAACAGAAATCAAACCTCTTTCCTCCAGCAGCCAATAGTATTAAAGTATTAAAGTTATTGACATTATACAGTTTAATTAAATACAAAATACTTATTGGTTACTGTGTATCTAAGCGCCTATATCTGTTATCACTTAAGAGAAAACAAAATCTAATGTTAAAGGTTCTATATGTAGAATTGTGAAGCAATTTACATGTATTAATAGTTTTTTATTGCCAATGAGTGAACAGGTAGTAATGTAACATAAAGAATGAGACCCTCCCCAACTTTCTCGGTTGTCTGTATCAGCCTGTGGTCTGATTTTCACGTGAAGAACTCGGGCTGGATTTTCTGCAGACTGAGTGGGAGTGAGAGATGCTTTGCTGAAACAAGCGAGTGCGAGCACCAGGATGTTACAGCTCATTAAATGGCTACAGGTGTCACTAATGAGAAGGAATCTCTGATTTCTATAAAATGGCTCATTTCACTATCAGAATCTGATCCATTCAGTCCAATAACATTTGGAAAGTCTAGAAGAGCCGCACGATTGAATTATTTTATCCTCATTCAAGTTAGCAGAGGGTTTAACCAGAAGTAGCGGCTCAGACTCACCAAATATTCTGCCAATTAATTTCTACATAAAGCGAAGCCCCAAAGAATCTTCTTGGGGGCAGAGTTACAGCTTATATGTAATTCCTATTTATTCAAGCATTTATTCTTAATGTCAGCTTCTCCAAGGAATATACCTCTATTGAATGGATTAATCATTGAAACCTTGATTACTGAACCTCTGAGAAGCTGCAGCATAGCCCTCAGCAAAGCATCAAAAACCACTGCATAACTGGTGACCTGAACTCAGAGAGGAATTCATTATTGTTAGTAACTTCCCATCAGCATTAACAAGTTGTTTAATCAATAAATACCATTGTCAACCCATTAGTGACTTATTTTATATTGAATATTCTTGTTATTCCAAATATAGTAATTAGTTGGTGAAAAACGATGTTTGTAAATCAGTTTCCAGGCCAGCAGAGCTTCTCCATGGAAATTTGATAACTTAACAGGAAACTTATCAATTCTTTAATCACATTTAAGCAGAAAGTTTAAGTCCATCCATTAAACTAAATATTTATATAGGGAGGGTATTCCAGATGTTTTCTTCTTCTATAATCAAATTAGTTCATCATTTCACTTTGAAAGTATTATTTAATGTTAATGATATTTTTTCTTGAATAATGACTTGTGGTTTTTCAAATGATATTAAATAAAATCTTATCTATTCTATTGTATATTTCGGGAGGTATTCCAATGATAAAAACATATAGACAGATCTGATTATTCCCTCAGCTTTAGACAGTAAAACTCTTGCCACTTAGATTTGTGTTTGACTTGATCCCAACTTGCTCTGACATCAAGCAGACGTGGGCAACAACAACCTGATGAGATCAAGTCGGCTGCAGTTGTTGCAGCTGCAGTTGTTCTCCACTGACTGCAAGGATCAGGGCATGATGGGAGAAGCCTGGATGTCACCTGATCAAAGAGCTGATTGGCTCAAGAGTTTGATCAACAACATGATGTTTTATCTTCATTTTGGATTTCAGTTGTCTGATCTTCTACTAAGAATTCAGATGTGTTGATGACAACTTTTATCATCCAAAGAGACAGAAAACATTCAATAACCAATTTCTCCAGCAGACAGGAGGGTTTCTGTAAACTCATTTCTACATATAGAATCAGATTTATCTGTTTCTCTGCTCAGATGACCAACAAACCCTCAGATATAGTCGAGTATGATAACAGACAGATTACAGAAACCGTGTAGTGACGGATCTATCGAACGTCGTTCCTGAAGACGAGCGTTTCTCTTTTTATTTAGAAAACATGATAACGTATAGATGACCCTTTAATGTTTTATTAAACTGCAGCACTAAACACACATGTGGCTAAATATCAGAGATCCAGATGTGTCTGCATTAATAATGAACTGCTGCCTTCATTTTAATTGGTTTAACTAAGACGTGTCTGTTTTCTGTTTCTGCAACTAATTAATAATCAATGAATAGTATTGAACTGGTGCTCAGTGTCTTTGACCTGACAGTGAATCATCAGTCAGCCGTCGTGTAGAAACGTCAAATAAAGTTTTAATTTACTGTTGTGATCATCTTGGAAATTAAACGTTTAAAGGAGAAAAAGTTACAAACTGTCCAGAATATTTAAAATGTGCTCGTTATAAATAATCATATTGCAACATATGAGGTGTAAAAATCATGAAAATATAAAAGAACTCAATTCGTTCTTTATTGATCTACTAATTAATTTTTCAATTAACTGATTAATCGTTTAGTCTATGAAATGTGAAAAACTGTCCATTAATATAAGAACATATTCAGATATCTTCAACCCAAACATGTTTATGATATAAAGCAGAAAAAATCACCGATGCTATTAATCAATTATTGAAATATTTGATTATTTTTCTTTCGTTAGATTAATCGATTAATCCTTTACAATAAAAACTACAATAACATCAGTAATTCATATTCCTCCGATGTTATCAGTTCCTTACTCAAAAAAAAAAAAAAAAACTGGCAACAAAAGCCTCTTTCACACATAGTTCCCAGTAAATTACTGGGAAAACCTTTCTCACTGTTCACACGTGCAGCTGCAGTCAGTAACACGTCACGTCCAGCAGATGGCAGCATTGCAACACTTACAGATGCCCTCTAGACAGACCTGATCAAATATGGATCAATATTATGTTACTGTGTCTATTTCTCACCTCACATGTTTCCAGAAACATATTTTTAGTGTTTCCTGTTTAGCTGAAGTATGAGAGAGTTTATGATGCGGCCGCCATGTTGAAAACAGACTCGCAAGTACGTCAGCAACGCGTCAGGTCTTGTGATTGGTTCGCTCGCTCCACGTGACGGCGTCTCTCATCAGACGGACGTTACCCTTTACATATTTCCCTGAATATATTGATCCCTGCTCCCGTTCACACGTGACAACATGCAGGAAATGTTTTACTACTAATTAACATTTTAATAATGTTTTAAATCTGATCTTTTCAACTTGTTTTCTGTCTTCAGACGCAGATTCTCGTCCAGCCGAGCAGAAGAACAACCTTCGGCTGCACGAAGCCGTCCGAGCTCTGTTCGCCTGCTCGCCTCTCTTCCGCACTCAGACTTTAACCGTGGAGGCGTTTCCTGTACCGGACGTCTCCTGCGTCACCGAGACGACGACGACGAACACGACCGACCCTGAAACTCCAGCCGCTCAGGAAACGCCCTCCTCCTCCTCCTCCTCCTCCTCCTCCCCGCCGCCGCGTCCCGGCAGCGCGACTCACTGTAGGAAAAGGTTGAAAGAAACTCCGCCGGGCAGGGAGAGGAAACGCAGGAAAAGCAGATCCTGATGTGGAAAATACGTTTGTTATTGATGGAAACTGGACGCCATCTTGTTTTTTAATCCGTTAAGTTAAAATAAACAGCGGAAGTTTATTGTTGTTTAAAATATTTACTGATAAAGATCTTTTGTTTAAATAATGTGTTGCAGTCATTTGTTCAGTAATAATCTATAATTTATCTGGATTATTCAGTTTCTCAAAGACAGTTTACAATTGATCTGGAGCTGTTGTCATAGCAACACATCTTCAGACCAGAACCTGCTAAAGTTCAGGTTTATTCAGTCAGCTGGTTCATGACCAGAATGTTTAAGTAAATTTACAAAATAACTTAATATTTAAATTAGATTGAATCACATCTGGTTTCCAAACTGTTGTTATGACAACTGAATGATTCTGCTTTCTACAATTATTTAGTTTGAATTATTTTAAACTTAAACTGACTAAAGAATTTCACAAGAAAAGTATTTTTCAAAATAAGATTTGAGGAAAACAAACTTTATTTTGTGAAACAGAATTTTGTTTTTTTTTTTAAATATTTTCTACCTGAACAATCCTCTTTCATCCCCTGTGAGGGTCCTGACCGTCCAGGCTCCAGAGAGACATGATTACATCCACCGTACTGAACTAAAACACATTTATATACGTAGATATTTAAAAAACAGAAGAGTTGCAAGGATTAGTGAATACACAGTAAATTAATCTGTTAATATTCTGTTAATTACTCCTCATTTTTCAAGCAAAAATAACAAAAATTATCTCGTTTCAGCTTCTTAAATGTGAGAATTTGCTGTTTTTCATCAACATAAGTGACAGTTGATTGAATATCTGTATCTGTAGGCTCCAAAAAAAGGTAAATGGCGCAACTAAACACCCATTTATTCATGTTTTTTTTGATTGTTTTGTTTAATTGGAGGATTAGCAGCAACTTTTTTCTTTTCTTGTGTTTAACTGCAGGTGAATGAAAAACACCGACAGCTCAGAATCAGAGGCTTTAATTAACAAATAATAATAATTATTACAGTTTCAACACAGGAGACGAGTTTCACACATTGATCCACTAATCCAGATGTCTGACGCCGCAGATGTTGGGGTCCTTCATAAACTGCGGATGCTTGTGAGTCACCGACATGAAACCTGGACGGAGAAATAATTAAATTAAATATAATTATAATAATAATTGTAATTAAAGCTGCAAGCAGCGTTGGACGGGCCTTCGCGCCCTTGCGCACAGCGGGCGGCGGCGCAGTCACCTAAGCTTCTGGGAACCAAGAAAACGTTTGGAGATGATCAGTGTGAGAGTCTTTTGACACACAATACTAACCAGTGTCTCTCTGTGAGCCCACCCCTCTCTTCACAGACATTTATGAATTATGAAATCAAAATATTGTTAACCTTAATTAATAATTCAGGCACCAACTGTAGGATCTGCGAGGAACACAGTTGATTATTTGCTATAATTATCAATTATCAATAATAAATAATTATAACAATTAATAGAATTATTAATATGAACTAACAAATACGAAGCACCACCCCGAAACCGGGACTAATAACCGAACAAGGTAATCTCATAAATGGGAGTTCACCTAGAATGTTAATATCTGAGAGATATCAACATTGAAGGGTGAACAAAGAAGGGTTGAATTCGAGCTCTGACTCCTTCAATCAGCCACTTTTCACAATATGTTACACACAATAATGACAAAAAAACTTGTCTTTAAAGATATAACAGTGTTTATGAAACTTAGCAAAATTAACAAAGTTAACAAATGCTTCATTCAATAAATAGCTATTCTAAAATCTAATTCTACCAAACAAAACACAAACAGCTTTGAACAGGGTTGGACACTTGCAGGTTGGACACTTTTGTCCGACGTTATCTGACCATGAGATGTGCAAAACGATGTCGGTGCGTGTATCTGTGCGCGCGTGAGTGTGGTGTTAGTCACAAGAGAGGGAGGAGGGAAAGCGATCGTGAGAGAGAGAGAAGCGGTTCTTTTTCCACAGAGAGCGCACGTACGGACGGCAGTCTGTAACGCACGTTGTCTGGTTTCAGATCGACAAATCAGTTTACTTTCTCACTCACGGCAGCACAAACACAGTAGTCCCGAGCGGGACAAACACAAAATAGTCTAGCGTGGTGAACACAACTAACAGGCAGCAAACAGGCAGCAGCGGAGCGTTAACTGCAGCATGACCGAAAGAAGCACAACCAGTTAGCCTCTGCTAGCCTCTCAGCTAACCCCGGCTCTCTGTTTAGATCCAAACGGAGCACCGAGTCCCGATTTGTTATTTAGGTTAAAGCGGAGAAGAGGCAGCAGCGGAGCGTTAATTGCAGCATGACCGAAAGAAGCACAACCAGTTAGCCTCTGCTAGCCTCTCAGCTAACCCCGGGTCTCTGTTTAGATCCAAACGGAGCACCGAGTCCCGAATTGCTATTTAGGTTAAAGCGGAGAGAATCAGCGGGTGTGTCGGACAGCTGAGTGAAGTGAAACCTGCGGAAAAAACACCGTGACCATCAAGGTAAAACAGGTCGGCGAAAACACGGCAGCTGGCTCTGAGTGGAGTGGCGGAGAGAACAGCAGAGACGACTCGGCGAAGAGGCGCAGGGCAGAGCCGGTCCACGTTATCCCGAAGTAACTTCATTTCCTCTTTCTCAGGGGAATTTGAGGACGCTGGTTGCAGCAGCGGTCTCTCTCGGGTCCAGGAATGTGTTCGGGTGAACACGGGCAAAGTCTCGTCTCGTCCGACGAGGGGAGTCTTCGATGAGGGGAAAACATGTTCGTAGGGTAGTCAAGCTAACTCACAGGGGAACAGGACTTACCCCTAGCTCAGTGACATGGGAAAGACGTGTATTTTGGGCGTGCTCGCTTATAAAGGGGTGGTGATGTCATGGCTGCGTCCTCAGGACGCTCCGCTGTGCAGGAGCGTCTCCGCCAATGAGGGACCGATGTTGACTGCTCCCTGCTGAGGTGTGAAAATCGCAAAGCATCCTTGGAAATGGAGTTTGCTCCACCCTCATGGCAGGTCCATTACAGTTTTAATACGGAGCTCCGGAACTCCAGCCTTCCTGAGTTTTTCCCTCATATAGGCTATAGTTTTTCTTAATCATTACTACAATATATGATTACATATGTAATAGTCTCCTCAGCCAAGTTAGAAAAAATATGTGCATGTATGAACAACAGCAATTGGAGAAGATGACAGTCAAAAAGTAATCATGTTAAATAATCATGATCTCAATATTGAACAAAAATGATTGTGATTATAATTTTTGCCATAATCAAGCACCCCTAAAAACAGCAAATTGTGATTTACACACACACACACACACACACACACACACACACACACACACACAGAGTTTAAATATGTATGTGATAAATTGTAAATATGTATGTAATGAATTGTTTTCTTTAAGAAACTCTTACTTGAACATTTTTCAGTGTGCTCTAAAGTTATATGTATGCTCCTAATTTCTGTCATTTAGGAGCACATGTACTCCTTGAAAAAAAGTAAGGATTGCACACTGCTGTCACTGCTGCAGTCCAAGGGCTTCTGTCACAGGCAGTAGATGTTTACTTTACCCATCCCCCCCTCCCATTCTCTCTCTCTCCCTCACAGCTGCAGAGAAGGATATTAGTGTACTCTACTTGTGAAAAATGCTCATAAATCCCATAACTTTGGCCAAATCCTACATAAAAATATCATTTTTTTGTAGGAATTTTCGTCACGAATCCATTGATACAGGTTTGAAAGTCGTCGGACTTATAGTTTAGACGCCAGATGCCCCAGTTTGGCACAAAGTCCATGCCCAGAATTTGCCTCCCCATTGGTTTACATTGTAAGGTGTAATGTCGCACTCCAACTTTCAGGGCTTACTAAATCTAAACCGTTCGAGTTATTACAAAGTTTTTAATAACTTTTGCTCAACACAGTGTGATAGGTCATGTATTAAAGTTTGAAACCGATACCATTAACGCCCTAGGAGGAGATAGCGTTTATTCAAGGTCCAAAATTGGCAAAAAATCGTACTTTGAAATTGACATTGCAGATTTCCTGTTGGATTTAGGTCAGGGGTGTCAGCGTATGATTTGTAGGTCTTGATGAGACGAATAATTGAGTTTTGGTTCGATCTCTCTACGACATTCCTAAGGGCCGTGGTGGCCGTTTTAGATACATAGGTGGCGCTAGAGAGCACATTTTGGCACTTTGGGGTTTAATTTTTACATTTTATCAAATTTTTCACCATTCCTGATGTGCGTGCCAAATTTGGTGAGTTTTTGAGCATGTTTAGGGGGTCAAATTTAGAGTTAAAGAGGCGTAACAAGAAAGAAAGAATAATAATAATTAAAGCTGCAAGCAGCGTTGAACGGGCCTTCGCGCCCTTACGCACGTCGGGCCGCGGCGCAGTCAGTTGAGCTTGTGGGAACCAAGAAAACGTTTGGAGATGATCAGTGTGAGAGTCTTTTTACACACAATACTAAACAGTGTCTCTCTGTGAGCCCACCCCTCTGTTTATCACAGATAATTATGGAGTATGAAATCAAAATATTGTTAACCTTAATCAATAATTCAGGTACCAACTGTAGGATCTGCGAAGAACACAGTCAATTATTTGCTATAATTATCAATTATCAATAATAATTAATTATAACAATTAACAGAATTATTAATATGAACTAACAGACACGAAGCACCACCCCGAAACCGGGACCAATAACCGAGCAAGGTAGTCTCATAAATGGGAGTTCACCTAGAATGTTAATATCTGAGAGATAATCATTCAAGAGTGAACAAAGAAGGGTTGAATTCAAGCTCTGACTCCTTCAATCAGCCACTTTTCACAATATGTTACCAATAATGACTAAAGAACTTCTCTTTAAAGATATAACAGTGTTAATTAAACTCAGCAAAATTAACAAAGTTAACAAATGCTTCATTCAATAAATAGCTATTCTAAAATCTAATTCTACCAAACAAAACACAAACAGCTTTGCACAGGGT
Organism: Thunnus thynnus; assembly: GCF_963924715.1. Taxonomy (NCBI): domain Eukaryota; kingdom Metazoa; phylum Chordata; class Actinopteri; order Scombriformes; family Scombridae; genus Thunnus; species Thunnus thynnus. Next base: position 1,245,752 of record NC_089535.1, read on the forward strand.
TGGACACTTGCAGGTTGGACACTTTTGTCCGACGTTATCTGACCATCAGATGTGCAAAACGATGTCGGTGCGTGTATCTGTGCGCGCGTGAGTGTAGTGTTAGTCACAAGAGAGGGAGGAGGGAAAACGATCGTGAGAGAGAGAGAAGCGGTTCTTTTTCCACAGAGAGCGCAAGTACGGACAGCAGTCTGTAACGCACGTTGTCTGGTTTCAGATCGACAAATCAGTTTACTTTCTCACTCACGGCAGCACAAACACAGTAGTCCCGAGCGGGACAAACACAAAATAGTCTAGCGTGGTGAACACAACTAACAGGCAGCAAACAGGCAGCAGCGGAGCGTTAACTGCAGCATGACCGAAAGAAGCACAACCAGTTAGCCTCTGCTAGCCTCTCAGCTAACCCCGGCTCTCTGTTTAGATCCAAACGGAGCACCGAGTCCCGATTTGTTATTTAGGTTAAAGCGGAGAACAGGCAGCAAACAGGCAGCAGCGGAGCGTTAACTGCAGCATGACCGAAAGAAGCACAACCAGTTAGCCTCTGCTAGCCTCTCAGCTAACCCCGGCTCTCTGTTCAGATCCAAACGGAGCACCGAGTCCCGATTTGTTATTTAGGTTAAAGCGGAGAACAGGCAGCAGCGGAGCGTTAATTGCAGCATGACCGAAAGAAGCACATCCAGTTAGCCTCTGCTAGCCTCTCAGCTAACCCCGGGTCTCTGTTTAGATCCAAACGGAGCACCGAGTCCCGAATTGCTATTTAGGTTAAAGCGGAGAGAATCAGCGGGTCTGTCGGCCAGCTGAGTGAAGTGAAACCTGCGGAAAAAACACCGTGACCATCAAGGTAAAACAGGTCGGCGAAAACACAGCAGCTGGCTCTGAGTGGAGTGGCGGAGAGAACAGCAGAGACGACTCGGCGAAGACGCGCAGGGCAGAGGCGGTCCACGTTATCCCGAAGTAACTTCATTTCCTCTTTCTCTGGGGAATTTGAGGACGCTGGTTGCAGCAGCGGTCTCTCTCGGGTCCAGGAATGTGTTCGGGTGAACACGGGCAAAGTCTCATCTCGTCCGACGAGGGGAGTCTTCGATGAGGGGAAAACATGTTCGTAGGGTAGTCAAGCTAACTCACAGGGGAACAGGAGTTACCCCTAGCTCAGTGACATGGGAAAGACGTGTATTTCGGGCGTGCTCGCTTATAAAGGGGTGGTGATGTCATGGCTGTGCAGGAGCGTCTCCGCCAATGAGGGACCGATGTTGACTGCTCCCTGCTGAGGTGTGAAAATCGCAAAGCATCCTTGGAAATGGAGTAGATGTTTACTTTACCCATCCACCCCCCTCCCATTCTCTCTCTCTCCCTCACAGTTGGAAGGAAAGATTACAAAGTGATTTTGTGAAAAATCCTCATAAATCCCATAACTTTGGCCACATCCTACATAAAAATATCATTTTTTTGTAGGAATTTTCGTCGCGAATCCATTGATACACGTTTGAAAGTGGTGGGACTTATAGTTTAGACGCCAGATGCCCCAGTTTGGCACAAAGTCCATGCCCAGAATTTGCCTCCCCATTGGTTTACATTGTAAGGTGTAATGTCGCACTCCAACTTTCAGGGCTTACTAAATCTAAACCGTTCGAGTTATTACAAAGTTTTTAATAACTTTTGCTCAACACAGTGTGATAAGTCATGTATTAAAGTTTGAAGCCGATACCATTAACGCCCTAGGAGGAGATAGCGTTTATTCAAGGTCCAAAATTGGCAAAAAATCGTACTTTGAAATTGACATTGCAGATTTCCTGTTGGATTTAGGTCAGGGGTGTCAGCGTATGATTTGTAGGTCTTGATGAGACGAATAATTGAGTTTTGGTTCGATCTCTCTACGACATTCCTACGGCCCGTGGTGGCCATTTTAGATACATAGGTGGCGCTAGAGAGCACATTTTGGCACTTTGGGGTTTAATTTTTACATTTTATCAAATTTTTCACCATTCCTGATGTGCGTGCCAAATTTGGTGAGTTTTTGAGCATGTTCAGGGGGTCAAATTTAGAGTTAAAGTGGCGTAACAAGAAAGAATAATAATAATTAAAGCTGCAAGCAGCGTTGGACGGGCCTTCGCGCCCTTGCGCACGGCGGGCGGCGGCGCAGTCAGCTGAGCTTCTGGGAACCAAGAAAACGTTTGGAGATGATCAGTGTGAGAGTCTTTTGACACATAATACTAACCAGTGTCTCTCTGTGAGCCCACCCCTCTGCTCACAGACAATTATGGATTATGAAATCAAAATATTGTTAACCTTAATCAATAATTCAGGCACCAACTGTAGGATCTGCAAGGAACACAGTTGATTATTTGCTATAATTATCAATTATCAATAATAAATAATTATAACAAATAACAGAATTATTAATATGAACTAACAAATACGAAGCACCATCCCGAAACCGGGACCAATAACCGAACAAGGTAATCTCATAAATGGGAGTTCACCTAGAATGTTAATATCTGAGAGATAATCATTCAAGGGTGAACAAAGAAGGGTTGAATTCGAGCTCTGACTCCTTCAATCAGCCACTTTTCACAATATGTTACCAATAATGACAAAAGAACTTGTCTTTAAAGATATAACAGTGTTAATGAAACTCAGCAAAATTAACAAAGTTAACAAATGCTTCATTCAATAAATAGCTATTCTAAAATCTAATTCTACCAAACAAAACACAAACAGCTTTGCACAGGGTTGGACACTTGCAGGTTGGACACTTTTGTCCGACGTTATCTGACCATCAGATGTGCAAAACGATGTCGGTGCGTGTATCTGTGCGCGCGTGAGTGTAGTGTTAGTCACAAGAGGGAGTAGGGAAAACGATCGTGAGAGAGAGAGAAGCGGTTCTTTTTCCACAGAGAGCGCAAGTACGGACAGCAGTCTGTAACGCACGTTGTCTGGTTTCAGATCGACAAATCAGTTTACTTTCTCACTCACGGCAGCACAAACACAGTAGTCCCGAGCGGGACAAACACAAAATAGTCTAGCGTGGTGAACACAACTAACAGGCAGCAAACAGGCAGCAGCGGAGCGTTAACTGCAGCATGACCGAAAGAAGCACAACCAGTTCGCCTCTGCTAGCCTCTCAGCTAACCCTGGCTCTCTGTTTAGATCCAAACGGAGCACTGAGTCCCGATTTGTTATTTAGGTTAAAGCGGAGAACAGGCAGCAGCGGAGCGTTAACTGCAGCATGACCGAAAGAAGCACAACCAGTTCGCCTCTGCTAGCCTCTCAGCTAACCCCGACTCTCTGTTTAGATCCAAACGAAGCACCAACTCCCGATTTGTTATTTAAGTTAAAGCGCAGAGAATCAGCGGATCTGTCGGCCAGCTGAGTGAAGTGAAACCTGCGGAAAAAACACCGTGACCATCACGGTAAAACAGTCCGTAGAGAACTACCGTGTTCAGCTGCACAGATAGGAAATCCCTCGGCTGACAGGATGTACCACTCGATGAGGAAAAATATTTTACCCTCGCCTTTTTGGTTGGCAACAACGGTTGGCAACCAGCATATTGGGTGCATTACTGCCACCCTCTCCCTGAGTTTTTCCCTCATATCAGCTATAGTCTTTCTTGATCATTAGTACAATATATGATCACATATGTAATAGTCCCCTCAGCCAAGTTAGAAAAAATATGTGCATGTATGAACAACAGCAATTGGAGAAGATGACAGTCAAAAAGTAATCATGTTAAATAATCATGATCTCAATATTGAAAAAAAATGATCGTGATTATATTTTTTGCCATAATCAAGCACCCCTAAAAACAGCAAATTGTGATTTACATACACACGCACACACACACACACACACACACACACACACACACACACAGTTTAAATATGTATGTGATAAATTGTAAATATGTATGTAATGAATTGTTTTCTTTAAGAAACTCTTACTTGAACATTTTTCAGTGTGCTCCTAAAGTTATATGTATGCTCCTAATTTCTGTCATTTAGGAGCACATGTACTCCTTGAAAAAAAGTAAGGATTGAACACTGCTGTCACTGCTGCAGTCCAAGGGCTTCTGTCACAGGCAGTAGATGTTTACTTTACCCATCCCCCCCCTCCCATTCTCTCTCTCTCCCTCACAGCTGCAGAGAAGATTTTAGTGTACTCTACTTGTGAAATATGCTCATAAATCCCATAACTTTGGCCAAATCCTACATAAAAATATCATTTTTTTGTAGGAATTTTCGTCGCGAATCCATTGATACAGGTTTGAAAGTGGTGGGACTTATAGTTTAGACGCCAGATGCCCCAGTTTGGCACAAAGTCCATGCCCAGAATTTGCCTCCCCATTGGTTTACATTGTAAGGTGTAATGTCGCACTCCAACTTTCAGGGCTTACTAAATCTAAACCGTTCGAGTTATTACAAAGTTTTTAATAACTTTTGCTCAACACAGTGTGATAAGTCATGTATTCAAGTTTGAAGCCGATACCATTAACGCCCTAAGAGGAGATAGCGTTTATTCAAGGTCCAAAATTGGCAAAAAATCATACTTTGAAATGGACATTGCGGATTTCCTGTTGGATTTAGGTCAGGGGTGTCAGCGTATGATTTGTAGGTCTTGATGAGACGAATAATTGGGTTTTGGTTCGATCTCTCTACGACATTCCTACGGGCCGTGGCGGCCGTTTTAGATACATAGGTGGCGCTAGAGAGCACATTTTGGAACTTTGGGGTTTAATTTTTACATTTTATCAAATTTTTCACCATTCCTGATGTGCGTGCCAAATTTGGTGAGTTTTTGAGCATGTTTAGGGGGTCAAATTTAGAGTTAAAGTGGCGTAACAAGAAAGAAAGAATAATAATAATAATAATAAAGAAACAAACGCACGAAAAACAAGAGGGTCTTCGCCCTTTGGGCTCAGGCCCTAATTAAAGCTGCAAGCAGCGTTGGACGGGCCTTCGCGCCCTTGCGCACAGCAGGCGGCGGCGCAGTCACCTAAGCTTCTGGGAACCAAGAAAACGTTTGGAGATGATCAGTGTGAGAGTCTTTTGACACACAATACTAACCAGTGTCTCTCTGTGAGCCCACCCCTCTGTTCACAGACATTTATGAATTATGAAATCAAAATATTGTTAACCTTAATTAATAATTCAGGCACCAACTGTAGGATCTGCGAGGAACACAGTTGATTATTTGCTATAATTATCAATTATCAATAATAAATAATTATAACAATTAATAGAATTATTAATATGAACTAACAAATACGAAGCACCACCCCGAAACCGGGACTAATAACCGAACAAGGTAATCTCAGAAATGGGAGTTCACCTAGAATGTTAATATCTGAGAGATATCAACATTGAAGGGTGAACAAAGAAGGGTTGAATTCGAGCTCTGACTCCTTCAATCAGCCACTTTTCACAATATGTTACACACAATAATGACAAAAAAACTTGTCTTTAAAGATATAACAGTGTTTATGAAACTTAGCAAAATTAACAAAGTTAACAAATGCTTCATTCAATAAATAGCTATTCTAAAATCTAATTCTACCAAACAAAACACAAACAGCTTTGAACAGGGTTGGACACTTGCAGGTTGGACACTTTTGTCCGACGTTATCTGACCATGAGATGTGCAAAACGATGTCGGTGCGTGTATCTGTGCGCGCGTGAGTGTGGTGTTAGTCACAAGAGAGGGAGGAGGGAAAGCGATCGTGAGAGAGAGAGAAGCGGTTCTTTTTCCACAGAGAGCGCACGTACGGACGGCAGTCTGTAACGCACGTTGTCTGGTTTCAGATCGACAAATCAGTTTACTTTCTCACTCACGGCAGCACAAACACAGTAGTCCCGAGCGGGACAAACACAAAATAGTCTAGCGTGGTGAACACAACTAACAGGCAGCAAACAGGCAGCAGCGGAGCGTTAACTGCAGCATGACCGAAAGAAGCACAACCAGTTAGCCTCTGCTAGCCACTCAGCTAACCCCGGCTCTCTGTTTAGATCCAAACGGAGCACCGAGTCCCGATTTGTTATTTAGGTTAAAGCGGAGAACAGGCAGCAAACAGGCAGCAGCGGAGCGTTAACTGCAGCATGACCGAAAGAAGCACAACCAGTTAGCCTCTGCTAGCCACTCAGCTAACCCCGGCTCTCTGTTTAGATCCAAACGGAGCACCGAGTCCCGATTTGTTATTTAGGTTAAAGCGGAGAACAGGCAGCAGCGGAGCGTTAATTGCAGCATGACCGAAAGAAGCACAACCAGTTAGCCTCTGCTAGCCTCTCAGCTAACCCCGGGTCTCTGTTTAGATCCAAACGGAGCACCGAGTCCCGAATTGCTATTTAGGTTAAAGCGGAGAGAATCAGCGGGTCTGTCGGCCAGCTGAGTGAAGTGAAACCTGCGGAAAAAAGGAATGTAAGTAACTTCATTTCCTCTTTCTCGGGGGAATTTGAGGACGCTGGTTGCAGCAGCGGTCTCTCTCGGCTCCAGGAATGTGTTCGGGTGAACACGGGCAAAGTCTCGTCTCGTCCGACGAGGGGAGTCTTCGATGAGGGGAAAACATGTTCGTGGGGTAGTCAAGCTAACTCACAGGGGAACAGGAGTTACCCCGAGCTCAGTGACATGGGAAAGACGTGTATTTCGGGCGTGCTCGCTTATAAAGGGGTGGTGATGTCATGGCTGTGCAGGAGCGTCTCCGCCAATGAGGGACCGATGTTGACTGCTCCCTGCTGAGGTGTGAAAATCGCAAAGCATCCTTGGAAATGGAGTAGATGTTTACTTTACCCATCCCCCCCCTCCCATTCTCTCTCTCTCCCTCACAGTTGGAAGGACAGATTTTAAACTGATCTTCTTGTGAAAAATCCTCATAAATCCCATAACTTTGACCAAATCCTACATAAAAATCACATTTTTTTGTAGGAATTTTCGTCGCGAATCCATTGATACAGGTTTGAAAGTGGTGGGACTTATAGTTTAGACGCCAGATGCCCCAGTTTGGCACAAAGTCCATGCCCAGAATTTGCCTCCCCATTGGTTTACATTGTAAGGTGTAATGTCGCACTCCAACTTTCAGGGCTTACTAAATCTAAACCGTTCGAGTTATTACAAAGTTTTTAATAACTTTTGCTCAACACAGTGTGATAAGTCATGTATTAAAGTTTGAAGCCGATACCATTAACGCCCTAGGAGGAGATAGCGTTTATTCAAGGTCCAAAATTGGCAAAAAATCATACTTTGAAATTGACATTGCGGATTTCCTGTTGGATTTAGGTCAGGGGTGTCAGCGTATGATTTGTAGGTCTTGATGAGACGAATAATTGAGTTTTGGTTCGATCTCTCTACGACATTCCTACGGGCCGTGGCGGCCGTTTTAGATACATAGGTGGCGCTAGAGAGCACATGTTGGCACTTTGGGGTTTAATTTTTACATTTTATCAAATTTTTCACCATTCCTGATGTGCGTGCCAAATTTGGTGAGTTTTTGAGCATGTTCAGGGGGTCAAATTTAGAGTTAAAGTGGCGTAACAAGAAAGAATAATAATAATAAGAAAGAAACAAACACACGAAAAACAATAGGGTCTTCGCCCTTTGGGCTCAGGCCCTAATAAGAAAGAAACAAACACACGAAAAACAATAGGGTCTTCGCCCTTTGGGCTCAGGCCCTAATTAAAGCTGCAAGCAGCGTTGGACGGGCCTTCGCGCCCTTGCGCACGGCGGGCGGCGGCGCAGTCAGCTAAGCTTCTGGGAACCAAGAAAACGTTTGGAGATGATCAGTGTGAGAGTCTTTTGACACATAATACTAACCAGTGTCTCTCTGTGAGCCCACCCCTCTGCTCACAGACAATTATGGATTATGAAATCAAAATATTGTTAACCTTAATCAATAATTCAGGCACCAACTGTAGGATCTGCAAGGAACACAGTTGATTATTTGCTATAATTATCAATTATCAATAATAAATAATTATAACAAATAACAGAATTATTAATATGAACTAACAAATACGAAGCACCATCCCGAAACCGGGACCAATAACCGAACAAGGTAATCTCATAAATGGGAGTTCACCTAGAATGTTAATATCTGAGAGATAATCATTCAAGGGTGAACAAAGAAGGGTTGAATTCGAGCTCTGACTCCTTCAATCAGCCACTTTTCACAATATGTTACCAATAATGACTAAAGAACTTCTCTTTAAAGATATAACAGTGTTAATTAAACTCAGCAAAATTAACAAAGTTAACAAATGCTTCATTCAATAAATAGCTATTCTAAAATCTAATTCTACCAAACAAAACACAAACAGCTTTGCACAGGGTTGGACACTTGCAGGTTGGACACTTTTGTCCGACATTATCTGACCATCAGATGTGCAAAACGATGTCGGTGCGTGTATCTGTGCGCGCGTGAGTGTAGTGTTAGTCACAAGAGGGAGGAGGGAAAACGATCGTGAGAGAGAGAGAAGCGGTTCTTTTTCCACAGAGAGCGCAAGTACGGACAGCAGTCTGTAACGCACGTTGTCTGGTTTCAGATCGACAAATCAGTTTACTTTCTCACTCACGGCAGCACAAACACAGTAGTCCCGAGCGGGACAAACACAAAATAGTCTAGCGTGGTGAACACAACTAACAGGCAGCAAACAGGCAGCAGCGGAGCGTTAACTGCAGCATGACCGAAAGAAGCACAACCAGTTAGCCTCTGCTAGCCTCTCAGCTAACCCCGGCTCTCTGTTTAGATCCAAACGGAGCACCGAGTCCCGATTTGTTATTTAGGTTAAAGCGGAGAACAGGCAGCAGCGGAGCGTTAATTGCAGCATGACCGAAAGAAGCACAACCAGTTAGCCTCTGCTAGCCTCTCAGCTAACCCCGGCTCTCTGTTTAGATCCAAACGGAGCACCGAGTCCCGATTTGTTATTTAGGTTAAAGCGGAGAACAGGCAGCAAACAGGCAGCAGCGGAGCGTTAACTGCAGCATGACCGAAAGAAGCACAACCAGTTAGCCTCTGCTAGCCACTCAGCTAACCCCGGCTCTCTGTTTAGATCCAAACGGAGCACCGAGTCCCGATTTGTTATTTAGGTTAAAGCGGAGAACAGGCAGCAGCGGAGCGTTAATTGCAGCATGACCGAAAGAAGCACAACCAGTTAGCCTCTGCTAGCCTCTCAGCTAACCCCGGGTCTCTGTTTAGATCCAAACGGAGCACCGAGTCCCGAATTGCTATTTAGGTTAAAGCGGAGAGAATCAGCGGGTCTGTCGGCCAGCTGAGTGAAGTGAAACCTGCGGAAAAAAGGAATGTAAGTAACTTCATTTCCTCTTTCTCGGGGGAATTTGAGGACGCTGGTTGCAGCAGCGGTCTCTCTCGGCTCCAGGAATGTGTTCGGGTGAACACGGGCAAAGTCTCGTCTCGTCCGACGAGGGGAGTCTTCGATGAGGGGAAAATATGTTCGTGGGGTAGTCAAGCTAACTCACAGGGGAACAGGAGTTACCCCGAGCTCAGTGACATGGGAAAGACGTGTATTTCGGGCGTGCTCGCTTATAAAGGGGTGGTGATGTCATGGCTGTGCAGGAGCGTCTCCGCCAATGAGGGACCGATGTTGACTGCTCCCTGCTGAGGTGTGAAAATCGCAAAGCATCCTTGGAAATGGAGTAGATGTTTACTTTACCCATCCCCCCCCCTCCCATTCTCTCTCTCTCCCTCACAGTTGGAAGGACAGATTTTAAACTGATCTTCTTGTGAAAAATCCTCATAAATCCCATAACTTTGACCAAATCCTACATAAAAATATCATTTTTTTGTAGGAATTTTCGTCGCGAATCCATTGATACAGGTTTGAAAGTGGTGGGACTTATAGTTTAGACGCCAGATGCCCCAGTTTGGCACAAAGTCCATGCCCAGAATTTGCCTCCCCATTGGTTTACATTGTAAGGTGTAATGTCGCACTCCAACTTTCAGGGCTTACTAAATCTAAACCGTTCGAGTTATTACAAAGTTTTTAATAACTTTTGCTCAACACAGTGTGATAAGTCATGTATTAAAGTTTGAAGCCGATACCATTAACGCCCTAGGAGGAGATAGCGTTTATTCAAGGTCCAAAATTGGCAAAAAATCATACTTTGAAATTGACATTGCGGATTTCCTGTTGGATTTAGGTCAGGGGTGTCAGCGTATGATTTGTAGGTCTTGATGAGACGAATAATTGAGTTTTGGTTCGATCTCTCTACGACATTCCTACGGGCCGTGGCGGCCGTTTTAGATACATAGGTGGCGCTAGAGAGCAGATTTTGGCACTTTGGGGTTTAATTTTTACATTTTATCAAATTTTTCACCATTCCTGATGTGCGTGCCAAATTTGGTGAGTTTTTGAGCATGTTCAGGGGGTCAAATTTAGAGTTAAAGTGGCGTAATAATAAAGAATAATAATAAGAAGAAAGAAACAAACACACGAAAAACAATAGGGTCTTCGCCCTTTGGGCTCAGGCCCTAATAATTAAAGCTGCAAGCAGCGTTGGACGGGCCTTCGCGCCCTTGCGCACGGCGGGCGGCGGCGCAGTCAGCTAAGCTTCTGGGAACCAAGAAAACGTTTGGAGATGATCAGTGTGAGAGTCTTTTGACACATAATACTAACCAGTGTCTCTCTGTGAGCCCACCCCTCTGCTCACAGACAATTATGGATTATGAAATCAAAATATTGTTAACCTTAATCAATAATTCAGGCACCAACTGTAGGATCTGCAAGGAACACAGTTGATTATTTGCTATAATTATCAATTATCAATAATAAATAATTATAACAAATAACAGAATTATTAATATGAACTAACAAATACGAAGCACCATCCCGAAACCGGGACCAATAACCGAACAAGGTAATTTCATAAATGGGAGTTCACCTAGAATGTTAATATCTGAGAGATAATCATTCAAGGGTGAACAAAGAAGGGTTGAATTCGAGCTCTGACTCCTTCAATCAGCCACTTTTCACAATATGTTACCAATAATGACTAAAGAACTTCTCTTTAAAGATATAACAGTGTTAATTAAACTCAGCAAAATTAACAAAGTTAACAAATGCTTCATTCAATAAATAGCTATTCTAAAATCTAATTCTACCAAACAAAACACAAACAGCTTTGCACAGGGTTGGACACTTGCAGGTTGGACACTTTTGTCCGACGTTATCTGACCATCAGATGTGCAAAACGATGTCGGTGCGTGTATCTGTGCGCGCGTGAGTGTAGTGTTAGTCACAAGAGGGAGTAGGGAAAACGATCGTGAGAGAGAGAGAAGCGGTTCTTTTTCCACAGAGAGCGCAAGTACGGACAGCAGTCTGTAACGCACGTTGTCTGGTTTCAGATCGACAAATCAGTTTACTTTCTCACTCACGGCAGCACAAACACAGTAGTCCCGAGCGGGACAAACACAAAATAGTCTAGCGTGGTGAACACAACTAACAGGCAGCAAACAGGCAGCAGCGGAGCGTTAACTGCAGCATGACCGAAAGAAGCACAACCAGTTAGCCTCTGCTAGCCTCTCAGCTAACCCCGGCTCTCTGTTTAGATCCAAACGGAGCACCGAGTCCCGATTTGTTATTTAGGTTAAAGCCGAGAACAGGCAGCAGCGGAGCGTTAATTGCAGCATGACCGAAAGAAGCACAACCAGTTAGCCTCTGCTAGCCTCTCAGCTAACCCCGGCTCTCTGTTTAGATCCAAACGGAGCACCGAGTCCCGATTTGTTATTTAGGTTAAAGCGGAGAACAGGCAGCAAACAGGCAGCAGCGGAGCGTTAACTGCAGCATGACCGAAAGAAGCACAACCAGTTAGCCTCTGCTAGCCACTCAGCTAACCCCGGCTCTCTGTTTAGATCCAAACGGAGCACCGAGTCCCGATTTGTTATTTAGGTTAAAGCGGAGAACAGGCAGCAGCGGAGCGTTAATTGCAGCATGACCGAAAGAAGCACAACCAGTTAGCCTCTGCTAGCCTCTCAGCTAACCCCGGGTCTCTGTTTAGATCCAAACGGAGCACCGAGTCCCGAATTGCTATTTAGGTTAAAGCGGAGAGAATCAGCGGGTCTGTCGGCCAGCTGAGTGAAGTGAAACCTGCGGAAAAAAGGAATGTAAGTAACTTAATTTCCTCTTTCTCGGGGGAATTTGAGGACGCTGGTTGCAGCAGCGGTCTCTCTCGGCTCCAGGAATGTGTTCGGGTGAACACGGGCAAAGTCTCGTCTCGTCCGACGAGGGGAGTCTTCGATGAGGGGAAAACATGTTCGTGGGGTAGTCAAGCTAACTCACAGGGGAACAGGAGTTACCCCGAGCTCAGTGACATGGGAAAGACGTGTATTTCGGGCGTGCTCGCTTATAAAGGGGTGGTGATGTCATGGCTGTGCAGGAGCGTCTCCGCCAATGAGGGACCGATGTTGACTGCTCCCTGCTGAGGTGTGAAAATCGCAAAGCATCCTTGGAAATGGAGTAGATGTTTACTTTACCCATCCCCCCCCTCCCATTCTCTCTCTCTCCCTCACAGTTGGAAGGACAGATTTTAAACTGATCTTCTTGTGAAAAATCCTCATAAATCCCATAACTTTGACCAAATCCTACATAAAAATATCATTTTTTTGTAGGAATTTTCGTCGCGAATCCATTGATACAGGTTTGAAAGTGGTCGGACTTATAGTTTAGACGCCAGATGCCCCAGTTTGGCACAAAGTCCATGCCCAGAATTTGCCTCCCCATTGGTTTACATTGTAAGGTGTAATGTCGCACTCCAACTTTCAGGGCTTACTAAATCTAAACCGTTCGAGTTATTACAAAGTTTTTAATAACTTTTGCTCAAGACAGTGTGATAAGTCATGTATTAAAGTTTGAAGCCGATACCATTAACGCCCTAGGAGGAGATAGCGTTTATTCAAGGTCCAAAATTGGCAAAAAATCGTACTTTGAAATTGACATTGCAGATTTCCTGTTGGATTTAGGTCAGGGGTGTCAGCGTATGATTTGTAGGTCATGATGAGACGAATAATTGAGTTTTGGTTCGATCTCTCTACGACATTCCTACGGGCCGTGGTGGCCGTTTCAGATACATAGGTGGCGCTAGAGAGTAGATTTTGGCACTTTGGGGTTTAATTTTTACATTTTATCAAATTTTTCACCATTCCTGATGTGCGTGCCAAATTTGGTGAGTTTTTGAGCATGTTTAGGGGGTCAAATTTAGAGTTAAAGTGGCGTAATAATAAAGAATAATAATAAGAAGAAAGAAACAAACACACGAAAAACAATAGGGTCTTCGCCCTTTGGGCTCAGGCCCTAATTAAAGCTGCAAGCAGCGTTGGACGGGCCTTCGCGCCCTTGCGCACGGCGGGCGGCGGCGCAGTCAGCTAAGCTTCTGGGAACCAAGAAAACGTTTGGAGATGATCAGTGTGAGAGTCTTTTGACACATAATACTAACCAGTGTCTCTCTGTGAGCCCACCCCTCTGCTCACAGACAATTATGGATTATGAAATCAAAATATTGTTAACCTTAATCAATAATTCAGGCACCAACTGTAGGATCTGCAAGGAACACAGTTGATTATTTGCTATAATTATCAATTATCAATAATAAATAATTATAACAAATAACAGAATTATTAATATGAACTAACAAATACGAAGCACCATCCCGAAACCGGGACCAATAACCGAACAAGGTAATCTCATAAATGGGAGTTCACCTAGAATGTTAATATCTGAGAGATAATCATTCAAGGGTGAACAAAGAAGGGTTGAATTCGAGCTCTGACTCCTTCAATCAGCCACTTTTCACAATATGTTACCAATAATGACTAAAGAACTTCTCTTTAAAGATATAACAGTGTTAATTAAACTCAGCAAAATTAACAAAGTTAACAAATGCTTCATTCAATAAATAGCTATTCTAAAATCTAATTCTACCAAACAAAACACAAACAGCTTTGCACAGGGTTGGACACTTGCAGGTTGGACACTTTTGTCCGACGTTATCTGACCATCAGATGTGCAAAACGATGTCGGTGCGTGTATCTGTGCGCGCGTGAGTGTAGTGTTAGTCACAAGAGGGAGTAGGGAAAACGATCGTGAGAGAGAGAGAAGCGGTTCTTTTTCCACAGAGAGCGCAAGTACGGACAGCAGTCTGTAACGCACGTTGTCTGGTTTCAGATCGACAAATCAGTTTACTTTCTCACTCACGGCAGCACAAACACAGTAGTCCCGAGCGGGACAAACACAAAATAGTCTAGCGTGGTCAACACAACTAACAGGCAGCAAACAGGCAGCAGCGGAGCGTTAACTGCAGCATGACCGAAAGAAGCACAACCAGTTAGCCTCTGCTAGCCTCTCAGCTAACCCCGGCTCTCTGTTTAGATCCAAACGGAGCACCGAGTCCCGATTTGTTATTTAGGTTAAAGCCGAGAACAGGCAGCAGAGGAGCGTTAATTGCAGCATGACCGAAAGAAGCACAACCAGTTAGCCTCTGCTAGCCTCTCAGCTAACCCCGGCTCTCTGTTTAGATCCAAACGGAGCACCGAGTCCCGATTTGTTATTTAGGTTAAAGCGGAGAACAGGCAGCAAACAGGCAGCAGCGGAGCGTTAACTGCAGCATGACCGAAAGAAGCACAACCAGTTAGCCTCTGCTAGCCTCTCAGCTAACCCCGGCTCTCTGTTTAGATCCAAACGGAGCACCGAGTCCCGATTTGTTATTTAGGTTAAAGCCGAGAACAGGCAGCAGAGGAGCGTTAATTGCAGCATGACCGAAAGAAGCACAACCAGTTAGCCTCTGCTAGCCTCTCAGCTAACCCCGGCTCTCTGTTTAGATCCAAACGGAGCACCGAGTCCCGATTTGTTATTTAGGTTAAAGCGGAGAACAGGCAGCAAACAGGCAGCAGCGGAGCGTTAACTGCAGCATGACCGAAAGAAGCACAACCAGTTAGCCTCTGCTAGCCACTCAGCTAACCCCGGCTCTCTGTTTAGATCCAAACGGAGCACCGAGTCCCGATTTGTTATTTAGGTTAAAGCGGAGAACAGGCAGCAGCGGAGCGTTAATTGCAGCATGACCGAAAGAAGCACAACCAGTTAGCCTCTGCTAGCCTCTCAGCTAACCCCGGGTCTCTGTTTAGATCCAAACGGAGCACCGAGTCCCGAATTGCTATTTAGGTTAAAGCGGAGAGAATCAGCGGGTCTGTCGGCCAGCTGAGTGAAGTGAAACCTGCGGAAAAAAGGAATGTAAGTAACTTCATTTCCTCTTTCTCGGGGGAATTTGAGGACGCTGGTTGCAGCAGCGGTCTCTCTCGGCTCCAGGAATGTGTTCGGGTGAACACGGGCAAAGTCTCGTCTCGTCCGACGAGGGGAGTCTTCGATGAGGGGAAAACATGTTCGTAGGGTAGTCAAGCTAACTCACAGGGGAACAGGAGTTACCCCTAGCTCAGTGACATGGGAAAGACGTGTAGTTTGGGCGTGCGCGCTTATAAAGGGGTGGTGATGTCATGGCTGCGTCCTCAGGACGCTCCGCTGTGCAGGAGCGTCTCCGCCAATGAGGGACCGATGTTGACTGCTCCCTGCTGAGGTGTGAAAATCGCAAAGCATCCTTGGAAATGGAGTAGATGTTTACTTTACCCATCCCCCCCCCTCCCATTCTCTCTCTCTCCCTCACAGTTGGAAGGAAAGATTACAAAGTGATCTTGTGAAAAATCCTCATAAATCCCATAACTTTGGCCAAATCCTACATAAAAATCACATTTTTTTGTAGGAATTTTCGTCGCGAATCCATTGATACAGGTTTGAAAGTGGTGGGACTTATAGTTTAGACGCCAGATGCCCCAGTTTGGCACAAAGTCCATGCCCAGAATTTGCCTCCCCATTGTTTTACATTGTAAGGTGTAATGTCGCACTCCAACTTTCAGGGCTTACTAAATCTAAACCGTTCGAGTTATTACAAAGTTTTTAATAACTTTTGCTCAACACAGTGTGATAAGTCATGTATTAAAGTTTGAAGCCGATACCATTAACGCCCTAGGAGGAGATAGCGTTTATTCAAGGTCCAAAATTGGCAAAAAATCGTACTTTGAAATTGACATTGCAGATTTCCTGTTGGATTTAGGTCAGGGGTGTCAGCGTATGATTTGTAGGTCTTGATGAGACGAATAATTGAGTTTTGGTTCGATCTCTCTACGACATTCCTACGGGCCGTGGCGGCCGTTTTAGATACATAGGTGGCGCTAGAGAGCACATTTTGGCACTTTGGGGTTTAATTTTTACATTTTATCAAATTTTTCACCATTCCTGATGTGCGTGCCAAATTTGGTGAGTTTTTGAGCATGTTTAGGGGGTCAAATTTAGAGTTAAAGTGGCGTAATAATAAAGAATAATAATAAGAAGAAAGAAACAAACACACGAAAAACAATAGGGTCTTCGCCCTTTGGGCTCAGGCCCTAATTAAAGCTGCAAGCAGCGTTGAACGGGCCTTCGCGCCCTTGCGCACGTCGGGCCGCGGCGCAGTCAGTTGAGCTTGTGGGAACCAAGAAAACGTTTGGAGATGATCAGTGTGAGAGTCTTTTTACACACAATACTAACCAGTGTCTCTCTGTGAGCCCACCCCTCTGTTCACAGACAATTATGAATTATGAAATCAAAATATTGTTAACCTTAATCAATAATTCAGGCACCAACTGTAGGATCTGCGAAGAACACAGTTAATTATTTGCTATAATTATCAATTATCAATAATAATTAATTATAACAATTAACAGAATTATTAATATGAACTAACAGATACCAAGCACCACCCCGAAACCGGGACCAATAACCGAGCAAGGTAGTCTCATAAATGGGAGTTCACCTAGAATGTTAATATCTGAGAGATAATCATTCAAGGGTGAACAAAGAAGGGTTGAATTCGAGCTCTGACTCCTTCAATCAGCCACTTTTCACAATATGTTACCAATAATGACTAAAGAACTTCTCTTTAAAGATATAACAGTGTTTATTAAACTTAGCAAAATTAACAAAGTTAACAAATGCTTCATTCAATAAATAGCTAATCTAAAATCTAATTCTACCAAACAAAACACAAACAGCTTTGCACAAGATTGGACACTTGCAGGTTGGACACTTTTGTCAGACGTTATCTGACCATCAGATGTGCAAAACGATGTCGGTGCGTGTATCTGTGCGCGCGTGAGTATGGTGTTAGTCACAAGAGAGGGAGGAGGGAAAGCGATCGTGAGAGAGAGAGAAGCGGTTCTTTTTCCACAGAGAGCGCACGTATGGACGGCAGTCTGTAACGCACGTTGTCTGGTTTAAGATCGACAAATCAGTTTACTTTCTCACTCACGGCAGCACAAACACAGTAGTCCCGAGCGGGACAAACATAAAATAGTCAAGCGTGGTGAACACAACTAACAGGCAGCAAACAGGCAGCAGCGGAGCGTTAACTGCAGCATGACCGAAAGAAGCACAACCAGTTCGCCTCTGCTAGCCTCTCAGCTAACCCCGGCTCTCTGTTTAGATCCAAACGGAGCACCGAGTCCCGATTTGTTATTTAGGTTAAAGCGGAGAGAATCAGCGGGTGTGTCGGCCAGCTGAGTGAAGGGAAACCTGCAGAAAAAACACCGTGACCATCGCGGTAAAACAGTCCGTAGAGAACTACTGTGTTCAGCTGCACAGATAGGAAATCCCTCGGCTGACAGGATGTACCACTCTGTGAGGAATAATATTTTACCCTCCCCTACTTGGTTTATAACAACGGTTGGCAACCAGCATATTAGGTGCATTACTGCCACCCTCTTCTTGAGTTATTCCCTCATATAAGCCAAGTCTGTCTTGATCATTAGTACAACATATGATTACATGTGTAATAGTCTCCTAAGCCAAGTTAGAAAAAATATGTGCATGTATGAACAACAGCAATTGGAGAAGATGACAGGCAAAAAGTAATCATGTTAAATAATCATGATCTCAATATTGAACAAAAATGATTGTGATTATAATTTTTGCCATAATCAAACACCCCTAAAAACAGCAAATTGTGATTTACATACACACACACACACACACATAGAAACACACACACACAGAGTTTAAATATGTATGTGATCAATTGTAAATATGTTATAATGAATGGTTTTCTTTAAGAAACTGTTACATGAACATTTTTCTGTGTGCTCCTAAAGTTATGAGCATGCTCCTAATTTCTTTCATTTCAAGCACATGTACTCCTTGAAAACAAGTAAGGATTAAACACTGCTGTCACATGTGTAGAAGCACTAAGTGGAGTGTTGTGCAATCCAAGGGCTTCTGTCACAGGCAGTAGATGTTTACTTTACCCATCCCCCCTCCCATTCTCTCTCTCTCCCTCACAGCTGCAGAGAAGGATATTAGTGAACTCTACTTGTTAAATATGCTCATAAATCCCATAACTTTGGCCAAATCCTACATAAAAATATCATTTTTTTGTAGGAATTTTCGTCACGAATCCATTGATACAGGTTTGAAAGTGGTCGGACTTATAGTTTAGACGCCAGATGCCCCAGTTTGGCACAAAGTCCATGCCCAGAATTTGCCTCCCCATTGTTTTACATTGTAAGGTGTAATGTCGCACTCCAACTTTCAGGGCTTACTAAATCTAAACCGTTCGAGTTATTACAAAGTTTTTAATAACTTTTGCTCAAGACAGTGTGATAAGTCATGTATTAAAGTTTGAAGCCGATACCATTAACGCCCTAGGAGGAGATAGCGTTTATTCAAGGTCCAAAATTGGCAAAAAATCGTACTTTGAAATTGACATTGCAGATTTCCTGTTGGATTTAGGTCAGGGGTGTCAGCGTATGATTTGTAGGTCTTGATGAGACGAATAATTGAGTTTTGGTTCGATCTCTCTACGACATTCCTAAGGGCCGTGGTGGCCGTTTTAGATACATAGGTGGCGCTAGAGAGCACATTTTGGCACTTTGGGGTTTAACTTTTACATTTTATCAAATTTTTCACCAGACCTGATGTGCGTGCCAAATTTGGTGAGTTTTTGAGCCTGTTTAGGGGGTCAAATTTAGAGTTAAAGAGGCGTAACAAGAAAGAAAGAATAATAATAATAATAATTAAAGCTGCAAGCAGCGTTGGACGGGCCTTCGCGCCCTTGCGCACGGCGGGCGGCGGCGCAGTCAGCTAAGCTTCTGGGAACCAAGAAAACGTTTGGAGATGATCAGTGTGAGAGTCTTTTGACATATAATACTAACCAGTGTCTCTCTGTGAGCCCACCCCTCTGCTCACAGACAATTATGGATTATGAAATCAAAATATTGTTAACCTTAATCAATAATTCAGGCACCAACTGTAGGATCTGCAAGGAACACAGTTGATTATTTGCTATAATTATCAATTATCAATAATAAATAATTATAACAAATAACAGAATTATTAATATGAACTAACAAATACGAAGCACCATCCCGAAACCGGGACCAATAACCGAACAAGGTAATCTCATAAATGGGAGTTCACCTAGAATGTTAATATCTGAGAGATAATCATTCAAGGGTGAACAAAGAAGGGTTGAATTCGAGCTCTGACTCCTTCAATCAGCCACTTTTCACAATATGTTACCAATAATGACTAAAGAACTT
Organism: Thunnus thynnus; assembly: GCF_963924715.1. Lineage (NCBI taxonomy): Eukaryota > Metazoa > Chordata > Actinopteri > Scombriformes > Scombridae > Thunnus > Thunnus thynnus. The sequence continues at coordinate 1,265,362 of NC_089535.1, forward strand.
CTCTTTAAAGATATAACAGTGTTAATTAAACTCAGCAAAATTAACAAAGTTAACAAATGCTTCATTCAATAAATAGCTATTCTAAAATCTAATTCTACCAAACAAAACACAAACAGCTTTGCACAGGGTTGGACACTTGCAGGTTGGACACTTTTGTCCGACGTTATCTGACCATCAGATGTGCAAAACGATGTCAGTGCGTGTATCTGTGCGCGCGTGAGTGTAGTGTTAGTCACAAGAGGGAGTAGGGAAAACGATCGTGAGAGAGAGAGAAGCGGTTCTTTTTCCACAGAGAGCGCAAGTACGGACAGCAGTCTGTAACGCACGTTGTCTGGTTTCAGATCGACAAATCAGTTTACTTTCTCACTCACGGCAGCACAAACACAGTAGTCCCGAGCGGGACAAACACAAAATAGTCTAGCGTGGTGAACACAACTAACAGGCAGCAAACAGGCAGCAGCGGAGCGTTAACTGCAGCATGACCGAAAGAAGCACAACCAGTTAGCCTCTGCTAGCCTCTCAGCTAACCCCGGCTCTCTGTTTAGATCCAAACGGAGCACCGAGTCCCGATTTGTTATTTAGGTTAAAGCGGAGAACAGGCAGCAGCGGAGCGTTAATTGCAGCATGACCGAAAGAAGCACAACCAGTTAGCCTCTGCTAGCCTCTCAGCTAACCCCGGCTCTCTGTTTAGATCCAAACGGAGCACCGAGTCCCGATTTGTTATTTAGGTTAAAGCGGAGAACAGGCAGCAAACAGGCAGCAGCGGAGCGTTAACTGCAGCATGACCGAAAGAAGCACAACCAGTTAGCCTCTGCTAGCCACTCAGCTAACCCCGGCTCTCTGTTTAGATCCAAACGGAGCACCGAGTCCCGATTTGTTATTTAGGTTAAAGCGGAGAACAGGCAGCAGCGGAGCGTTAATTGCAGCATGACCGAAAGAAGCACAACCAGTTAGCCTCTGCTAGCCTCTCAGCTAACCCCGGGTCTCTGTTTAGATCCAAACGGAGCACCGAGTCCCGAATTGCTATTTAGGTTAAAGCGGAGAGAATCAGCGGGTCTGTCGGCCAGCTGAGTGAAGTGAAACCTGCGGAAAAAAGGAATGTAAGTAACTTCATTTCCTCTTTCTCGGGGGAATTTGAGGACGCTGGTTGCAGCAGCGGTCTCTCTCGGGTCCAGGAATGTGTTCGGGTGAACACGGGCAAAGTCTCGTCTCGTCCGACGAGAGGAGTCTTCGATGAGGGGAAAACATGTTCGTGGGGTAGTCAAGCTAACTCACAGGGGAACAGGAGTTACCCCGAGCTCAGTGACATGGGAAAGACGTGTATTTCGGGCGTGCTCGCTTATAAAGGGGTGGTGATGTCATGGCTGTGCAGGAGCGTCTCCGCCAATGAGGGACCGATGTTGACTGCTCCCTGCTGAGGTGTGAAAATCGCAAAGCATCCTTGGAAATGGAGTAGATGTTTACTTTACCCATCCCCCCCCTCCCATTCTCTCTCTCTCCCTCACAGTTGGAAGGACAGATTTTAAACTGATCTTCTTGTGAAAAATCCTCATAAATCCCATAACTTTGACCAAATCCTACATAAAAATATCATTTTTTTGTAGGAATTTTCGTCGCGAATCCATTGATACAGGTTTGAAAGTGGTGGGACTTATAGTTTAGATGCCAGATGCCCCAGTTTGGCACAAAGTCCATGCCCAGAATTTGCCTCCCCATTGGTTTACATTGTAAGGTGTAATGTCGCACTCCAACTTTCAGGGCTTACTAAATCTAAACCGTTCGAGTTATTACAAAGTTTTTAATAACTTTTGCTCAACACAGTGTGATAAGTCATGTATTAAAGTTTGAAGCCGATACCATTAACGCCCTAGGAGGAGATAGCGTTTATTCAAGGTCCAAAATTGGCAAAAAATCATACTTTGAAATTGACATTGCGGATTTCCTGTTGGATTTAGGTCAGGGGTGTCAGCGTATGATTTGTAGGTCTTGATGAGACGAATAATTGAGTTTTGGTTCGATCTCTCTACGACATTCCTACGGGCCGTGGCGGCCGTTTTAGATACATAGGTGGCGCTAGAGAGCACATTTTGGCACTTTGGGGTTTAATTTTTACATTTTATCAAATTTTTCACCATTCCTGATGTGCGTGCCAAATTTGGTGAGTTTTTGAGCATGTTCAGGGGGTCAAATTTAGAGTTAAAGTGGCGTAATAATAAAGAATAATAATAAGAAGAAAGAAACAAACACACGAAAAACAATAGGGTCTTCGCCCTTTGGGCTCAGGCCCTAATAATAATAATAAAGAAACAAACACACGAAAAACAAGAGGGTCTTCGCCCTTTGGGCTCAGGCCCTAATAATAAAGAAACAAACGCACGAAAAACAAGAGGGTCTTCGCCCTTTGGGCTCAGGCCCTAATAAGAAGAAAGAAACAAACACACGAAAAACAATAGGGTCTTCGCCCTTTGGGCTCAGGCCCTAATTAAAGAAAAACAGCTTATTGATCATTAACAGTCACTTCCTGCTCCACAGCTCCTTATAACTGTCGGAGTTTGTAACTTCTTGTCGTCATGACAAACAGGAAGTTCACATGTCTGCATGTTCTTCTGATAAAAAGAAAGACTCGACCCATGCTTTCTACCAGGTATAATGGACTTCTTCTCCTGGCTACAGCTGCACCAGACACTCAAGGTTGTGTAAAGATAATTAAAACTGCATGATGTGATTTTTCTGCTGAACACAACATGTTACCAGCTATAATAATGACTGGTGGTGTTCCTCAGGGATCTAATCTTGGTCCTTTATATTTTCTATTTATGTTCTCAGATGCAGATTGTTTGTCGGTGCTTTAAAACAGCTCAGATGTTACAAAAATGATTCATATGAGCTTTTAGTGATCTAATACCTCTGGTGTAAAGGTTTGGTTAAGTTAAGGCAACTAAAATCACTTGATTGACAAGATTGTTGACTTCTTGTTTTAAACAGAACAAGCTGTAAACAACATCTGACATATGAGCTCATAAAGTAGTTGTGGCTGAGATGTTAGCAAACATCCAGCAGACACAGAACAACACGATCATCAGTAAATAATGACTCGCGGGGTTCCTCAGGGATCTATTCTTGGTCCTTTATAGTTTCACTTCACCTGCTAACCTGTAACACTCGTGTCCTCTTGACTGAAACAACATGATAGAATGAAAATACCTTCAAAAAACGTCACAAATGAGTAACAAAAACAAATATGAGCGTTTTCTGGCCTGACACTTCTATGTTCAGGTAAATAAAACTATTCAGTTAAAGCTTTATTTGTGGTTTTTCACCAGCAGAAACAAGCTGTAAACACAAACATCTGACTTATTATCAGCTTATGAAGTCGTTACGTGAACAAAAAGCAGTTTACGGAGCAACATTATCATTCATGTGGAGTCGTGTTTCTGTCCAATATTCACTCTCTTTAATCTCTGTTTTTGGTCTCCACCAACTCCTGAGGGAAATATCTGGCTCTTTAGCTGCTAAATGCTCCACTATGTTCACCAGCTAGTCTCTGACTTTGTGTACGACCGGTTTATCAGAAAACAGTTGAGACTGAACCAGACAGGAAATCTGCCAGAAAACCTGAAGCTAAAAGAGGCTAAAAGTCTCTGTAGAGCTGCAGGATTGATGATAAATCTCAGTGGGTTTTGTCACTATGAGCGACTCCTGTAACATTACACAGCTTCTGCTGATTAAACCTGCTCTACACGTCATTTAGATGAATGATATTAAGCAAACGTACCCATCGACTGAGCTTTCTTTATAGCTTTAGAGACTTCCTTCTGTTTTCTCCCACACAGGCCTGAAAACACAAGAATGAAACCAGTTTTTATTCTGTTTCACAAATTATCAAAACACTGCTGACAAGTACGGAGACCCGAAGTGATCAATATTAATCATCAACAAAGAAATAGATACAAAATGTAAAACAATGAAACTGAAATAATTTAATAAATGTTTCAAACTACTGCTGTGAAATAATTACACACTCATTCAGACTGAAGCATCAGCCAATCACACGTCTGTTTCAGGTAATTATTTTCATTACTGATTATTTTACTCTTGATTAATCGATTAGTATAAATGACTATAAAATGGTTAAATAATGTTAAATGTTTTGTTTTGTTTTGTTTGACCAAAAAACAGAAATATTCAGTTTATATTGAAACAAAACAGTTTAGAAACTGGAAGCAGGACATTTTTGGCTTTTTTAATTGAAATTGTTTTGTTAAGAATTTTCAAAATTTACAAAAATTATTATTTTCTGCCAATTAACTTAATAATTAATTGACTAATTGTTTCAGCTCTAGCATATTTTAATTGACAAAAATGATTAAAAACAGACAATAAACAACTTAAATAACTTGAATAAGTGAAATAAACCACAAACCCAAAAGAAAAAACAGAAAAACCTGCATTAAGTGTAATTAACAGTATCAGCAGAACTGCAGTGATTAATGATTCATTTGATTGATTGTCAAAATAGTTTCTGATTAATTTTATTTCAATCAGCTAAACAATTAATCAACTAATCTTTGCAGCTCTGTTGACAGACAACATGAATGAAAACGGTTTAAAAATAAATAACTGATCTTGAAATAAACTTATGTATTGAAATAAAACATTTTGAATTATTTCACAGTTTCATGTTCATATTACATATTTTGTCTGTATTATTATGTCATAATGTCTCATTTAGCAGCAGGTTAGAATGAAAACATGAGATGATTCAGTTTAAAGTTGTTTAATATCGTCCAGCTGCTCACCTGTGATGTGTCGGCCGTATATTCTGCCCGTATGAGGTGAGATGAACTGAGACAGCAGCTGTAAGGAAGACAGAAGACAGTTTACAGTAAATATATTGATTAATTAGTTTTCATAACCAACGATGACGCATACAGGAGTCACAGGTGTGGTAGAAATACTCATTTACCTTCTTATATCAGTCACAACACCTGATTAGTTTCTCCACTAATCATTTTGTTTATAAAATGTCAGAAAATCCTGAAAAATGCTCGTTATAACTTCTTTAAAGTCCAAAGTGACGTCTTCAAATGTCTTGTTTTGTCTGATCAACAGTCCAACGACAAAGAGAAGCTTCAAATCTTCACATTCGAGGATCTGAAAGCAGTGAATATTTGACATTTTTGCTTTTAAAAAATGATTTGATTGTCATTAATAGCTGCTGATTATTTTTTTAGTCGACAGGCTAATCGATTAATCGTTGCAGCTCTAATTGATCCACAAAATGACAGCAAACTCTACACCAGCGTCTCTGTTTGATCTGATGATCTGAGACATGAATGTGAGACATTCACAGGTCAGTGACGGGATCGATCAAAGGATGAAACAGATTTCGGTTATCAGGAAAAGAGAAAACTTCACGTCAGTGAACATTAACTTCACATCTGTGGCTGCGAATCTGGAGGAAACTCTGAAGCTCACTTAAAAAGGACAAGTTCACAATTTAATTTTAATCATCTAGTCTTAAAACAACAGTCTGTTTTAATGATACAGATCTTACTGAACAAATTAACAATAATCAAAACTCTGCAGTAAAACCACTTGTGTGTTTTGACTCTCTGATCACTACTTTAATTCAACCATACAAATGAAATATGGAGAATTTACCAGCAGATGTCTTCTTCAGCTTCTCAAATGCTTTACTTTGTCAAACATGATAATAAATATCTAAGTTCTTGACTGTTGATCAAACAAAACAACCTTTGACTCTGAGAAACTTTTATTATTTTTCATTTTTTTCTGACATTTTACAGATCAAACGATGAATTGAGGAAATACTCGGAAGAATAATCGATAATGAAAATAATCGTTATGTTAACCTTTCCTGCTTCAGCGTCCAGACCGTGGTCGGGAAGCACAGGGGAGACTTAGTTTACTGCTCCAGGGCCGAAGTCACCGCTAACTTCGGGGTTAACTCCCTCCACTTTATCAACAGGTAGCAAGCAAGAAACGGGAACTCAGCTTCAATCTTGAGGAGTTGCAGCATTTATTCTCTGTCAGAACAGCTCGAACTGTACATACACTGTACTATTACTGTCACAGCTAACTGCTAACTTAACTCTCTCTCTTACTGCTCCGGTCGCCCCTAACACAGTCACACACGCTCGCCCTCTCGCTCTCGCTCGACCACACACATGCGTCATGCGCACTTCCTATGCACTGTGGCTATTTCTTAAAGAGACTACGCCACTCGTATAACACTACCCCCACTCTGGATGGCATTACCCCATAATTCCACTCCAGCACAATGATACACATCAACATTTTTTTTCTTTTACAGGTATACAGTCCTCATTTGTAAAGAGTCCATCTGAAAGGATCCAATGTAACCAGCATATTTACAGTCCATTGTAGGAGGGAACTAGCGACAGGTGCAGTTTCTCAGTGCAAATATCAACATGTAGCAGTCTTTCTTATAGGGTGCACACATCACAGCCTAGCATAATAAACTCTGGAAGAGACATTAATAACACTTACTACACAGGCATGAACTTATCTGAGCCCTAAACGGCGACCGGGAGCATATGAAACTAACTTCACTGCATAAAGGTGTTCCCTTAACAGAAAAATACAGTTGTATCACAGTGGATAATTATTATCAAACAAATACTCCTCAAGTTTCTTTTTTTTTTTTATAAATGTAGTAAACATATGAAATAACAATTAGCTCCAACAGTAGCAAACAGTACATGACATTTCCCCTCATTCTTTTTCTCTTAACACTGGGAATTGTCCTTTAACCCTCGGAACTGTCCATCAACTGTCCTTAATGAGCCACCCACTCACCATACCTGGCCGGGGGCCTACGACGGCGGCTTGGTCTTCGATGACGACGACCCACCCCTCCACCCCCACTATCCTGAAAGTCCCTGGGGGAAGGAAAGTCCGGGTGAGGAAGGTTTGAGGGGGGGGAGGTAGCAGATGCAGGGGTGTGCCCTGCTGGATCTGGTGGAGTGCTGCCGGAGGTCTCCTCCGTGTCCGCGTTGGAGAAGAGGCCAGAGAGCTCCAGGTCTGGGTCTGCAGAATCCGCGTCCAAGGCTGGAGGTGACACCTCCACCGGTGCCCAGCCCTGAGCCTGCTCCATGGCCCAGGTGTTGTCCATCAGCTCGCGGCTGCGATAGGGCTTCAGCTGATCATGGTGAACCACTTTCACTTTGGTTCTTGGGCCTTTCTGGATGCGATACACTAGGTCATCCAGCTGCCCTAGGATGAAGAAGGGGCCTTCATATGATGGGAGGAACTTCCTGACTCTGTTCTTGGCCTTCTTTGTGCCCTTGATGAGATACCACACCGCATCTCCGACCTGATACTGTGTGCGGCAGCAGTTCTTATCATACTGCCTCTTTGCACGTTTCACAGATTCACCGAGTGCATCCCTGGCGATTTGATGCGCCAGCTCCAGCCGCTCACGGAGGCGTTGAACATACTCAGGAGCAGAGGGGGCGGTTTCAGAGTCAGGGGGCAAGCCAGTTACGAGGTCTACCGGCTCACTCACTTCCTGGCCAAACATCATGAAGTTGGGGGTGAATCCAGTGGAACTGTGCCTTGTCGCTCTGTAGGCCATGACAGCATAGGGGATCATGAGGTCCCAGTCCCAGTGACAGCGCTCTGCTGTTGTGGCCAAAATCTTTTGCAGGGTGGCATTAAACCTTTCTACTTGGCCATCAGACTGAGGTCGAAAGGGCGTGGTGTGTGTTTTCTCGATACCGAACAGTGTGCACATTTTCTGGAACACTTCTGACTCAAAGTTCCGACCCTGGTCGCTGTGCAACATCTGTGGTGCCCCATAGCGACACACCCACTCAGAGGCCAGCACTTCAGCCACAGTTACTGCCTGGTCATTGGGTAAGGGGAAGGCTTCCACCCATTTTGTGAAATAGTCCTGTATCACGAGCACATAACGGTTCTTGCGCTCTGTCTCATTCAGTGGCCCCATAATGTCCAAGGCGACACGCTCCATTGGGGCTCCCACCCTGACGGTTCCCATGGGGGCCTGTGGTGCCTTAAGGGGCCTGGCTTTGGACGCACAGCTGGTACAAGTGTGGCACCAGAGTGCAACATCCTCTCTCATTCGGTACCAGTAGTATCGAGTCTGCAGCCGTGCCACAGTGCGCTCCACACCAAAATGTCCACCAACTGGTCCCTCATGCATCTGCCGCATGACGTCAGGCCGGAAGGTGCGTGGCAGCACCGCCTGTGGATAGTACTGGGTGTCATCCAAACAATAGAACCGCCTGACTAGTATTCCATCTCGGACGTAGAGCCGCTTCCACTGGCTCCAATAGGCCTTTGTGGCTGGACTGTGTGGGGAGACTGTATTCCATGAGGGACGCTCGCCACTGGCCTCCCTCCATGCCCTGATAGGCGCAATGTCTGGGTCAGCCTCCTGGGCCTGTTGCAGCTCTTCCAGGGACCAGCCAGGAAACAGTGCAGTCTCCCTGGTCCTAGTGAGATAGATTCTCTCAGGGGGCTTTAAATTGTCCATGTCTGTGTGTAAGGTTTCCTCTACCCCCACTGGAGTCACTGTTGTCACGGCTGGATGTCTCTCCACCCCCACTGGACTCTGCACCGCCTGGTTGATGTCAGAGTCCAACTCACACTGCACAGCTTGGTGCCTGAGGTTTGCTGGAAGAGGGGCGGGGCCCGGCAGTTTACATGGACAGTTCTGGCGACACGGCTTCCTGGAGAGGCTGTCTGCGTTGTTGTGCAGCCGGCCAGGGCGATGGATGATCTCAAAGTCGTACTCGCCGAGTCTCTCCAGCCATCTGGCGAGCTGTCCTTCTGGCTCCTTCATTTTCGTCAGCCACCGGAGACTGCTATGGTCAGTGCGCACGATGAAAGGACGCCCCAGGAGGTACTGCCGGAAATGTGACGTGAACTCCACCACAGCCAGAAGTTCCCGCCGTGTGGTACAGTAGTTCTGTTCAGCTTTAGACAGTTTGCGACTCCCATAGGCCAGCACACGCTCCCTGCCCTGCTGGACTTGTGACAGAACGGCACCGATGCCAACATCGCTTGCATCAGTGTCCAGTATCATGCTACCCTGGTCTAATGGGTAACCCAGGACTGGTGTGGTGGTTAGCAGGTGCTTAAGTCTGTCGAACGCCTCCTGGCATTCAGTTGTCCACTGGAAACGGGCGTACTTCTTGGTCAGGGCATGGAGGGGCTCTGCCACAGTAGCAAAGTCTTTTACAAATCGGCGATAGTATGATGCCAGGCCGATGAACTGACGAATCTCTTGGATGGACTTTGGTGTGGGCCACTCCTGCACCTTCTGGACTTTGGAGGGGTCAGTAACAACACCATCTGCCGAGACGATATGACCCAGGTAGGCTACTTGACGACGGAAGAGGCAGCATTTAGCAGGTTTGAGTTTCAGGTTAGCTTGGTGCAGCCTGTGGAAAACCTGGCCAAGTCGCTGCAACATTTCTGGCACATCCCGGCCCAGCACAATGATGTCGTCCAAGTAGACTAGACAGGTCTCCCACTGCATACCGGCTAAGACACGGTCCATCAGCCGTTGGAATGTCGCCGGAGCATTGCACAGTCCGAATGGCATGACATTCCATTCAAAGAGTCCACTCCTGGTGCAGAAGGCTGCCGCTCGGCGAGCTCTGGGGGTCAGTTCAACCTGCCAATAGCCAGAGGCAAGATCCAGCGTGCTGAACCATCTGGCAGTGGAGAGAGTGTCAAGGGTGTCTTGGATGCGGGGCAGTGGGTAAGCATCTTTAATGGTACAGTCATTTAGGGCCCTGTAGTCTATGCAGAGGCGGTACGTCCCGTCTTTTTTACGTACCATCACTATGGGTGAAGCCCAACTGCTGTGGCTACGACGGGCCAGTCCAGCCTCCAGGCTCTGCTGTATTTGTTGGTCAGCATCCTGTAGTTTCTCCCCCGCCATCCGGCGCGGTGGCTGCTTAACTGGGACACCTGGCCGAGTCACAATGTCGTGCTGCACCAGGGACGTGCGGCCAAGGTCGCTGGGTCCAGTTGAGAACACACTGTCATAGGTGCACAGCAGCTGAGCTAACTGGAGCTGCTCCTCTTTGCTGAGCTCGGCTGAACTCTGGTTGTAAAGCTCCTGCAGGTGCTGGGGAACAGTGGGATGTTCTGGCTGCTCTGGCTTGGCTGTGGTGGTGTCAGGCTGCAGGGCTTTTGCAGGTTGGAGGAACCCTGCGATGGCCCCCTTTTTGAGGGTTACAGCTGTATTGCCCGGATTAAAGATGCGTAGGGGTACAGCTTTAAAGGGGTGTGACTCCACCAGGACACGGGCAACTAGCACTCTATGTTTCTCAACAAAACCTTTGGTGGGGCTTAGCATCATCTCCCCCTCTACAGGTTCTCTAATGCGGGTCTGGCCTCTTACCACATACTCCCGCCCAGCCTCCAGTACCACAGTCCGGGCCACTCTCACTGCATGTGTCTTTGGTTTGCTTAGGGTGTGGAAGTATGGCACTTCCTCACCGAACAGTACAATGCGGTGGTTTCCAAAGTCCAGGCGTGCTTGGGCTTGGGTGAGAAAAGGGTGGCCCAGGAGGGCCTCGTCACTAGCAATGTCAGCAACCAGGAAATGCACGCTCACCTGCCGGTTATTGATCTGAACAGGGATGTGGGCCTCCCCCATCACAGGAACGTCTCCGGGCCCAACACCTAGCAGAGTCTTTACAACTGACGGCTGAAGTGGGGGACGGGCATCTGGGTGAATAGCATTATAATGGTGCAGAGGCAACACACTTTTCCGTGCTCCACTGTCCAGAACAGCACAGACATCCAGTTCATGCACTAGCATATGAATGCTCATTTCTTGATCATGGGTTTTAAGATGAAGCACAGTGGGCTCTGGGCAATCATGGGTGGCTGCTGGGGCTTGAATTCTGGTCATTTTCTTAGGGGAGGGGCAATTTCTTTTCATGTGGCCAATCCCAGAGCATTTATGACAACGAATATCCTCCCACTTAATATCCTTGCTGCTTTTCTGTGGAGTCGATGTGCGGTGGAAGTCCAAGGTTTTTGGCTTATAACTGACAGCTGGGGTGGCCACAACAGTCTCTGCTTCCTCTCCCTCAGTTCCTTCTCTAACCACAGCAGCACGGGACCTCCGTTCTGGTGTATTGTATGCCACTGATTGCATGAGGCTGGTGACCCGCGACACCGCCTGCTTGGTGGTTTCGTGGCGGCGTGCAATGTCATAAGCTTGGGCTAGTGTGCGGGGTCGCTGTTCTAATAGTTTCTGTACAATCTCTGCATCCCCTACAGCATTTGTAAAAACTTCAACGCCTATGGCGTCCTGCTCATTATCAGTCTTGTCACTGTAGGCTACTGACACTTGCTCATATATGTCATCCCTCAACACATGAAGAGCTTCACCTGGTTTGCGGACCCGCTGTCTCAGTTCAATGGCCACGGCAGCAGCGTGCTCTGAACAGGGGCCATAAGCAGTCTCCATCTCCTCCACCAGACGGCTGTAGTCCCACTGAGAAGACCGTGGATTTCTGTGGATTATTGCCCCTGCTGCACCCACCAGACAGAACTTAAGCTGAACAGCCATAGTCTTTTTGGACCAGTAATTTGCTTTAGCACAACTCTCAAACCGGTGAATGAACTCTTTCCATGGAGTGGTGCCATCATACTGACCAGGACGTAAGGTGGGGACTCTCTCCTTGTGATCATAGTCATCCTCACTTTCAGATGAAGGCTCATAGTATGTAGGACTGGGCTGGTGTGCATGTGACTTGGGCCGCTCACATTTGGGGAAGGAGTGCTTTAACTGCACAGTTTGATTATTGCCCTGCTCAAATGAATGTCCATAGTTAGTGTCTTTGAGTGAACAGCAGCAAGGGGTGTGCAACTGTGGGTATGTTGGGAGTGAAGAGTAACAGGGGACTGGTGTGCTCTGAGCAAAACTCCCTGGATGGGCTGATGCAAAGGGGTTTGCACTGGGTGTTGCAGTGGCCGCAGCTGATGGCAAAACTGTGCTGTATAGCTGTAATGGCTGGACATGGGCATGGTGATTGAGCACATGGGGGTACGAGTCTTTGCTTTTTGTGTCTGCCCCACAGTCTTGGAAGCAGTAACTTTCCCCGTCGGCATCAACAAAGGGATTAGTGCTCGCTAACTTTAGCCGAGCTGGCACATAAGATGTCTCACTCGTTTGCTGTTTCACTGTAACAGTCTCACTTTCACATAGAAAGGGGTTATAATGTCCATTATTTCCGTTCCTTTTACTCACATAGTCCGTTTTTATTTCCATTTCACTTACTGCAGTCAGTGACATGAACGGGTTGGAGTGACTGGTTACGTTTCCAGACTGATTATGCCTGTTATTGGCCGCGGTGCGCTGGTTAGCTGCCGCCATTTTAGCTTAGCTTCTTAGTCTGGCGGGGAAACACAGGAACTTTTGCGGACTTTTCCGGTTTATTTCACCGTTTTGCTCACCACTGCTGCTGCTTATCCTGTCGTCAGAGGGTCCCTTCGTGGTCGCCAGTGTTAACCTTTCCTGCTTCAGCGTCCAGACCGTGGTCGGGAAGCACAGGGGAGACTTAGTTTACTGCTCCAGGGCCGAAGTCACCGCTAACTTCGGGGTTAACTCCCTCCACTTTATCAACAGGTAGCAAGCAAGAAACGGGAACTCAGCTTCAATCTTGAGGAGTTGCAGCATTTATTCTCTGTCAGAACAGCTCGAACTGTACATACACTGTACTATTACTGTCACAGCTAACTGCTAACTTAACTCTCTCTCTTACTGCTCCGGTCGCCCCTAACACAGTCACACACGCTCGCCCTCTCGCTCTCGCTCGACCACACACATGCGTCATGCGCACTTCCTATGCACTGTGGCTATTTCTTAAAGAGACTACGCCACTCGTATAACAGTTAGTTGCATCTCTACTTTACTCACCTGAATGTTTTTGAAGTCCACTGTGACGCTGCAGAGGATGCATCCTTTCTGTGGTTCTTTGTACGGGTTTTCAATCTTTACCAGCTTAAAGATGAAGAGAAAATAATATTGTGTTATTGCGTTAAACCTGCTAATACTGATATACTTCTGTAATTAATAATAATAATGTATTATCATTAATAGTATACAATACCCACCACGTCATCTTTCTGTTGTTCTACATTTGAAGAGGTCAAACTTCTTAAACCTGCAGAGAAAATTGTAGTCATAACATCTGCTGGCTAATGTTAGCATTAGCATTAGCATCACAATCCGTAGTTTAACAGAAAACACTGAATTTAATTTATAAAAACAGTCTCTTACACTTAATAAACTCTGTAACATGTTTACAGTGATGTTAAAGCGTCTTACTTGTGTTTCCATGTTGGGAAAAAACAGCTTTTACCCGCTGAAACCGTCTCAGGGCGAGCATTGTGACCTCATACGGGACAGGAAGTGGTCCGACACGAGTTCCGGTCTCTCACTGGGTGTTTTTAGTTCCTACCACTACTAATGTTGTTTTCTAATTGCAGCAAAATTACGTGTGACGTGCAGCTTTATTTGTGAACATTAAAATAACATGCGACGTGTGTTTTTACACTTTAGATATTAAATTTCTGATACAAACGCGATTGTAATGTTTTTTGGAAAATATTAGACGTAACTCTCTTCAAAGGTAAAAAAGACAAGATAGAAATCCCCCCATAATAAACCAAAGTGTGACACATCGATATACCATTACATAAATTAACAAAAATAAATTGTTTTTACAGCATTGTATTAGTGTCATTAAGTAAGGTATATGACTCACCACAAAGTCTGTATTTATCTGAGTATTTTAAGTTTGTGAAAAAGCCATATTAGCATGCTAAGCAGCGTCTGTTATACAGTACAAGTAAAATAAGCTACACATTGGTAGAAAACTCCGCCAGTTATATTAAGTTTGCTGTCTGGTAATTATGGCATCTATTTAGGTAAATTATCAGGAGTTTATTGTAGCTAAACTAATAACGGAAAGATAACAATCGAGGTATTGAAACGGTTAGCTGTCTGTTAGCCAGTTGACTAGTAAACCGGAAACGGAAATGATGCTGGAATTTCTCTCTTGCTCAGATGTTGATATAACAGGCTCGTTCAGTCAATGGATATGAGCCCCTTCACGATCACCACACAATGCATACTAGTTAGATTCTTTTTAAATTATTTCTTTATTTTAGAGAACACGTGTACAATAACAGCATGTACACAAACAACTGTCCATACCAGGTGTACATATACAAAGTTATAAAAAATATTTTGAAAAAGTAATACAAATTCAAAATAATGTATCATCAGTCAATAAGAAATTTATCAAAAACACAATAAGTTTTAATTGCCTTCTTATTCTTAAGGACTCTTATTGTGGAGCCATATTGATGCGTTCTTGATAAAAAATTTCCCAAATTTGATTTGAAGTCCTCTCATCTCTTCTTGTGATGAAATTAAAAGCACAAAAAATACAAATCTTTTCCCGTCTCATTGCCTCAAAACATATGAAAATGTCTTTATCCTTGAATTGGATTGTTTGCCGAGTTTCCTTCTTATATTCTTATATAATACTGAACATCCACCCAAAATATTCTGGTAAACATACAGTGATAAAACAAATGACACATTGTTTCTTCTTCTAGTCCACAGAAATTTAAAAATATTCAATATTAATTCTAAATCTTTCTAATGTCTTTTTTGCTGGATATATTCGATGCAAAAGGAAACCTCTTTAACTTTTTTACTAAGACAAAATTTGTCCCCAACTAACCATTTTTTGCCAATTAATTTCTACATAATTGTTAGTAATGATTTAAAATTAGTTCATCATTTTACTTTGAAAGTATTAATTAATCTTACAAAACGTAGTACCTCCAGACCACCATTTCTTTTTATGTTGTATAAGATGTCATTTCTTAATAATGACATTTGTTCCTTCAAATTAAATTAAATTAAATCTTATCTATGTTTTGTATATTTCAGGAGGTTTTCCAATGTTAAGGACACACAGACAGATCTGGATGTTCCTTCAGCTTTAGACAGAAAAACACCTCCCGGCTCGCTCTGACGTCACGCACGAGCAACGATAACCTGACGAGATCAAGTCGGCTGCAGCTGTTCTCCGCTGACTGCAAGGATCAGGGCATGATGGGAGAATGGATGTCACCTGATCAAAGAGCTGATTGGTTCAGGAGTTTGATCAACAACATGACGTTTTATCTTCATTTTGGATTTCAGTTGTCTGATCTTCTACTAAGAATTCAAATGTGTTGATGACAACTTTTATCATCCAAAGAGACAGAAAACATTCAATAACCAAATATTACAACAGACACAATATGAAGATTACATCATTATTTAATTATTGTCCACATTATGAACTGAAATAACATTTCATAACTTTTGGTAACAAGTGTGACTTGAAGATTTTCATCTGTACAGATGTGAAGCTCCGACAGTCTGAATATTTGACAGATAAATGATATAATGTCTATTTCTGCTTTTTATTTCCTCTTGCAATAGTAGGTTTGATTTGTGTTTTACTTTATTTGTGCATCATAAAATATTATGTTTTTATACAATATTGAAACATTTGATATGTACACAGAGACATTCACATGTAGGTAACAAACATACTTTTACCTGCATAAACTCAACTATTCATTCATTTAAAGTAAATAAACAAAAAAGAAATAAACTTAAAAGGAAAATCTGTGCAGGAGAGAAAAGAATCTAAAAGCTTATACAAAGATCTCTCCCAAAAACTCAAGAAAAGATAAACTACATAGAAAAAAATAATAATTTCATTTTATTAGAATTTCTTTCTTTCATCAATGAGATGTGAATGAGTTTGATTAGTGTGACATCAGCTGATTACAGTCGGCATGTTGACCAGCAGGTAGTGATCCGCTTGCTGCAACAGTTACATTTCTATGTAAAATAATTTAATAGTCTAATATTGGAGATTACAGAATAAATGTTGTTTTGATTATTGATTATAGGTCATTTTAACAGTTTATATTCTATCATACAGATCAGCATTAAAACAATGTTAGTGATTGATCAGCTGAGCTTGAGTAGATTGATCTGATAACATTTTATTAAATCAGGATCAGATCTAACAGGATGTAAATATTTCTGTGACTTCCTGTAGATTCTTTGAAAGCTGCTGGAAACTGTCTGACTTGACTGCAGCTTTTTGTCACTTCCTGCTGATTCTGCCGCCTGATCCCTCCACTTTACAAGAAAGGAGCAGTTCATCTGAAACAAGCCTACTGATCAGCTTTCCAATAAGGAGGCGTGTCGGTCGGTAAAAGACTTCTGTGAAAGCTGCTGAGGTGTATCCTCGATCGTCACCTTTCAGAGCAGAATAAGACTTTGGGACGACCTGCAAGATGGCGGAGCAGAACGACTTCCAGTTCAAGTGAGGATCGAGGAAGCTCAGGTTTCTGTAATCCTCTACTGTGATACAGAAACCAGGTTTCTGGTTTACATGACAGGACAGAAATCAGCTGAGCGCAGAGAGTCGACTGTAAACTGGTTACTGAAGTGCAGCTGAACACACTGATGAAGAGTTTTGATCTGATGAAGCTGAAAAGAGGCTGAACTATGAGAGGAAGTATTGATAAGAAGAAAACCAACAGCTGCTGTCAGTATAAGATAAACTCTGGCTTTACTTTCACTGAAGTGGATCAACAAATGATAATTAAACATTAAACTAAATCAACAGTTATATATCACAGAGGAGGCGGTTTCCCCGAATCACACTATTTAAAAGACATTTCTTTAAAAAACAAAAGAAGTATTTACATCAACATCACACTTAATAAGATTATAATGAAATAATGTTTGTAATGTTTAAACATTTATATGAACAGTGTAGAGCTTGTTGTCTACACAGCTGTCTGATGTTGTTCATCTTCATCACTGCATCTTTACCAGCCTGTTCGTTTAGCAAACATGTATCGCATTGCTGCTCTGGTTCTTTCATCCTCTTGTTGTTTCATCTCCTTCAGCTTCTTGACCTTCTCTGTGGCTCTGATCTCCTTCATCTTCTCAATCAGGAAGTCCAAGTGGACATAAGTAGACAGTGAATTATCATTCAGAGCGATCCGCTCTAGTTGCTCCACATATTGGTAGACCTCTGTAAGCAGCTGAATCTTCTCTGATTCCAGTTTTTCCATCTCTGATTGAAGATTTTCCAGAAGGCTCTTCTTCTGTTCACGATCTACCTTATTCTTTTCATATTTCTGTTTCACATCTTCAAAGGTCTTCTTAACTTTCCTGGTCTTGTTCACATATCTCCACTTTTCTTTCACATGATCTGATGCAGGACACTTCCCTGTACAAACAGTACAGTGACCTCTTTTCATGACATCACAGTGTTTTGGACTTTGGGCCACTGTGCATCTTGGATAGTGACAGTTCTCTTTACAGATGTTACAGGTGACAGCTGCTTCATAAAAAAACAAACCCCACGTCCCTCCATCAATAGGCTCTCTCTCTTTGTAGACCTCATCAACTTCTACAGTGAACTCTTCATTCTTCTTCATCTCTTGTTTATGTTTCTTCAGAGCTTCTTGAGTCTGTTGGATCTCGTTCTGTTTTAGTTCAATCAGCTGGATTCTGTCTTTCAGGTTATGGATGCAGGCTGTTATTCTGATGCGTACGTTCATCACTTCAACAGTTGTTATCAGCTGTTGAGGTTTAGATTTTTCCAGGAAGTCTGTGAATCGATCCATTCCTGTCTCTGTTACCCTCCATGCGTTCTCTAAAGCAACCTTTGTTTCCTCTGTTCTCTGTGTGGTCTGACGGTTATTAAACAGGAAGTGAACGGGCTGATTCTTCTCATTTTTGGCACATTTAATGTTTGCAGCTTCAAGAGCTTTCAGAGCATTTTCAGGTGTTATTCCATCTGAGTGTGTGATGAGAGCGACGATGTTCTTCTCAATGTCTTTTCCAAACAGAGACGTCACTGAATCAAAGACGTACTTCTGTCGGTCACTCAGTTGATTCAAACTCGCCTTCAGCACCAGACCCACTACATTAATTTCATGAACTCCATCTACTGAGCGGAACAAGTCCAATAATCTTTCATTGACTTTGTCATCTTGTTTGATCCCTCTGGTGTCTCCGTATCCAGGAGTATCGATGATGGTCAGAGAGAAGGGCAGAGTTTTACCTTCAAAACCAAAGATCTCGTACAAGATCACATCTGATGTCTGACTCTCTGTCTGACTTCTCTTCTCCTCTCTCTCTACGATCTCAAACCAGTTGTTTTCCTCAAACTTCACTCCCATGGTGTAGTTGAACAGAGTGTTGATCAGAGTAGATTTTCCTGTTCCTGTTTCACCTACAAGTAAGATGGTTTTGTTTTTCTTGTTCAGGTTTTTCTCACCAACAGTTTTTCTTGTCAGATTTCCAAACTTCTCTTCCTTTGGTCTCAGCTGGTAGACATCAGGGGATCCTGAAGAGATCAGAGAACTTTTGGAGATGATGTCCTCATAAGTCCTGTAGAAAAAGCAGAGATTCAGTCAACATGTTCTTTTCTCATCAAACTGACAAATTAAATACAATCTAATTATTTTTCACAGACTCAGATTACAGTCAATTGAACAGGATCTCCTCCTGCTTCGTAACATACCAACCCAGTCTCACATCAAAATGTTTAATACCTACGTTGGTCCACAGTGCAAAACGGATTAGTTTCACAATAACGGCTCTAAAATTGTGAGATCCCTACTTTTTTTTTTTTTGCCTGTTCTTTTCTACTGGACTGCGTCCACATCATGTGACTGTCAAGTTTCTGTCTGCAAAAACAAATAAAATGGCTGACATTTCTTTTATTCTCAGTGGAAAATGCAATATTTTAGGATAGTTTCAATATTAAAATGCGTTTTGATGACATTTCCAGCAAGAAATGTGCATTTATTTTCATAATCTTTGTTCAGTGAATGTATGTGATGTTTAGTTTGATAGTTTTTATGAGGGTTGTTTCATGTCTCGCTAGAAACTGTTGCTATGGTGGTTGCTATGAACCCTGCTGCTGAAACCACGTATTTGCATGTTGTTTGAATCATTGTCTTTGTATTGTGTAGTTATCTGAGCTGTTATGTTATTTGTGTTATTTTATGTAGGCTATGTATGTTAGAGCAGAGAAATTAATTGAATTTGAAATCCAGAATTTGAAGCTTTGTGATTGGCTGACTGGAGTATCAGCTGCCAGGAATTATTTTCCTTCCTGTCAACGTGTCAACATTTTCTTTTAATGATATCTTTAACAATTTTTAACAAAAAAACACAAAAATGTCCTTGATAACTCAACAATATGATAGATTCATGTTAAGACCATCAGTTTTAATTATTTCTCTTTCAATTCTGAGAATTGAAGGGTTTTTATTAGTTTTCAATTGCAGAAGCGGCTTCATTACCCATGAGCCTCCACGACCGTTATTATGGAGACAAACAAAGGTCACTTTGTGTTAAGCTACAAAACTTTTATTTACTATAATATCTGCTATTTACTTTTAATTACTGAATTTATTCCATACTGATTAAGATTTTTGTGTGCTGTTGGTTCATTGAGTTCTCCCACCCCATTCACACACACACACACCCACACACACACCCACACACACACACACACACACACACACACACTCACACACACACTCACACACAAAGGACCCTATCTTACGCCTGGCGCAAAGCGTGATGCAAGTGTCTTTGTTATTTTAAGACCGACACAGTTGTCATTTTTCCCGTCCAGTGCCCACGTTGTTAAAATATCAAAGCGCACTTGCGCCCATCAGAGCGCCCCTTGTCATGTTGGTCTTAAATGAGGTGTAGTCAGGTGTATTGTTGGCGTGCTACTATCTTGAGGCAGCAGAGAGCGATCGCACTATTGACCAACAAAAACCTGGTCTAAAGTCGACGCAATGTTTCACTGTTATTTTAAGGAGCATTATCAAGACGGTAATATGCAGCTACACAACATACACTCTGCTTGTTACACACACAGGATGCACAGCAGCACACAAACATGCAAAAGGTAAAGAATAAAAGGATTACAATGTGATAGATTATTATTGTGTATATTAACATATTTGAAAAAATACATGTCACAATGCTTAGTCATAATATTTATCAGAATTAATTAATCGCAGTAATGACGGATTAAACTGTTTGATTATTTAACCAAATACACAGACAAAACATGTAGGTATTTAAACAGACGGATAATAACTGATCAGACACAGATCGACTTTCCTGCTGCATCAATACATGATGACATGAGGAAATAAATGAGGTGAAAACAATGATTAAACTAAAGAAGGAAATAAATCTGCACAGCTTCTAGCTGCTGCCAGCAGCAGGATCAGAACCTTGGAGAGCTGATTAAGTCCTGATAACTGTGTTAATGATTCTTTACATGATTAATATTAATGATTTCATTTTTGAACAACATTTAACAAATATTCTTTAACATTTTTGAGAGTACAGTGATCAGGTTTCCATACTTTCAACAATTAAAACCCTGCTGATTTGACCTGTTACTCCCTGACTGAACAAAACGATTTTAAAGAAACCAAAGATGTAATTAAAAAAATAAACCTTTTCAAAAACCAAACGAAGATACATTTGCAACAAATTAATGAACAGGATGTTAAACTGGTGGTCTGGGACCACTGAGGGTCCAGGAGCAGCAGTGTGCCCGTTATGGATCGTGCACTTTCACTTTGCGCACCAGCAGATCAGTTTCCTCTGCAGAGAAGCTTCCGTCTCACTACTTTGCAAATGTGCCGTCATAATAGCAATCTGCCAAGGTGCAAGTACACCTGGCTCTTAAAGGGAATGGGAGACGACACTCTGATTGGTTTATTGCATGTTACGCTGAAAACACACCCATGATTAATGAGGAGACTATGGACAACCCCTTTGAACCATGCGCCTGGCACAGCGACCATTTTTCCGCTGTTAAAATAGCAAAAGTGGATTTGGACACACCCTAAATGCACCTCCGCCATGTGCCTCAGACCGCCCACTTTAGATTGTTAAAATAGGGCCCTTTGTGCGTTTGACTCCTTTTTGACTAAAATATCTGAAATGTTTGCAAAAGTTTTAATATAGGTAATAACTTTCTTTGTCAGAAACGCCTTTCTGTCAGGTTTAAGTTGATACCTTTCACTGTTCAAACATGGGGGTGGAGTCATGGACCGGTCACTACTCATGGACTCACAGCTGGGGGCCGGAGAGGCTGGTCTCTGCTGATGGATCCTGAAACAACAAAAGACAAATTAAAGACAGTTTAAACCTGAAAAATGTTGAAATTTGACCAGAATGTCACTTGTTGAAATCTAAGAACCAGACAGATCATCTGTAAGAGAACAATGGAGGAGAGGTGTTTTCATATTCACTCAGATTCAAAGTGTTGTCAGTTTCAGTCTCATCTATTCCTCCTTGTAGACGGAAGAATTGTCCAGCTGATCTACACAAATAGGGGGCAACATTTCACATCCCTTCCCCTTCCTCCACAGAGATAAATTACAACATAACCCTGAGTAACAACTGAATAGTTACACACATGCTCCTAGGATAGGTGTCAGTCATAAAATGTCAGAGAACTCACTGATAGTAAAACAACTTTTTCTACCAAACAGCATCATCTTTTCATTAATTGCTGCCATTTTACAACATAGTCATCCAGTAGAGAACTAATTTATTGATATGATATTTCAATATCAATCCAGCTTACAATGATGTGCCACAATGCCAAATATCTCATGGTGCAACTCAGTGCAGTTCATCGGATCAGCTGATATGATCAGCTGATGTCTCATCTGGCCAGTGTCTGCAGCAGCAGCTGGCTGCTCTGACAGTGTAGGTGCAACTTTCCAAACAGGTGTTATTTGGATAAACTGACCACATATTACTACCATATTACCACACATACTTTAAAAAGTGCTACAGTGACAATCTCAACAGCATTCAGCCTGGATCCACCATTACTGCTAGGGCTCAGGGCAGCTACTTCTTCTTCCTCTCATGTTGGACTGAGGGCAGACTGGATGCTACAGTGACTCACTATCGCCCCTGTGGTACAAAGTGGTATTACAAGACCATACAGGCCAGACAGGGCTGGAGCTAGCTGGTTAGCATGCTAACTTCAGTAGATATCTCTGTTACATAGTACATATAGGTCTATGACATTACGTCAAAACTGTGATTTCTTCACATTCTGATAAATTTAGTTAATTTCAGAATGTTTAAAACTAAAATTCTCAGATATTCTTACACATTATACCTTTAAAAAATAAGTAGCCTAAGTTATAAGAACTTAATTTTTTCCATTTCTTAGCCCTGAGGTAATGGTTGAAATAATCTGTGTGGCATAAAAATGTCATCTTAATGAGGTTAAATAAAAAAAAAGAGCCTATCCTTAAAGAATAACCGTTTGGCCCCTGGCACCTTCATGCTGGGGCCCTAATGATATAGCTACTCTAGATGGCATTACCCTGGCCTCCAGCTCCACTGTAAGGAATCTGGGAGTTATCTTTGACCAGGATATGTCCTCTAACTCCCACATAAAATAAATTTCAAGGACTGCCTTTTTTCACTTACGTAATATTGTAAAAATCAGGCACATCTTGTCCCAAAAAGATGCAGAAAAACTAGTTCACACATTTGTTACTTCTAGGCTGGATTATTGCAATTCCTTATTATCAGGCTGCCCTAACAAGTCTCTAAAGACTCTCCAGCTGGTCCAGAATGCAGCTGCACGTGTATTGACTAAAACTAGAAAAAGAGATCATATTTCTCCCATTTTAGCTTCACTACATTGGCTTCCTGTAAAATCTAGAATAGAATTTAAAATCCTTCTCCTGACTTACAAAGCCCTTAATGGTCAGGCACCATCATATCTTGAAGAGCTCATAATACCGTATTATCCCACTAGAACACTGCGCTCCCAGTATGCAGCTTACTGGTGGTTCCTACAGTCTTTAAAAGTAGAATGGGAGGCAGAGCCTTCAGCTGTCAGGCTCCTCTCCTGTGGAACCATCTACCAGATTCGGTCCGGGGTGCAGACACCCTCTCTATGTTTAAGAGTAGGCTTAAAACTTTCCTTTTTGATAAAGTTTATAGTTAGGGCCGACCAGGCTCGCCTTGGATCAGCCCTTAGTTATGCTGCTATAGGCCTAGACTGCTGGGGGACTTCCCATGATGCACTGAGCTCCTCTCTCCTCCTCCTCCTCTCCATCTGTATGCATTCATGTACCATTAATGCATGTTACTAACTTGGCTTCTTCCCCGGAGTTTTGTGCTTTCTCGTCTCGCAGGAAACCTTCAGCTACAGACCGACTGCTGTCCAGCTTGATGCCCACCACTGCTGCTATTATTATTATTAGTCATTAGTCATTATTAGGCATATTTCTATTCTTATTATTGTTGTTATTTTTATGAGCCCGGTTCTGCTTGAGGTTTCTTCCCGTTAAAGGGGAGTTTTTTTCTTGTTGATGTCACAAAGTGCTGCTCATGGAGGAAATGTTGAGTCTCTGTAAATTAAAGAGTTCAGTCTAGACCTGCTCTATGTGAAAAGTGCCCTTGGCGCTATATAAATAAAACTGACTTGACTAATATTTCTCTAATAATGTCCTCTTGCTGTTAAGCCGCTAATCAACATGAAAAAATCCTAAAAATTAAAAACATTGATCTGGGTTGTCTTCAATGACTGCACTGTGCTCACAACAATATGCTTGACAAACAGCATGTAGCTGGAGGCCTTTTTTGTCTGAGTTGTGCTGCTGTGATCCTGATTGGTAGCTGAGCTGATTGCTGACAAAACACATCATCAAGGTGAACAACGTCTTTTACCCTGCCATGCTGTGTGCAGTGGAAACATACTTGAACTGTGCCAGCAGGACTCGACTACTCGTAGCTGATCATGGCATGACTCAGTATGACGACCACACGATGGAAAAACACTACAATTCTACAAAACACATGTAGAGCAGAAGGACAGACTCTCATGATCCCTCCCTCCAGGATCTTTGAAAGGGTAAACAGCTGGTCCACTGATCCAGAGTAGCATTTTAGTGTATACAGTCTACAAAACTTGGTTTGTTCAATGGTTAAAATCCAGCCTTTGTTATTTTCTTTTTATCATATTTCATTTCATTTTAGAACATTCAATGTATTTTCTGTGCATCTGATGCACAAACGCAGAGGACATGACGTAGCTAGGTGTGAAGGATCATGAATATTAATGACTGGTAATAGATGTGTTTTTATTATGTTTCCTGCAGCCATGCAGGTTCACTTTGGTCTGGGTTACAATATTTATTTTATTTACTGGTTCGCTGTAAATTTCAGATGCTTTGTGTGTTCATTGTTTTAAACTTGGTGTGATGGTGCTACTGGATGATTAGTTATGTAGCTCGCTACTGTCTCTCGATTTCCTGTCTCTCCAGTTACAGGGCGTATGAATGAATTGATTATATCATTTAGTGAGTTATGTTATTTCTTGTTTCTGTCACAGATCTGGTAGTGCAACATGCTTCAAATGAGAGCAAGAGGACGTCTCTGTAGTGTAGAGTTGTGTTTTAGAGTGTAGTTATCAATGAAAGCCTGTTTGTAAAGCACTGCCTACAGCCTGTTCAGAGTTACTCACTCAATGTTTTTGGTTGCTGTGTGTGTGTGTGTGTGTGTGTGTGTGTGTGTGTTATAAATTTCAAGTGCCTTGTTGTATTGTTACCTGTACTGTATAACGTGGCTGTGGCTCAATCAACAATAAATCATCTTCTGATTAGGAATAAACCTGCATCCTGTGTGTGAACTGTCCATAGCTGAATATGCTGCTACGCTGCTTTGACATACAGCATGTTGGTATTAAAGTTTGTTGTCTGTTGTGTGTAAAATCTTCTAAAACTGGTGTAAAATGTCTTTGGCCATTCAGATTAATACAAAAATCATGAATGTTGCGCAGCATTTAATTTGACGTCATCATATAAACTTTCTCTCAGCACCCCCAACTCTGACTGACTTCCAGCATCCCCAAATCCAGGACCAGGACAGAATCCCCATCACTTCACCTCAGTCTGAGTTTGAACGATCCGCCACCTTTCCAGCATCCAGCATAAACTTTCCAGAGAGACTGAGCAGTGTGATACCTCAATATTTAGATCATATCCTCCAGACCCCCTTCTCTGTCAGCCAAGACAGCCCCACAATGTCCAGAAACTTCAGCATCTCAGAGTGTATCTCATCAACTCCTTGTTTTTAACTCCCCCTCAGTGACCTCCATCAGAGACATGGAGACATGTTCTCCTCGTGCTCCTTCTGTGAGCACAGAATCTGCAGTGCTTCTGGTCTCCTGATACTGTCTGCTGCTTCAGCTTCCCCTCATCAGCAAATGTTCAAAAGCCTGAACAATACAGTGACATTATCTTGACTTACTGTTTCTTTCTTTTGGGAAGAGGAGGTGAATCCATGGTCCTATTGATCTCTACGGACACACAGCTGGGTTCAGGAGATTCTGGTCTCTGCTGTGCAGGATTTCAGGAACAACTTCACCTACTTCCAACGTCTGTGGAGAAGAAAACAGTCTGAAGTCAAAACTCAAGCATCACTTTGTTGTTGTTGATGGTGGTTTATGATATTATTTTCTACAGTCTCTCTGTAAGTAATCTGTTGTTTTACAACAAATATATATTTTTTAATATATTTGTTGTTGTAAATGTTAATGTTTTTATCATATTTATTTGTATTTATATTTTTGTATAGATGTGTGGGATTATGTGACTGTTTTTGTGATTATTTCAGACACTGATAATGTGTTTTATCTTGATTATGTATCAAGTCCTGCATGAATTGTTCATATAATGACGTCAGCATGAGGCAACTAATTTGGTGTCTATATAAACTTTACTCTTTGTCATGTTTGATAATTGCTTTTTACAGTCAAACAATTTTTGGGAGCTAAGTTTGCTTCACTTTAAAGAATCCATATACAATTTAAATTCTATCAAGAAGTTACTTAAGTTTGGGAAATGTAATGAGTGCTGGTTAACAGTAAGAATTTATGATTAAACTTTACTTTACTTTACTTTTGTATATGTATCATTAAACATTAATTTTAAGTCAACTGACAAAAACTTCAGGCATTCAGCTTAAAGACCAATCCACATTGAGCCTGATCCTGTGGATAGTCTGTTGCAGGAATTAATAATAATATTAACAACAAATAGAAATAAAACATTAGACTGTTTTCAATAATAATTTCCTACCTGTTGTATGATGACAAGTCAGTTATTGACACTCCCTAAAAACTCCCTCTGATTGGTTGAAGGAGTCAGATAACCAACTTCAGACTGACTTCAGCACAGAGAAACACATCTGCAACAATATAAAACATGAAAATGTTGTTGATGGATCATCATTAACATTGAAAAGCAACACATTCACACATGACTATATGTCACCGTCATCTCTCCTGCTGTTGGAGCAGTTATTGACCCTGAACACAAACTGTTAACAGATCTGATCTGAAGACAAACACAAGATATTCACACAAACACTTTCAACAACCGAGCAACTCATTAAACTAACAGTGAGAGCAGAGAGGAGTCATTAAACACTGAAAACTGTCAGTTATGACCTTACCATACGGAGAACAAGAACAAGTGAAGAAAAGGAAAGTTAAATAGTTCAAACACCCAAACAGAGAGGAAGGAAGGGGAGGGGGGGAGTCACAAACACACTCAGCCATCACACATCCTGCTGCTGCATGTTGATGAGATCACTACAAAATGGCTTCCTGTAACTCCTCTCTGACACTCACAATAATACAATTTACTGAGCTTTGAGAATTTTACATTATTCTCAAATTTGTGCCTAGTTTATAAATGTTAAATGGTTTGTCCTCCTCCACTATGTGACTTTGTGTTCACTCGCTCAGTAAGTTCTATTAGATCCTCCAGAATATCCTCTATACATGATTGAACCATTTCATCACACTGCATCTGGACAGTCAGCTTTCTCTGTGAAAACCACAACTCAGTGGAACGTCCTACCTGATGATATGAAGAACTGCAGTTCAATCAATACATTCAAGGCCAAATTAAAAAATCTACTAAAGACCAATCAGCTGTGTGACCACTGAGTCTAAACTCCATCTATGGTCTTCTCATTAGTGCAGGTAGTCTTGCTTTTAATTCGACAAGTTTACATTATTAATTTCTGATTGACATTGTGGGTGTATGTGATGTGTTGTTGTGTGTAGCTTTGTATTTTGTATTTTGTATTTTGTATGGTTTGTTCTGTGTGTTTTTTTGCTTTGTACTGTTTGTTGTTGTGCTGTTGTATGTTTGGATTGTGGGGGACTAAAGATGTAAATTAGCTTTGAGCTAACTCCAGTGTATCTTTAATGTTTAAAACTGCACACTGTCCCAATCAATATCACAACGGTAGATATGAACTTTCTTTGTTAACTCAGGCTTTCTGCTTCAGGCTCTGTGTGCGTCCCCATTAAATGGGGCATTTGACGCATCATTTGACTCTTTATGCACAAAATGGACCGATTGCGTGCCGCCTGCTTCAGTCAGGAGGAACAGGTCATTATAATGGAGAGCTGTGAATAATATAAAGACATTATCACAGCAAAAAGCAACACTGTTGCAAATAATGCGAGAGAGGAACGCTGGCAGAAAATTGCTGATCGTGTGATTTCATTAATTAAAAAACTCATTCATAATTAGTTAATATACTTATTTTACCTGTCTGTGCCTCCCACATCCAGAGCTCTTAAACTTTAAACTTGATGCAGCAGATTTAAATATTCAGGTCTGACTCCCATAATGAAGGATCAGTGGAAATCACTTTAGATTCTGGCCAAATCAAAGTGAAATATTAATATTATAGATTGAATATTATCTGTGATGAATACCAATAGACTAATCAATTTTGTTATTATTGTTATATTTTGTTCAAAGTATTTTTTCATTAGTTTTTAGATTTTTATCAGTTTGTCTTTTACAATTTGAAATACAGTTTGATATATTGTAACAGAATCCCATCCCACAGTAACCCTAACCTCATTACACATTTACAATATGACATCAAATCAATCAATATTCTAATCAGTGTTCTAATAGCTGCAGTATCAGCAGTGTTAAACAGACTTGGCAGCAAATCAGGTGGTCAGTGAAAGGACAGCGCTTTTTATTTAAGCCGAAACTCAGAACATAACCTGCTCCAGACCAGGTTACGTTTGTAGCATAAGTTACCATGGTGATGTAGCAGGTTAAAAGAGAGTTACCATGGTGATGTAGCAGGTTAAAAGAGAGTTACCATGGTGATCTAGCAGGTTAAAAGAGAGTTACCATGGTGATGTAGCAGGTTAACAGAGAGTTACCATGGTGATGTAGAAGGTTAACAGAGAGTTACCATGGTGATGTAGCAGCTTAACAGAGCGTTACCATGGTGATGTAGCAGGTTAAAAGAGAGACACCTTTGTGACATTGAAATCCTGCAGGTTCAACATACCTCACTGATCCACTAATCTCTGTTCATAGTAAAACTCTCAGGTCGTCTTATTCCTGCAAAACAACAACATCAAACACAATCTGATGAAACAAACACTGTTCTGCTTCTTACCTGTTCAATCTGATCCCTGTGAGGTCATTTCTTCTGATTCTTCAATCTGAATTACTGATCAGACTGTGACTCCTGCAGCGCTGCTTCCTGCTCTGTTAGAACAGGATGAACTGTGTAAAACAGGAAGTTACTGTAAAAAATAACGACCACAGCAGATGTTGTAGGTTTGGTTTCAGCAGCACAATGAATTCTGGGATTCAGACAAAATAACAATCTATAAAACTATCAAATGTTATTTATTTACACACATTTAGATTACGTTATAATTAAATATATCTTTGTGCCACAAGTCTTACAAAATGATTATAAATGTGTCCTTCCTGTAAATATCTGTATTATTGGCACCATCATATCTTGAAGAGCTCATAATACCGTATTACCCCACTAGAACACTGCGCTCCCAGTATGCAGCTTACTGGTGGTTCCTACAGTCTTTAAAAGTAGAATGGGAGGCAGAGCCTTCAGCTGTCAGGCTCCTCTCCTGTGGAACCATCTTCCAGATTCGGTCCGGGGTGCAGACACCCTCTCTATGTTTAAGAGTAGGCTTAAAACTTTCCTTGTTGATAAAGCTTATAGTTAGGACCGACCAGGCTCACCTTGGATCAGCCCTTAGTTATACTGCTATAGGCCTAGACTGCTGGGGGACTTCCCATGATGCACTGAGCTCCTCTCTCCTCCTCCTCCTCTCCATCTGTATGCATTCATGTAACATTAATGCATGTCACTAACTTGGCTTCTTCCCCGGAGTTTTGTGCTTTCTCGTCTCGCAGGAAACCTTCAGCTACAGACCGACTGCTGTCCAGCTTGATGCCCACCACTGCTGCTATTATTATTATTAGTCATTAGTCATTATTAGGCATATTTCTATTCTTATTATTGTTGTTATTTTTATGAGCCCGGTTCTGCTTGAGGTTTCTTCCCGTTAAAGGGGAGTTTTTTTCTTGTTGATGTCACCAAGTGCTGCTCATGGAGGAAATGTTGAGTCTCTGTAAATTAAAGAGTTCAGTCTAGACCTGCTCTATGTGAAAAGTGCCCTTGGTGCTATATAAATAAAACTGACTTGACTAATATTTCTCTAATAATGTCCTCTTGCTGTTAAGCCGCTAATCAACATGAAAAAATCCTAAAAATTAAAAACATTGATCTGGGTTGTCTTCAATGACTGCACTGTGCTCACAACAATATGCTTGACAAACAGCATGTAGCTGGAGGCCTTTTTTGTCTGAGTTGTGCTGCTGTGATCCTGATTGGTAGCTGAGCTGATTGCTGACAAAACACATCATCAAGGTGAACAACGTCTTTTACCCTGCCATGCTGTGTGCAGTGGAAACATACTTGAACTGTGCCAGCAGGACTCGACTACTCGTAGCTGATCATGGCCTGACTCAGTATGACGACCACACAATGGAAAAACACTACAATTCTACAAAACACCTTAGAGCAGACAGACAGACTCTCATGATCCCTCCCTCCAGGATCTTTGAAAGGGTAAACAGCTGGTCCACTGATCCAGAGTAGCATTTTAGTGTATGCAGTCTACAAAACTTGGTTTGTTCAATGGTTAAAATCCAGCCTTTGTTATTTTCTTTTTATCATATTTCATTTCATTTTAGAACATTCAATGTATTTTCTGTGCATCTGATGCACAAACGCAGAGGACGTGACATAGCTAGGTGTGAAGGATCATGAATATTAATGACTGGTAATAGATGTGTTTTTATTATGTTTCCTGCAGCCATGCAGGTTCACTTTGGTCTGGGTTACAATATTTATTTTATTTACTGGTTCGCTGTAAATTTCAGATGCTTTGTGTGTTCATTGTTTTAAACTTGGTGTGATGGTGCTACTGGATGATTAGTTATGTAGCTCGCTACTGTCTCTCGATTTCCTGTCTCTCCAGTTACAGGGCGTATGAATGAATTGATTACATCATTTAGTGAGTTATGTTATTTCTTGTTTCTGTCACAGATCTGGTAGTGCAACATGCTTCAAATGAGAGCAAGAGGACGTCTCTGTAGTGTAGAGTTGTGTTTTAGAGTGTAGTTATCAATGAAAGCCTGTTTGTAAAGCACTGCCTACAGCCTGTTCAGAGTTACTCACTCAATGTTTTTGGTTGCTGTGTGTGTGTGTGTGTGTGCCTTGTTGTATTGTTACCTGTACTGTATAACGTGGCTGTGGCTTCATCTACAATAAATCATCTTCTGATTAGGAATAAACCTGCATCCTGTGTGTGAACTGTCCATAGCTGAATATGCTGCTACGCTGCTTTGACATACAGCATGTTGGTATTTAAGTTTGTTGTCTGTTGTGTGTAAAATATTATAAAACTGGTGTAAAATGTCTCTGGCCATTCAGATTAATACAAAAATCATGAATGTTGCGCAGCATTTAATTTGACGTCATCATATAAACTTTCTCTCAGCACCCCCAACTCTGACTGACTTCCAGCATCCCCAAATCCAGGACCAGGACAGAATCCCCATCACTTCACCTCAGTCTGAGTTTGAACGATCCGCCACCTTTCCAGCATCCAGCATAAACTTTCCAGAGAGACTGAGCAGTGTGATACCTCAATATTTAGATCATATCCTCCAGACCCCCTTCTCTGTCAGCCAAGACAGCCCCACAATGTCCAGAAACTTCAGCATCTCAGAGTGTATCTCATCAACTCCTTGTTTTTAACTCCCCCTCAGTGACCTCCATCAGAGACATGGAGACATGTTCTCCTCGTGCTCCTTCTGTGAGCACAGAATCTGCAGTGCTTCTGGTCTCCTGATACTATCTGCTGCTTCAGCATCCCCTCATCAGTAAGTGTTCAAAAGAATAAACAATACAGTGACATTATCTTGACTTACTGTTTCTTTCTTTTGGGAAGAGGAGGTGAATCCATGGTCCTATTGATCTCTACGGACACACAGCTGGGATCAGGAGATTCTGGTCTCTGCTGTGCAGGATTTCAGGAACAACTTCACCTACTTCCAACGTCTGTGGAGAAGAAAACAGTCTGAAGTCAAAACTCAAGCATCACTTTGTTGTTGTTGATGGTGGTTTATGATATTATTTTCTACAGTCTCTCTGTAAGTAATCTGTTGTTTTACAACAAATATATATTTTTTAATATATTTGTTGTTGTAAATGTTAATGTTTTTATCATATTTATTTGTATTTATATTTTTGTATAGATGTGTGGGATTATGTGACAGTTTTTGTGATTATTTCAGACACTGATAATGTGTTTTATCTTGATTATGTATCAAGTCCTGCATGAATTGTTCATATAATGACGTCAGCATGAGGCAACTAATTTGGTGTCTATATAAACTTTACTCTTTGTCATGTTTGATAATTGCTTTTTACAGTCAAACAATTTTTGGGAGCTAAGTTTGCTTCACTTTAAAGAATCCATATACAATTTAAATTCTATCAAGAAGTTATTTAAGTTTGGGAAATGTAATGAGTGCTGGTTAACAGTAAGAATTTATGATTAAACTTCAAACTTGTTTTTTGCTTTTGTATATGTATCATTAAACATTAATTTTAAGTCAACTGACAAAAACTTCAGGCATTCAGCTTAAAGACCAATCCACATTGAGTCTGATCCTGTGGATAGTCTGTTGCAGGAATTAATAATAATATTAACAACAAATAGAAATAAAACATTAGACTGTTTTCAATAATAATTTCCTACCTGTTGTATGATGACAAGTCAGTTATTGACACTCCCTAAAAACTCCCTCTGATTGGTTGAAGGAGTCAGATAACCAACTTCAGACTGACTTCAGCACAGAGAAACACATCTGCAACAATATAAAACATGAAAATGTTGTTGATGGATCATCATTAACATTGAAAAGCAACACATTCACACATGACTATATGTCACCGTCATCTCTCCTGCTGTTGGAGCAGTTATTGACCCTGAACACAAACTGTTAACAGATCTGATCTGAAGACAAACACAAGATATTCACACAAACACTTTCAACAACCGAGCAACTCATTAAACTAACAGTGAGAGCAGAGAGGAGTCATTAAACACTGAAAACTGTCAGTTATGACCTCTCCATACGGAGAACAAGAACAAGTGAAGAAAAGGAAAGTTAAATAGTTCAAACACCCAAACAGAGAGGAAGGAAGGGGAGGGGGGGAGTCACAAACACACTCAGCCATCACACATCCTGCTGCTGCATGTTGATGAGATCACTACAAAATGGCTTCCTGTAACTCCTCTCTGACACTCACAATAATACAATTTACTGAGCTTTGAGAATTTTACATTATTCTCAAATTTGTGCCTAGTTTATAAATGTTAAATGGTTGGTCCTCCTCCACTATGTGACTTTGTGTTCACTCGCTCAGTAAGTTCTATTAGATCCTCCAGAATATCCTCTATACATGATTGAACCATTTCATCACACTGCATCTGGACAGTCAGCTTTCTCTGTGAAAACCACAACTCAGTGGAACGTCCTACCTGATGATATGAAGAACTGCAGTTCAATCAATACATTCAAGGCCAAATTAAAAAATCTACTAAAAACCAATCAGCTGTGTGACCACTGAGTCTAAACTCCATCTATGGTCTTCTCATTAGTGCAGGTAGTCTTGCTTTTAATTCGACAAGTTTACATTATTAATTTTTGATTGACATTGTGGGTGTATGTGATGTGTTGTTGTGTGTAGCTTTGTATTTTGTATTTTGTATTTTGTATGGTTTGTTCTGTGTGTTTTTTTGCTTTGTACTGTTTGTTGTTGTGCTGTTGTATGTTTGGATTGTGGGGGACTAAAGATGTAAATTAGCTTTGAGCTAACTCCAGTGTATCTTTAATGTTTAAAACTGCACACTGTCCCAATCAATATCACAACGGTAGATATGAACTTTCTTTGTTAACTCAGGCTTTCTGCTTCAGGCTCTGTGTGCGTCCCCATTAAATGGGGCATTTGACGCATCATTTGACTCTTTATGCACAAAATGGACCGATTGCGTGCCGCCTGCTTCAGTCAGGAGGAACAGGTCATTATAATAGAGAGATATGAATAATATAAAGACATTATCACAGCAAAAAGCAACACTGTTGCAAATAATGCGAGAGAGGAACGCTGGCAGAAAATTGCTGATCGTGTGATTTCATTAATTAAAAAACTCATTCATAATTAGTTAATATACTTATTTTACCTGTCTGTGCCTCCCACATCCAGAGCTCTTAAACTTTAAACTTGATGCAGCAGATTTAAATATTCAGGTCTGACTCCCATAATGAAGGATCAGTGGAAATCACTTTAGATTCTGGCCAAATCAAAGTGAAATATTAATATTATAGATTGAATATTATCTGTGATGAATACCAATAGACTAATCAATTTTGTTATTATTGTTATATTTTGTTCAAAGTATTTTTTCATTAGTTTTTAGATTTTTATCAGTTTGTCTTTTACAATTTGAAATACAGTTTGATATATTGTAACAGAATCCCATCCCACAGTAACCCTAACCTCATTACACATTTACAATATGACATCAAATCAATCAATATTCTAATCAGTGTTCTAATAGCTGCAGTATCAGCAGTGTTAAACAGACTTGGCAGCAAATCAGGTGGTCAGTGAAAGGACAGCGCTTTTTATTTAAGCCGAAACTCAGAACATAACCTGCTCCGGACCAGGTTACGTTTGTAGCATAAGTTACCATGGTGATGTAGCAGGTTAAAAGAGAGTTACCATGGTGATGTAGCAGGTTAAAAGAGAGTTACCATGGTGATCTAGCAGGTTAAAAGAGAGTTACCATGGTGATGTAGCAGGTTAACAGAGAGTTACCATGGTGATGTAGAAGGTTAACAGAGAGTTACCATGGTGATGTAGCAGCTTAACAGAGCGTTACCATGGTGATGTAGCAGGTTAAAAGAGAGACACCTTTGTGACATTGAAATCCTGCAGGTTCAACACACCTCACTGATCCACTAATCTCTGTTCATAGTAAAACTCTCAGGTCGTCTTATTCCTGCAAAACAACAACATCAAACACAATCTGATGAAACAAACACTGTTCTGCTTCTTACCTGTTCAATCTGATCCCTGTGAGGTCGTTTCTTCTGATTCTTCAATCTGAATTACTGATCAGACTGTGACTCCTGCAGCGCTGCTTCCTGCTCTGTTAGAACAGGATGAACTGTGTAAAACAGGAAGTTACTGTAAAAAATAACGACCACAGCAGATGTTGTAGGTGTGGTTTCAGCAGCACAATGAATTCTGGGATTCAGACAAAATAACAATCTATAAAACTATCAAATGTTATTTATTTACACACATTTAGATTACGTTATAATTAAATATATCTTTGTGCCACAAGTCTTACAAAATGATTATAAATGTGTCCTTCCTGTAAATATCTGTATTGTTAACACTGAAAATCATATTTAGTTTGACTGCTGGAGACCTGAGACTGAGATAACACTGTGTTTACATCTCTTGAGAGTTCAAAAATCGACATAGCTACTGATTTTAAATATCTTGGTGTGATACTGGATCCAACTTTGAACTTTAAGAAACATGTTAAAAAAACGATTAAAATCATAAAGTACAACTTAGCAAATTTTAGACATATTAGAAACTGTCTTTCTTTGGATGCAGCCAAGATATTTATGCAGCTATGATTCTTTCCCAGCTGCAGTTCACTGAAGGTGTTTTTCTTTACACTAATGTGTCTCCTCACTTCCCTCTCTCACGTCTCTTCCTCGTGTCTCAGCTCCTCTCAGTGAGGATGAGAGAGTTTTAATTCTCGTTCACTTCAGCGTCATTTTGAGGAGACGACAACTACTCATGACGGACATCACCTCAACTGTCAAATATGAAGAAGTCAGTGATCAAAATATGATGTAGAAATTATTAACTGACAGTTTAATCTATAAAGTTTAAAGTTGTAATTCATGTACAATTAATTAACACGTTACACTGTCACTTAATAATTTCCACATAGTGATACCTGGAACAGCTGATAACTGCTCCAGTGTTTTATTATTTGATTATAGATTTATAGCAGCGACTGTCTGTCACAGAATAAGACACAAATAGACAATTTAAATCTGTTAATTACTGAAAGAACACAACCAATGAAAAGGAATATGTTTAAAAAAAATGTTGCTTGTTTAGTTTGTGACAGTCTGACGTCATTTTCAGGCTCAGGATGATTTTATAGGAGACGCAGCTGTGTGACGTCATATTTTCCTGAAGGAGCTGAGACGCACTGAAACAAAAGAATAAAGGAGAAGACTTTTGATTTATGAAGAAAAATAATAAAGTAACAAGAGTGTTTTTTGTTATTGATTCATGATTCAGTCATTTGTACTTTATTATTAAATATGATCAGCAGCTGTTGATGCTTTCATTCTTGTTCCACAGGTAGATTATTACAACAACAGCCCGACTGTTTACTGTCCCATCAGATCAGCTGATCAATCAATAAACAGATTCGATGAAGGGGTGTTGCCGTCCTGTACAAAAACTTCCACAGAGGATACACCTGTGGTTCCTCGCTCCTCGTCTCCTCCAGGAGCATTTCAGGGATTGGAAGATCCTCCATGATGGCGGTGGAGGAACGGTTTCCGGGTCACGGGAGGAGAGAGGAAGAACAAATTAAAACACATGAGAGAAGTTTGCCTTCAGGTCTTTCTGCCAGAAAGCCTTTTTAACAGAAATCAAACCTCTTTCCTCCAGCAGCCAATAGTATTAAAGTATTAAAGTTATTGACATTATACAGTTTAATTAAATACAAAATACTTATTGGTTACTGTGTATCTAAGCTACTATATCTGTTATCACTTAAGAGAAAACAAAATCTAATGTTAAAGGTTCTATATGTAGAATTGTGAAGCAATTTACATGTATTAATAGTTTTTTATTGCCAATGAGTGAACAGGTAGTAATGTAACATAAAGAATGAGACCCTCCCCAACTTTCTCGGTTGTCTGTATCAGCCTGTGGTCTGATTTTCACGTGAAGAACTCAGGTTGGATTTTCTGCAGACTGAGTGGGAGTGAGAGATGCTTTGCTGAAACAAGCGAGTGCGAGCACCAGGATGTTACAGCTCATTAAATGGCTACAGGTGTCACTAATGAGAAGGAATCTCTGATTTCTATAAAATGGTTCATTTCACTATCAGAATCTGATCCATTTGGTCCAATAACATTTGGAAAGTCTAGAAGAGCCGCACGATTGAATTATTTTATCCCCATTCAAGTTAGCAGAGGGTTTAACCAGAAGTAGCGGCTCAGACTCACCAAATATTCTGCCAATTAATTTCTACATAAAGCGAAGCCCAAAAGAATCTTCTTGGGGGCAGAGTTACAGCTTATATGTAATTCCTATTTATTCAAGCATTTATTCTTAATGTCAACTTCTCCAAGGAATATACCTCTATTGAATGGATTAATCATTGAAACCTCGATTACTGAACCTCTGAGAAGCTGCAGCACAACCCTCAGCAAAGCATCAAAAACCACTGCATAACTGGTGACCTGAACTCAGAGAGGAATTCATTATTGTTAGTAACTTCCCATCAGCATTAACAAGTTGTTTAATCAATAAATACCATTGTCAACCCATTAGTGACTTATTTTATATTGAATATTCTTGTTATTCCAAATATAGTAATTAGTTGGTGGAAAATGATGTTTGTAAATCAGTTTCCAGGCCAGCAGCCACTGCAAGGATCAGGGCATGATGGGAGAATGGATGTCACCTGATCAAAGAGCTGATTGGTTCAGGAGTTTGATCAACAACATGATGTTTTATCTTCATTTTCAATTTCAGTTGTCTGATCTTCTACTAAGAATTCAGATGTGTTGATGACAACTTTTATCAGCCAAAGAGACAGAAAACATTCAATAACCAAAAATTACAACAGACACAATATGAACATTTTATCTTTATTTAATTATTGATGTGAAGCCCCAGCAGTCTGAATATTTGACAGATAAATGATATAATGTCTATTTCTGCTTACAATTTGAGTTGGTTTGATTTGTGTTTTACTTTATTTGTTTGTGCATCATAAAATACAATGTTTTTATACAATATTTAAACATTTGATATGTACACAGAGACATTCACATGTAGGTAACAAACACACTTTTACCTGAATATATTCAACTATTCATTCATTTAAAGTAAAAAAACATCAGTGTAGGAGAGATAAGAAGATAAAAGCTGATACAAAGACCTTTCATTTTATTAGAATTTCTTTCTTTCATCAATGAGATGTGAATGAGTTTGATTAGTGTGACATCAGCTGATTACAGTCGGCATGAGTTGAACATGAACTACAGAGTTGTAGTTTAAATTAAAAACCAGTCTAAGGCCTTGTATTAAAGACCAGACCTCCTGATCATTACAATAAATAGTAGGAAACTCTTTTTTTGTTACATAACAACTCCAATAAGCCATCAATCATCTCTACTACTCTCTGAAAGATTATTATTTTTTATTATTTTTTTATCATCTCAGTGCCTGTTATCAGTAAAATTTTTATATTCAATGAGTCCACCATATTTAAAATCAACAATCTCTTTAAAAATCATTTTACTTGGTAAACCATTCCAGTCTATCTGTAAATGTTGGTGCTGTGTAATAAAAGCTGCATATATGAGGACCATGTCTGGCTCCTCTTCCTCCACATGGAGTGATCTCCAACCCAGAGAGCATTTCTGGAGACGGCGGCAGAAATGTTTTTAACAAAATCTATTTTTAATCTGGTACCAAACTCTATAGTGCTCAGCCCCCCATATTCCTTACTTTTATATGCTGCCCAAAAAATTAAGTAAACACTTAAATCACACATCAAACGAACAAATTATTCAAGCTGAAAATCTTTACTGATGTACTTTGTTTAAACTGTTAAAAACAAAATGACGTAACAACAGTCAGTGGAAACCAAAACCATCAACCCACTGAAGGCTGGATTCAAAATCACTCCGAAAATCAAAAGTAAAAAATTGAAATCACAGGCTGATCCAACTTGCATGAATTTTATCACAGCAACTCATAATGTGAGTCAGTAGTGTGAATGGTCCTCTGTGTGCCTGTATGCACAACATCTGGGCATGCTCCTGATGAGTCAGCGGATGGTGTCTTGGGGGATCTCCTCCCAGACCTGGATCAGGGCGTCAGGGAGCTCCTGGACAGTCTGTGGTGGTACTTGGCGGCAGGGCCGCTGCTAACCATTTGGAGGCCCTAAGCATAATTGGTCATGGGAGCCCAGTTTTCTCTTCTTTTGTTTTTCAGCTTTTTTTCAGAGATTCATGTTGCCTCTTACTTGCCATTATGCCTCATTCAGAGGCGGAGCTAGACTCTCAGCACAGAGGGGGTGAAGCATTCTCAAGGGGCCTTTCTAAAACAGTCATTTTAAAATTCACAACTGTAAAATAGCTGATATATGCTATCTATAATCATAAACTGTTATTGAGCCATGCAAGTCTATATCTCAGGAAACATACAGCGAAGCCACTTTGAGACAAACTTGTTCTGAAGAACAAAAAAGAAAACAGGTTGCCGGCCGCGTTCAAATGTTTCAGCACTGAGGACAGCAGGTGGTGCTCTACATACACCGACTGACCAACAGTTCAATAACATAAACATAAAATAGACACAGCGGTCTATTCAAATACAAAGAGGACAGTCTACAACACCACAGGCAGTGACACAGACAGGTGCTGAGATGCAGTAAACATGGAGTTAAACAACATATTAATCTAACATTATGACTTATTTCTTCATAACCGACTTTTAAGTTAATAAAGACTAATTATGGATGTTTCACTCACCAGTTGTTGTCCCTGCTTAGACTGCTGTGGTTTAGTGTATCGTTAGTCCATTTGTGTATTTCTCCATCCTCCATGGAACAAAATAATCCAAACAGTTTAACAAACTCTTTATTTGCCTAATTTGCCTGAATTGAGTGATAGGGTACATACAATGAAAAAAA
Source organism: Thunnus thynnus (assembly GCF_963924715.1). Lineage (NCBI taxonomy): Eukaryota > Metazoa > Chordata > Actinopteri > Scombriformes > Scombridae > Thunnus > Thunnus thynnus. Next base: position 1,305,009 of record NC_089535.1, read on the forward strand.
CAATGGCGGGCCTGTCCATAACTAATTTATATATTTTTTCAATTTGTGCTAAAAAGTAATAATGTGATGATTATCATGACATTTTTATCAACCTTAATTTTGGGGGCCCCCGCCTGGTACTTGAGGCCCCACGCGCTCTGCGTACTCTGCGTATGCAGTGCTGCGGCACTGAGTCGAGGTATTGAAACGGTTAACTGTTTGCCAGCTAGTTAACTGGTAAACCGAAAACGGAAATGATGTTGGGATTTCTCTCTTGCTCAGATGTTGATATAACAGGCTCGTTCAGTCAATGGATATGAGCCCCTGCACGATCAGCTCACAATTCATAATGGTTAGATTCTTTTTAAATTATTTCTTTATTTTAGAGAACACGTGTACAATAACAGCATGTACACAAACAACTGTCCATACCAGGTGCACATATACAAAGTTATAAAAAATATTTTGAAAAAGTAATACAAATTCAAAATAATGTATCATCGGTCAATAAAAAATTAATCAAAAACACAATTAGTTTTAATTGCCTTCCTATTCTTAAGGACTCTTATCGTGGAGCCATATTGATGCGTTTGTGATAAAAATGTCCCAAATTTGGTTTGAAGTCCTCTCATCTCTTCTTCTGATAAAATTAACTGCACAAAAATATAAATCTTTTCCCGTCTCATTGCCTTCAAAACATATAAAAATGTCTTCATCCTTATATTGGATTGTTTGCTGAGTTTCCTTCTTATATAATACTAAACATCCACCTAAAATATTCTAGTAAACATACAGTGATAAAACAAATGACTCATTGTTTCTTCTTCTAGTCCACAGAAATTGCAAAATATTTAATATTAATTCTAAATCTTTCTAATGTCTTTTTTGCTGAATATATTTGATGCAAAAGGAAACCTCTTTAACTTTGTTACTAAGACAAAATTTGTCCCCAACTAACCATTTTCTGCCAATTAATTTCTACATAATTGTTAGTAATTGTTTACAATTAGTTCATCATTTCACTTTGAAAGTATTATTTAATCTTTCAAAACGTAGTACCTCCAGACCACCATTTCTTTTTATGTTGTATAAGATGTCTTTTCTTAATAATGACATTTGTTCCTTCAAATTCAGTTCAATTAAATCTCATCTATGTTTTGTATATTTCAGCAGGTTTTCCAATGTTAAGGACACACAGACAGATCTGGATGTTCCTTCAGCTTTAGACAGAAAAACTCTTCCCGACTCGCTCTGACGTCACGCACGAGCAACGATAACCTGACGAGATCAAGTCGGCCGCAGCTGTTCTCCACTGACTGCAAGGATCAGGGCATGATGGGAGAATGGATGTCACCTGATCAAAGAGCTGATTGGTTCAGGAGTTTGATCAACAACATGACGTTTTATCTTCATTTTGGATTTCAGTTGTCTGATCTTCTACTAAGAATTCAGATGTGTTGATGACAACTTTTATCAGCCAAAGAGACAGAAAACATTCAATAACCAAAAATTACAGACAGACACAATATGAAGATTATATCATTATTTAATTATTGATGTGAATATTTGACAGATAAATGATATAATGTCTATTTCTGCTTTTTATTTCCTCTTGCATAAGTAGATCTGATTTGTGTTTTACTTTGTTTGTTTGTGCATAACAAAATATTATTTTTTATACAATATTTAAACATTTGATATGTACTCAGAGACATTCACATGTAGGTAACAAACACACTTTTACCTGCATAAACTCAACTATTCATTCATTTAAAGTAAATAAACTTCTGTGCAGGAGAGATAAGAAGATAAAACATTATACAAAGATCTCTCCTAAAAACTAAATTACATAGAAAAAAATAATAATTTCATTTTATCAGAATTTCTTTATTTCATCAATGAGATGTGAATGAGTTTGATTAGTGTGACATCAGCTGATTACAGTCGGCATGTTGACCAGCAGGTAGTGATCCTCTTGCTGCAACAGTTACATTTCTATGTAAAATAATTTAATAGTCTAATATTAGAGATTACAGAATAAATGTTGTTTTGATTATTGATTATAGGTCATTTTAACAGTTTATATTCTATCATACAGATCAGCATTAAAACAATGTTAGTGATTGATCAGCTGAGCTTGAGTAGATTGATCTGATAACATTTTATTAAATCAGGATCAGATCTAACAGGATGTAAATATTTCTGTGACTTCCTGTAGATTCTTTGAAAGCTGCTGGAAACTGTCTGACTTGACTGCAGCTTTTTGTCACTTCCTGCTGATGCTGCCGCCTGATCCCTCCACTTTACAAGAAAGGAGCAGTTCATCTGAAACAAGCCTACTGATCAGCTTTCCAATAAGGAGGCGTGTCGGTCGGTAAAAGACGTGAAGGCTCTTGTGTATCTTCACTCATGGCTCCTCAGAGCAGGAATAAGAGCTTTGGGACGACCTGCAAGATGGCGGAGCAGAACGACTTCCAGTTCAAGTGAGGATCGAGGAACCTCAGGTTTCTGTAATCCTCTACTGTGATACAGAAACCAGGTTTCTGGTTTACATGACAGGACAGAAATCAGCGGAGTGCAGAGAGTCGACTGTAAACTGGTTACTGAAGTGCAGCTGAACACACTGATGAAGAGTTTTGATCTGATGAAGCTGAGAGCAGAAAAGAGGCTGAACTATGAGAATGATTGATGTGAGAATCCATAACAAGAAGACCAACAGCTGCTGTCACTATAAGATAAACTCTGGCTTTACTTTCACTGAAGTGGATCAACAAATGATAATTAAACATTAAACTAAATGAACAGTTATATATCACAGAGGAGGCGGTTTCCCAGAATCACACAATTTAAAAGACAATTGCGTTTCTTTAAAAGAAAAAAAAATACAATTATCAACATGAAACTTGACAACAACATGACAAATAAGATTAAAATGAAATAATGTTTGTGATGTTTAAACATTTATATGAACAGTGTAGAGCTTGTTGTCTACACAGCTGTCTGATGTTGTTCATCTACATCACTTTATCTTTAACTGCTGTTAGTTTACCAAACATGTATCGCAGCCCTGCTTTGTTTTTTTCATCCATTCGTTTTTTCATCTCCTCCAGCTTCTTGACCTTCTCTGTGGCTCTGATCTCCTTCATCTTCTCAATCAGGAAGTCCAAGTGGACATAAGTGGACAGTGAATTAACATTCAGGGCAATCCGCTCTAGTTGGTCCACATGATGGTAGACCTCTGTAAGCAGCTGAATCTTCTCTGATTCCAGTTTTTTCATCTCTGTTTGAAGATTTTCCAGAAGGCTCTTCTTCTGTTCATGATCTACCTTATTCTTTTCATACTTCTCTTTCACATCTTCAAAGGTCTTCTTAACTTTCCTGGTCTTGTTCACATATCTCCACTTTTCTTTCACATGATCTGATGCAGGACACTTATTGGTACAAACAGTACAGCGACCATCTTTCATGACCTCACAGTGTTCAGGATACCAGGCCATTGTGCATCCAGGATAGTGACAGTTCTCTTTACAGATGTTACAGCAGACAGCTGCTTCATAAGAAAACAAACCCCACATCCCTCCATCGATAGACTCTTTGTCTTTGTAGACCTCATCAACTTCTACAGTGAACTCTTCATTCTTCTTCATCTCTTGTTTATGTTTCTTCAGAGCTTCTTCAGTCTGTTGGATCTCGTTCTGTTTTAGTTCAATCAGCTGGATTCTGTCTTGCAGGTTTTGGATGCAGGCTGTTATTCTGACGCGTGCGTTCAACACTTCAATTGTTGTTTTCAGCTGTTGTGGTTTAGATTTTTCCAGGAAGTCTGTGAATCGTTTCATTCCTGTCTCTGTTACCCTCCATGCGTTCTCTAAAGCAACCTTTGTTTCTTCTGTTCTCTGTGTGGTCTGGTTGTTATTAAACAGGAAGTGAACGGGCTGATTCTTCTCATTTTTGGCACATTTAATGTTTGCAGCTTCAAGAGCTTTCAGAGCATTTTCAGGTGTTATTCCATCTGAGTTTGTGATGAGAGCAACAACATTTTCCTCCAGATCTTTTCCAAACGGAGACATCACTGAATCAAAGATGTACATCAGTCGGTCACTCAGTCGACTCTCACTCGCCTTCATCACCAGACCCACTGCATCAATCTCATGAACTCCATCTTCTGAGCGGAACAAGTCAAATAATCTTTGACTGATGATGACATCTTGTTTGATCCCTCTGGTGTCTCCGTATCCAGGAGTATCGATGATGGTCAGAGAGAAGGGCAGAGTTTTATCTTCAAAACCAAAGATCTCGTACACGATCACATCTGATGTCTGACTCTCTGACTGACATCTTCTCTTCTCTTCTTCTACGATCTCAAACCAGATGTTGTCGTCAAACTTCACTCCCATGGTGTAGTTGACCAGAGCGTTGATCAGAGTAGATTTTCCTGTTGCTGTTTCACCTACAAGTAAGATGGTTTTGTTTTTCTTGTTCAGGTTTTTCTCACCAACAGTTTTTCTTGTCAGATTTCCAAACTTCTCTTCCTTTAGTTTCAGCAGGTAGACAGCAGGAGATCCTGAAGAGATCAGAGAACTTTTGGAGATGATGTCCTCATAAGTTGTGTTATAAGTCCTGTAGAAAAAGCAGAGATTCAATCAACTTGTTCTTTTCTCATCAAACTGACAAATTAAACACATTTCTAATCATATACATGCCTACAGTTCTGGCTGGTTTAATAAATGAATAATAGTACAGTGGAGTATAAATACTGCAGCTGTGACATCTGTGATTGTAGAATATGAATAAAATAAAGTCAAACCAAACATCCACATTTGGGGATTTTAGTCTAAATGTGAGTTCTGGTTTTGACTGTGAGGACAGAGACTCAGATTACAGTCAATTAACAGGATCTTCTTTTTCTGTGTAACATACCACTGCCTTTAGTTAGAACATTTAAAATACATATTCAAACCTCCAAACACCAAGTTCTGAGTTTCTTTAATGACTTTGTCAAGAAAAATTGAAATCTTTGCCTGTTGTGCCAAAACATTTTCACTACATTATATACTTGATAAACAGAATTATTACTGATGCTTTTAGCTTTGTCAATCCCATCCTGCATACACAATACAGCAATTATTATTATTATTGTTGTTATTGTTATTGTTATTGTTATTGTTATTGTTATTGTTATTGTTATTATTATTATTAATAATAATAATTTTTGTTTTTTATTTTTTTATTTTAAAAACTAATAATAATGTTGTATTCTGGTTATAAGTGTGTATGTGTTACATGGGGATGACAAACCTAAAATCATCAGTAATAATTGTGTTTAAAGGTCGTCTTGTCTGTGTATCAGAGCAGCTGTTTCTTTTTGTCTGTATTGTTCCCAACCGTACAGATAAGCAGACCGATAGCTTCCAGTAACGTCTGCAGAGCAAATTCCAGGATATTAGTCAAATTTCATTAAAATGTGGATCAAATTTTCACCAAATATCCAGAAAAAGCTCAATAGAAAATGTTGTGAATGTTTGTTTCTGCTGTGTGTGAATATTAGTAGATAAACAGCTGGTGGTGCTAACCTTCAATCTTAATATAACTTGATTCAGTTTATCATTTAGCCCTCTGTTTCATTACAGGAGATCGATATCGTATCATCACTGTCTAGGTTTGACCTACTTTTTGTGATCTAATGAGATCAACTGATTAATTAAAGAGGCAGAAGAGCTGAATGCAAACAGGACAACACTCAATAAACAGGCTTAACTCAACAACTGTAAGTCATAATGCAGAAGTTTTGGCAGAAGGTTTTGTAGATGTTAATATGTAAAATATATAGTGGAAAAGTAACGCACATCAAGGGTTGTAGTGAGGTGCTGATAACTGGAAGCAAAATCAAAAGCTGGACAAAGGTGTCACACATTCTGGCTCCATATGTATTTCTCTTTTATCTAGATGATGTTTTGCTTCCTCAAGATCAACAATCATGTGACAAATATGTAAAATTTATACATAGTTAAAATATTGGAGTGCCTTAATTTCTGGTGTGCCAAGGAATTTGGCTTCAATAACATTAACATAAACAAAAAGTATAAATAAATGTATTGATCTGACCTGAACCCATCAGAGTGCCTGTGGGTGTGTTGGTCTTAAAGTGAGCTGTGGTCAGGGGTGTTGTTGGCACATTGTTATCTTGAACAGAGAGCGATTGTGCTATTGACCAACAAAAACCTGGTCTAACGTCAATGACACAGTGTTTCACTGTTATTTTAAAACGCATCAAGACAGTAATATACAGCTACACAGGCAGCTGCACAACATGCACTCTGCTTGTTACACACACAGGACGCACAGCAGCACACAAACATGCAAAAGATGACAAATAAAAGGATTACAATGTGAAAGATTATTATTGTGTACATCAACAGATTTTAGAAATATTTTTGTAAGAATTCTCACTTTTCTTTTAGTGCCTAAAACTTTTGCACAGGACTGTACGTCATAATGCTTAATTATAATTTTTATCAGAAGGAACTAATCGCAGTAATGACGGATTAAATTGTTTAATTATTTGACCATATTGTGGCAAAACACATAGGCATTTAAACAGACGGACAACAACGGATCAGACACAAATCGACTTTCCTGCTGCATCAATACATGATGACATGAGGAAATAAATGAGGTGAAAACAATGATTAAACTAAAGAAGGAAATAAATCTGCAGCTTCTAGCTGCTGCCAGCAGCAGGATCAGAACCATGGAGAGCTGATCAAGTCCTGATAACTGTGTTAATGATTCTTTACATGATTAATATTAACGATTTAATTATTGAACAATATTTAACAAATATTCTTTAACATTTGTTAGAGTACAGTGATCAGGTTTCCATACTTTCAGCAATTAAAACCCTGCTGATTTGACCTGTTACTCCATGACTGAACAAAACGATTTTAAAGAAACCAAAAATATAACAACAACAAACAAACAAACAACAAATTAATGAACAGGATGTTAAACTGGTGGTCTGGGGCCACTGAGGGTTCAGGAGCAGCAGTGTGCTCATTATGGATCGTGCGCTTTCACTTTGTGCACGAGCAGATCAGTTTCCTCTGCAGAGAAGCTTCCTTCTTACTACTTGGCAAATGTGTCATCATAATAGCAATCCGCCAAGGTGCAAGCACACCTGGCTGTTAAAGGGAATGGGAGACGACACTCTGATTGGTTTATTGCATGTTACGCCCAAAACACACCCATGATTAATGAGGAGACTATGGACAACCCTTTGAACCATGCACCTGGCACATCAACCATTTTTCTGCCGTTAGAATAGCAAAAGTGGATTTGGACACACCCTAAATGCACTTGCACCATGCACTTCAGACCGTGTGCTTTAGATCGTTAAAATAGGGCACCAAGGGTCATAACAACACAATATGAACATTACATCATTATTTAATTCTCGTCCACATTATGAACTGAAATAACATTTCATAACTTTTGGTTACGAGTTACATGAAGATTCTCCTCTGTACAGATGTTGAAGCCCTGACAGTCTAAATATTTGACAGATCAGCTAAGTAATATAATGTCTTGTTGTTGCAGCTGAAATATCAGCTTGTCTAGTTAGGTGAGAAAGGCAACTCAACACCAGAGACACAGTATTCTTTTGCAGTCCAACTTGCACTAATGATGGATAAATTAATTAACCTGTTGGAGTTTATCAAACGAGAACGGTCACAAAAACATTAAATCTACTTTAAATGCTGTTGTAAGGAATGTAAATAAACTGAGTATAAAGTGTTTCACAATCATCTTTAAATGGAGAGGAAGCTCTAACAACACTGATGAATACACATGTTGAGAGTCTGTATGTTTTAATATGGATAACTTCTTTGTCAGAAACGCCTTTCTGTCAGGTTTAAGTTGATACCTTTCACTGTTAAAACGTATCAGTGGCTCTATGGACCGGTCACTCTTCATGGACACACAGCTGGGGGCAGGAGAGTCTGGTCTCTGCTGATGGATCCTGAAACAACAAAAGACAAATTAAAGACAGTTTAAACCTGAAAAATGTTGAATTTTGACCAGAATGTCACTTGTTGAAATTTAAGAACCAGACAGACCATCTGTAAGAGAACAATGGAGGAGAGGTGTTTTCTTATTCACTCAGATTCAAAGTGTTGTCAGTTTCAGTCTCATCTATTCCTCCTTGTAGACGTGAGAATTGTCCAGCTGATCTACACAAATAGGGGTCAGCATTTCACATCCCTTCCCCTTCCTCCATGGAGATAAATTACAACATAACTCTGAGTAACAACTGATAGTTACACACATGCTCCTAGGATAGGTGTCAGTCATAAAATGTCAGAGAACTCACTGATAGTAAAACAACTTTTTCTACCAAACAGCATCATCTTTTCATTAATTGCTGCCATTTTACAACACAGTCATCCAGTAGAGAACTAATTTATTGATATGATATTTCAATATCGATCCAGCTTACTATGATGTGCTACGATGCCAAATGTCTCATGGTGCATCTCAGTGCAGTTCATCGGATCAGCTGATATGACCAGCTGATGTCTCATCTGGCCAGTGTCTGCAGCAGCAGCTGGCTGCTCTGACAATGTAGGTGCAACTTTCCAAACAGGTGTTATTTGGATAAACTGACCACATATTACTACCATATTACCACACATACTTTAAACAGTCCTACAGTGAAAATCTCAACAGCATTCAGCCTGGATCCACCATTACTGCTAGGGCTCAGGGCAGCTACTTCTTCTTCCTCTCATGTTGGACTGAGGGCAGACTGGACGCTACAGTGACTCACTATCACCCCTGTGGTACAAAGTGGTATTACGAGACAGTACAGGACGGACAGGGCTAGAGCTAGCTGGTTAGCATGCTAACTTCAGTAGATATCTCTGTAACACAATACATATAGGTCTTTGACATTACGTCAAAACTGTGATTTCTTCACATTCTGTTGATAAATTTAGTTAATTTCAGAATGTTTAAAACTAAAATAAACACATTCTGACACATTATACCTTTAAAAATAAGTAGCCTAAGTTATAAGAACTTAAGTTTTTGCATTTCTGAGCCCTGAGGTAATGGTTGAAATAATCTGTGTGGCATAAAAATGCCATCTTAAAGAGGTTAAGTTAACAAAAATGATCCTATCTTTAAAGAATAACCGTTGGGCCCCTGGCACCTTCGCGCTCGGGCCCTAATGATATAGCTACTCTGGATGGCATTACCCTGGCCTCCAGCTCCACCGTAAGGAATCTGGAGTTATCTTTGATCAGGATATGTCCTCTAACTCCCACATAAAACAAATTTCAAGGACTGCCTTTTTTCACTTACATAATATCGCAAAAATCAGACACATCCTGTCTCAAAAAGATGCAGAAAAACTAGTCCAGGCATTTGTTACTTCTAGGCTGGATTATTGCAATTCCTTATTATCAGGCTGCTCTAACAAGTCTCTAAAGACTCTCCAGCTGGTCCAGAATGCAGCTGCACGTGTTCTGACTAAAACTAGAGAAAGAGACCACATTTCTCCCATTTTAGCTTCGCTGCATTGGCTTCCTGTAAAATCCAGAATAGAATTTAAAATCCTTCTCCTCACATACAAAGCCCTTAATGGTCAGGCACCATCATATCTTAAAGAGCTCATAGTACCGTATTATCCCACTAGAACACTGCGCTCCCAGTATGCAGCTTACTGGTGGTTCCTACAGTCTCCAAAAGTAGAATGAGAGGCAGAGCCTTCAGCTATCAGGCTCCTCTCCTGTGGAACCATCTACCAGATTTGGTCCGGGGTGCAGACACCCTCTCTATGTTTAAGAGTAGGCTTAAAACTTTCCTTTTTGATAAAGCTTATAGTTAGGGCCGACCAGGCTCACCTTGGATCAGCCCTTAGTTATGCTGCTATAGGCCTAGACTGCTGGGGGACTTCCCATGATGCACTGAGCTCCTCTCTCCTCCTCCTCCTCTCCATCTGTATGTATTCATGTACCATTAATGTATGTTACTGACTTGGCTTCTTCCCTAAGTTTTTTGTGTTTTCTCGTCTTGCAGGAAACCTTCAGCTACAGACCGACTGCTGTCCAGCTTGATGCCCACTGCTGCTGCTATTATTATTATTAGTTATTAGTTATTATAAGGCATATTTCTATTATTATTATTGTTGTTGTTATTTTTATTAGCCTGGTTCTGCTTGAGGGAAGTTTTTTTCTTGTCGATGTCGCCAAGTGCTGCTCATGGGGGAATGTTGGGTCTCTGTAAATTAAAGAGTTCAGTCTAGACCTGCTCTATGTGAAAAGTGCCCTTGGTGCTATATAAATAAAACTGACTTGACTTGACTAATATTTCTCTAACAATGTCCTCTTGCTGTTAAGCTGCCAAAGTCAACATGAAAAAATCCTAAAAATTAAAAACATTGATCTGGGTTGTCTTCAATGACTGCACTGTGCTCACAACAATATGCTTGACAAACAGCATGTAGCTGGAGGCCTTTTTTGTCTGAGTTGTGCTGCTGTGATCCTGATTGGTAGCTGAGCTGATTGCTGACAAAACACATAATCAAGGTGAACAACGTCTTTTACCCTGCCATGCTGTGTGCAGTGGAAACATACTTGAACTGTGCCAGCATGACTCGACTACTCCTAACTGATCATGGCATGGTGTAATGGGTTGGAAATGCCACATGTTAAGTTTTGTATGTAAACAGACCCCCCCTAATTTTCTGTTAATTATTTGAACTAATCTAACTCTGTTTATACAGTTTTGAAATCAGGTCAATACTCAAAGATGTCAGTAGACAGCGCTCTAATGCCACTGTGGATACCTGAGGGAGGTCACTCGAACCTGCTCTGCTCATGTGCAGCTCAATATTAAATGAGCATCGGCTAGAGCAAGACGCTAACTTTGGCTCTCTCCCTTATTAATCCACAGACCATGTTTTTATCGGCATCAGTGCACCCTTGCCTGTGTAACCTTTGCTGCCGGTCCAGATTTCCCCTAGGTCTGGCACCGGTAACAATGACGACCACACAATGGAAAAACACTACAATTCTACAAAACACATGTAAAGCAGATGGACAGACTCTCATGATCCCTCCCTCCAGGGTCCTTGAAAGGGTAAACAGCTGGTCCACTGATCCAGAGTAGCATTTCAGCGTATGCAGTCTATAAAACTTGGTTTGTTCGATGGTTAAAATCCAGCCTTTGTTATTTTCTTTTTATCATATTTCATTTCATGTTAGAACATTCATGTATTTTCTGTGTATCTGATGCACAAACGCAGAGGACATGACGTAGCTAGGTGTGATGGATCATGAATATTAGTGACCAATAATAGATGTGTTTTTATTATGTTTCCTGCCACCATACAGGCTCACTTTGGTCTGGGTTACAATATTTATATTATGTACTGGTTCGCTGTAAATTTCAGATGCTTTGTATGTTCATTGTTTTAAACTTGGTGTGATGGTGCCACTGGATGATTTCCTGTCTCACCAGTTACAGGGCGTATGAATGAATTGATTATACAGTTTAGTAAGTTACGTTATTTCTTGTTTCTGTCACAGATCTGGTAGTGCAACATGCTTCAAATGAGAGCAAAAGGACGTCTCTGTAGTGTGGAGTGGTGTTTTAGAGTGTAGTTATCAATGAAAGCCTGTTTGTAAAGCACTGCCTACAGCCTGTTCAGAGTTACTCATTCAATGTTTTTGGTTGCTGTGTGTGTGTGTGTGTGTGTGTGTGTGTGTGTGTGTGTGTGTGTGTGTGTGTGTGTGTGTGTGTGTGTGCCTTGTTGTATTGTTACCTGTACCGTATAACGTGGCTGTGGCTCAGTCTACAATAAATCATCGTCTGATTAGGAATAAACCTGCATCCTCTGTGTGAACTGTCTATAGCTGAATATGCTGCTACGCTGCTTTGACATACAGCATGTTGGTATTTAAGTTTGTTGTCTGTTGTGTGTAAATGTTCTGACACCAGTTAGTGTTGTTGTAAATTAGTGACACCTTCAGGCAGGTTGAGGTACTGTGTTTTCAAGGGTTTTCAAAAGTGCTGTATCCTCCATGTTGTTTTTTAGTTTACACAGCACAGCCAAGCAGCACACATGCAGGCTCCTTGCAGGCCCACAGAGTTTGATTTGATCCTTGGAGTAGATCTGTCTGTGAGTACAGTTACCTATCTTTATAATTTAGTCATATGTTTCAGAAACACTGTTAAGAGGATTTGTTGTTGTTTATGAGAAGAGTTAACTAGCTGCTGAGTTAATAATCTAAACTAATTTCTAGCATAGGCTACATTTTAAGTTAACACATTAATGCAAATTTGGTTGGTCTGTATAAGTTGTACAGGCTAACTGTTACCTCACTTGGAAGCTTGTGAAGAAGAAAATTGTTGTAATATTGTTGCACACATTTCATTGCAGCTGTGTGACGTATTATGTATTCTTGTGTTTGTGATTGCAGTTTTACAATCTCAAGCTTCGGTAAATCACATGAGTCTTGTGTTTGCTATCTGTCTAGCTATGCAGTATGACGCATCTGCGAGGGCAGAATAGTAAAATATTCTAAAACTGGTGTAAAATATCTTTGGCCATTCAGATTAATACAAATACAAGCCATGAATGTTATGCAGCATTTAATTTGACGTCATTATATAAACTTTCTCTCAGCACCCCCAACTCTGACTGACTTCCAGCATCCCCAAATCCAGGACCAGGACAGAATCCCCATCACTTCACCTCAGTCTGAGTTTGAACGATCTGCCACCTTTCCAGCATCCAGCATAAACTTTCCAGAGAGGCTGAGCAGTGTGATACCTCAATATTTAGATCATATCCTCTGGACCCCCTTCTCTGTCAGCCAAGACAGCCCCACAATGTCCAGAAACTTCAGCATCTCAGAGTGTATCTCATCAACTCCTTGTTTTTAACTCCCCCTCAGTGACCTCCATCAGAGACATGGAGACATGTTCTCCTCATGCTCCTTCTGTGAGCACAGAATCTGCAGTGCTTCTGGTCTCCTGATACTGTCTGCTGCTTCAGCTTCCCCTCATCAACAAATGTTCAAAAGCCTAAAACAATACAGTGACATTATCTTGACTTACTCTCCATGTGTTTTGGAAAGAGGAGGTGGATCCATGGTCCTATTGTTCTCTACGGACACACAGCTGGGATCAGGAGATTCTGGTCTCTGCTGTGCAGGATTTCAGGAACAACTTCACCTACTTCCAACGTCTGTGGAGAAGAAAACAGTCTGAAGTCAAAACTCAAACATCACTTTGTTGTTGTTGATAGTGGTGTATGATATTATTTTCTACAGTCTCTCTGTAAGTAATCTATATTATACAACAAATATATATTTTTTAATATATTTGTTGTCATAAATGTTAATATTTTTATCATATTTGTATGTATTTATATTTTTGTATAGATGTGTGGGATTATGTGACTGTTTTTGTGATTATTTCAGACACTGATAATGTGTTTTATCTTGATTATGTATCAAGTCCTGCCATGAATTGTTCATATAATGACGTCAGCATGATGCAACTAATTTGGTGTCTATATAAACTTTACTCTTTGTCATGTTTGCTAATTGCTTTTTACAGTCAAACACATTTTTTGGGAGCTAAGTTTGCTTTACTTTAAAGAATCCATATACAATTTAAATTCTATCAAGAAGTTATTTAAGTTTGGGAAAGGCAATGAGTGCTGGTTAACAGTAAGAATTTATGATCAAACTTCACACTTGTTTTTTGCTTTTGTATATGTATCATTAAACATTAATTTTAAGTCAACTGACAAACATTTCAGGCATTCAGCTTAAAGACCAATCCACATTGAGCCTGATCCTGTGGACAGCCTGTTGCAGGAATTAATAATAATATTAACAACAAATAAAAATAAAACATTAGACTATTTTCAATAATAATTTTCTACCTGTTGTATGATGATAAGTCAGTTATTGACACTCCCTAAAAACTCCCTCTGATTGGTTAAAGGAGTCAGATAACCAACTTCAGACTGACTTCAGCACAGAGAAACACATCTGCAACAATATAAAACATGAAAACATAAAAGTTGTTGATGGATCATCATTAACATTGAAAAGCAACACATTCACACATTACTATATGTCACCATCATCTCTCCTGCTGTTGGAGCAGTTATTGATCCTGAACACAAACTGTTAACAGATCTGATCTGTTATACACACAATAATACACAAGATATTCACACAAACACTTTCAACAACCGAGCGACTCATTAAACTAACAGTGAGAGCAGAGAGGAGTCATTAAACACTGAAAACTGTCAGTTATGACCTTACCATACGGAGAACAATGTCTGCGACATGGCAGTGAAGAAAACGAAAGTAAAATAGTTCAAACACCCAAACAAAGAGGAAGGAAGGAGGAGGGGGTCACAATAATGTGACTTCCTGTAGCAGGTGCAGTCCAGATGCAGCTGTCTGCTTCATGTTCACATGTTGAATGTATTTTGTCCAGAGAGTGGAGTCATGTCTGTTATGTGTTGAAGAAAATTCACTCGAATCCTTGTTCAAAATTTGCTGTGGTGGAAGTGGTTTAATAGCATTCCGGAAATGCGGTGAGCTTACTGACACAGAGCTGGTCTGATACAGTAGACTGACCCAGAGCAGAAGAAATGGAAAGACTTTATACAGTAAGGATCAAAGCACAAATGGTGAACAAAAGATACAGTAAGGATCAAAGTAGTGACCAACAAATGGTGAACCAAAGATAGGAGGGGAGGGCATTTACATATCCAGGGGCAAGTCGGGAGGGGTCAAATCAGCAGGGGTCAGGAGGTGGAAAGGACACAAGTGGCATATGTTTGATCAAAGAGTTGTCTCAGACGTCACTTGATTATTAAGTCTCCAAACCAAATGTGTGTTCTCCTTTAATTATTAAGTCAGCTCGCAAAAGGGTATTCTTCTTCAATTGAAGCAAACTTTGAACAAGGACTTGAGTGAATTTTCTTCAGCAAATGGTGCTGTGACCCGGATGGCAAGAGACCTTCAACGGAGACTCCTTTCCCAGACCAAAAACACGCCAGTGACCAAATCCAAATTTCAGAGGTAAGGTCCTTTTGAAAATCTAATTACTGTTGCTGTGTATTGTTGGAGGTCTGTGGAATTGGAGTCCCAGAGAAGGGTGACGCCATCCTGATTTCAAGTAAGTTTGCTGTGTGGTTGTGTATGGGGGTTAATGAGAAGGTTTCTCTGTAAGATGTTTCTGTAGATGTTTAGGAACGCTTGTAGTTTCATAACCTAGGAATCTTGACTTTGTTGTGAGGTTACTTGCTTCTTCCTTGCCTTAGAATCTGACTCGCTCTTCTAAGGTTTTATATCTCCAGTAACATTCAGTTACAGATAAAATGGCCATTGTGAAATAGATCCTAGAGAGGATAGGGCCGAGGGTTGGTCCACAGTGTTTGGGAAACACTGAGAAATAGTCCAGTAGGGGACTAGTGAAGTCCAGTTGGGACTAGTGAGTGATAGGCCTATACAGGTTCCAGTAGAAAGAAGTAGGGTGATTTGTTCTCCCAGGGTTGACTAGTTCTCCCAATACTCAGGTCAGACATAGTTCATTTGTAGGGATCTGATTTACTCTTCTTACACAAAGGAAAATGACTTGTATCTTCTGAGTAGAATGTTGATTGGAAGGATTTGAAAGTGGATTGTGGGCGAAAGTAAGTGTAAATGGTTCTTTGAAGGGATTTTACAGAAAGACAGTGGGAAGTTAGTTTAGCAGAGAGTTGCTGAAAGTGTTGACTGGTCCTGTTAAATTCATGTATGGTAAATGGTACCAAGAGCTTAAAATTTGTTGCAACATAAAAATAAAAAAATAGGAAAATGTGATAAACAACAAAAAAAGAAATTTGAAGTACGGGAAATAAATGTTGAAGAAAAACATTTACAACAAATAAGAGAAAATAAATGTTGAAGGAACAACATTTACAACAAATAAAGAGAAAAATGTGGTAAAGAAAGAAATTAGCTACAAATGTAAAATCCTACGCAACTAAGAGTCTAGAAAGAAATAACACAACGCAGAGTTTAAACTAGTGCAACTAGTGTAGCGACTAGAAAGAAATA
Source organism: Thunnus thynnus (assembly GCF_963924715.1). Taxonomy (NCBI): domain Eukaryota; kingdom Metazoa; phylum Chordata; class Actinopteri; order Scombriformes; family Scombridae; genus Thunnus; species Thunnus thynnus. The sequence continues at coordinate 1,321,124 of NC_089535.1, forward strand.
ATACAACTCAGAGCATAAAACAATGCAGAATAACTAGAGCAACAACTAGAACCAAATGACCAACACAAAATCTAAAACAAAATAACATTTAAAAAAATTGGATAAGTCTTCCGGAAGCACCAAAACAAATATGAATGATTAAATCAAAAGATTTAATCTCATATTGCAAGGTTTTTTGTTGATGTTTGTCACTTCACGTGTGTCTTTGTCTGTAACTGTTGAGGAACGCGTTTTATGTTTTCTTTTCCCTTTCGAAATCTTAGAAAATGACTGTTGTAGGAATTATATGGTGATCTGAGACTAAACAAAATTGTTTGTAGATAAAATTATAACAGTTTTTTCTAAGTATCTCACTACACAGGCGGAGCAGAGAAAATGGCAGAGAATCCCTGTAGGACTTCACAATTTGGACAAAGCTGACCTCCTGGAAAAGAGGCATTGAGAATTCCTTCATTTGGGGTGAGAAATTGCTCATTTGCAGCAACCCAATCCACATCAACCCTGTCTATGGCACCTCCAGCAGAAGACCTGTATCTGAAGGTCCTTTCACTGAAAACGTGAAGTTTCACGACTTCACACTCCTTTCTTCTGTCAGACACCACACCTGTAAATCTATTAGGGCAAGATTTGTGATGTAAACTAAACTGCACCATCTATTACGCACCAGATGGCATCTTTTTAGACTAACCAACATAACATAATAGCTGTGCTTGCAGCCCTGATAGATCAAAATCAACCCATTTGTGAAGAGAAAGGGAAAGTCTATGATAGAGTAGTGTCCAGTGTAACCCCATCAGTATGAGCCTCTTCCTCTAATGATGTTAGTTTGATTAAAACTGCCGAGCCAGTACAAATATTGCTAAAACAGAATGTCTCCCTGCCAAGGACTTCACAGTATTCTCTCTCCCAAGAAAAGAGAAAAGACATTTGTCCTGTAGTTCAATCGCTGCTAAACCACGAGATAATAGTACCATGCAACAGCCCATACAACATTCACTCACTAAAACCAGAATAAATAGATTTAATAGAATAGAATAGATTTATATAGGATCTACGAGCTATCATTGAAGTAGTGCTTCTCCATTTCCCTCTAGTTCCAAATCCAACTACTGTATTGTCTTTAATACCTGCCAACTCAAGTCACTATACTGTACCTGACTTCTGTAGTGCATTCTTTTCTGTTCCCTTACATACAGACAGCCAGTATCTGTTTGCATTTACCTTTGACGGACAACAATATACATTCATCAGACTACCTCAAGGGTACGCTGAGTCACCTACAATTCTTTCCATGAGGTTCAACTCTGAGACAATATGTAGATGATCTACTTTTAGCCTTTCCCTCTGCCTCTACTTGTGAGATTCACACTGTTGTCCTTCTCAAAGATTTGGCTGAAAAGGGTCACAAAACCTCACAAAAGAAAACTCAGTTGTCAAGATGTGGTCCAGTATCTGGGATACACATTACAATGTTCTACAAGGAACCTTATTTCTTCCAGAGTAAAAGCCATATTAGAAGTGTCCAAACCCACAAAAATGTCACAGATGGAGACATATTTAGGAATGACGGGTTAATGTAGACAATGGCCTCTGGATTATGCATCTCTTGAAGCACCACTCCAAGACATCCAAAACCTTCAGCCGGTACTCAGTCTCTTACCTGGTCACAACAAGCCGATGAGTCATTTAACAAGTTGAGGCCGACATTGCTGTCAGCTTCTGCACTAGGACCTCCTGACTAGAACTAATCTTTCATATTCTTTGTACAAGAGAAATGTGGATTTGTGTAATGTCCTTACCCAGGGCTATAACTCTTCTTGCAGACATGTTTCCTTCAGACTAGATCCTGTAGAGAGAGGACCTCCCTTTTTCTGAAGCTATAGCTGCAAGTGCATTTGCAATTAACAGATCTGCTGATGTTGTTTCATGTTCATCTAAACTTTGTCCTGACCCTTCAGAAATTCCTCTGACTCAAACTCTGATCTTGTTCTCTCTACTGACAACTCTGCTTATATAAACATGGAGTGCCATACGCAGGGTATGCAATTTGTGATAATTTTTCAATTACTGAAAGCGCCGCCCTGCCACCCTCAAGCTCCGCCCAAGTAGCTGAGTTGTATGCACTGATGAGAGCCTGCTACCTGGCCAAAGGTAAAACTGTTACCATTTACACCGACTCCAGGTATGCTTTTGGATGTTTACATGACTTTGGCATGTTATGGGCAAATCGAGGATTCATTACATCCTTGGGGACCCCCGTTAAACATGGCAAATTAATCGGTGAACTGTTAGATGCATGTCAACTACCTTCATCTATTGCAGTTGTTAAGTGTGAAGCCCACACCAAATCCAATGATCCTGTTTCAAAAGGCAATGCTTTGGCTGACCATGCGGCCAAAACAGCTGCCAAAATTGGCAATCCTGTCCATGTAAAGCTCTGTCCTTCCATACCTGCTAACAACCTCTTCATCTCTTAATGATGTGGCCCTCTTACAGGAGACTGCTGATGTGAAGGAGCATAGGTTGTGGTTTTCCCATGGATGTAAATATGGAAATAACTTGTGGGTCCACAATAACAGCCGCATTGTGGCACCTATGTCCCTGTACCCATGGCTTGCACGCATGTCACATGGCTTGTCGCATGTAAGTAAAGGAGGAATGTGTCTGACAATGTTGAAAGACTGGTATGCTCCAGGATTTACATCCTATGCCCAAAAGTACTGTGAACAATGCTTGATCTGTCAACAGCACAACCCCGGGAAAACAGTACAAACAACAATGTCGACGCATCCTCCCCCACAGGGACCTTTTGAAGCTCTACAGCTAGATTTTATTCATATGCCGAAGTGTGATGGATATGACAATGTTCTTGTATGTATAGATATGTTTTCAAACTGGCCTGAAACCTGGCCTTGCAAAAAGGCTGACTCTGCTTCTGTAGTGAAATGCCTGCTGAAAGACATTGTTCCAAGATTCAGCATCCCACAGAGCATCAACTCAGACAGAGGAACTCATTTCACTGGACAAATAATGACTGAACTCTGTAACTCACTGGGGATTAAACAAAGATTACATTGTCCATACCATCCACATTCTACAGGGCTAGTTGAACGTCAAAATGGTGTTCTGAAAAACAAACTAGCCAAACTGTGTACCGAAACAGGCCTGAAATGGACAACACTATTGCCGTTGGCCCTAATGTCAATGAGGTCCACACCCATCACGAAACACAAACTTACACCTCATGAGATTATTACAGGTAGACCAATGACTGTACCAAGTAATTCAATACTATGCATGAAGAAGATGGATCTTCATGCTATGGATGAATCAATGATATCATTCTGCTCTGGTCTAACCTCTGCTGTTCAGTCAATTCCCAGGCAAGTAAAAGCTGTCCAGTCTCCTCCTAGTGACCAGCCGTGCCATAACATCCAACCAGGGGACTGGGTCTGCATCAGAGAGTTCCGACGCAAAAACGCCCTGAAACCCTGCTGGTCCAAACCACAACACGTCCTGCTTACCACCAACACAGCAATCAAGTGTGAGGGTCGTCCCACGTGGGTCCACGCATCCCACTGTAAGAAGACACCTCCTCCACCATGCACCTGAAAACGGCAGGATCCATCTTCATCCTGTGGACCTTCTTCTTCATCACCTGTGGATCCGTAGAGGGGTGGCTGCAGCTCTGGGAAAAAACTCCTCCCCCGAAGGACAACACAGGGCCCAGAGCCCCAGAAGAAGAGGTACAGCACCCGCAGCTGTCGGAGGAGAAGAGGAGCACTGCAGGGCCCAGAGCCCCAGAAGAAGAGGTACAGCACCCGCAGCCGCCGGAAAAGAAGAGGAGCAACGCAGGGCCCGGAGCCCCAGAAGAAGATGTACAACACCCACCGAGGGGCATGACAGGCACCAGAGACCCAGGAAAAGATACACGACAAACCCCAACACACTCACATCCATCAAAGGAGCAGATCAGAGAATCCTAGAAACATCACAAATGAGACCTCTTGATACAACAAGACGGGAACACACCCAATATATGTGAACCACAGCCCTTAACAAACACATATCTCCAACTGGCAAAAATGGTAGCTGATAAGAACTGTTATGTATGTGGATTCATCCCACACAGCATAACAAACGGACTCCCATTGATGGCCTTGCCCATCACTTCCTGTGACACCTGCCACATAATACACTTTAAGTCAACCTACGAACATTGTGCCTGTCCCAACCCACCTCAAATCAGACAATTATACTGCACCCAGCTATATACCAACTATCATTCTTGCAACACTCCTGACCCTCTCACCCTCACAATGGTTCCAAAGACATTAAAATGTGTTGAAGGTAAAGGAACCATTCACTTAGGAACATCCAAATGTGACACAATTTACACCTCAACAGAAAAACTCACTGATAGGACAAAAAGGAATGAGCTTCTAAAACAACAGCCATCATCAGAGCCTACTGATGATTATGATCACCTGGCTACAATGGTCGGACATAGTTCTATACCACTACCAAAGGGTGTATATTGTATTTGTGGCATGAAACTTTATGAATTTTTACCCATTGGATGGTCTGGAAGATGTGGCCTGGGTCATGTGATACCAGCCATGAGAGTCCTTACCGTGCCACCTGAAGCACACATTGTTAAAAGAGACTTATACACACACACACAAACACCATGGACAAGATTTTTCAGTGCTCTCATTCCAAGTTACGGAGCCATGGCAGCTTTGGATAAAATAAGAGACCTTTCTCATGCAGTTGAAGATCTGGCAAACACTACCGCAAAAGGCATGTCCATGCTCTCACAAGAAATGACTACTGTAAGAATAATGACTTTACAAAATCGTGCTGCACTGGATTATTTACTGGCCTCTCAAGGAGGAACCTGTGCAGTAATTGGAGCTGAATGTTGTACTATCATACCTGACCACAATGCCACCATACAAGAAATAACTAACCATTTGAATAATATTGCCAAAACATTACATAACCCTGTCACCACTGGTCTGTTTGATTGGTTTAAACAGAAATTATGAGCATTAGGTTATGTAATCTTTGAATTTGCCTTGCTTGGATTTGGAATCTTGACTGTTATAAGCCTTTTGATCACCTGTCTTAAATCCATTTGTAACTCATTTATCACTAAAACAACCACTAAAATCATGTACACCACTGCAACTCCACCAACGGAGTTGGAAAATTCAGATTTTTTTGTTTTAAATTGAAATAAATTTAGACTGAGTAGTCTATAGCTACATTAAAAAAAAGTGTGGATTGAAGAAGAATACCCTTTTGGGAGCTGACTTAATAATTAAAGGAGAACACACATTTGGTTTGGAGACTTGATAATCAAGTGACGTCTGAGACAACTCTTTGATCAAACATATGCCACTTGTGTCCTTTCCACCTCCTGACCCCTGCTGATTTGACCCCTCCTGACTTGCCCCTGGATATGTAAATGCCCTCCCCTCCTATCTTTGGTTCACCATTTGTTGGTCACTACTTTGATCCTTACTGTATCTTTTGTTCACCATTTGTGCTTTGATCCTTACTGTATAAAGTCTTTCCATTTCTTCTGCTCTGGGTCAGTCTACTGTATCAGACCAGCTCTGTGTCAGTAAGCTCACCGCATTTCCGGAATGCTATTAAACCACTTCCACCACAGCAAACTTTGAACAAGGACTTGAGTGAATTTTCTTCAACATATGTTATCATTGTTTCATTATGATGCCTAAATGTTTTCTGTTTTTGTCTTAATGTCACATGTTGTAAGATTGATCCAATAAAGAGTTTAAAAAAAGATACAGCTGTCTGCTGTAAAACTAATAACTTTCAACTGAAATGATGTAAATCCACCTGCAGTTCAGCGGGCTACTTAAAACACTAATCAATCAATAATTATCTCATAATTGACTGTTTCATGGTGTGATTGGCTGCAATGATTCAGCTCCTTCATGTAAATACAATTAAATCTTAAAATCACAGAGTTGGCTGTTTCTCTGTTGTTCAGGTGTTTCTCTGTGGACAGAGGTCTCTATGAAAACTACCTGGAATCACTGTGAGTCCTTTTACACTAAAACAGTGTTGTAAGAATGAGACGTCTCAGTGTAGACGTAGAGACATCAAACTCATCAGAGGTTAGGGCTGCACAACACGGTAAAAAAAATCATTTTACGATTATTTTGCAATTGCAATAATATTTGCAGTTTTAGTGGAGTGATCATCTTTGCATCATCATTTTTATTTTAAGTGGAAAAAAATAGTGAAATGAGGATGATGTGATTTTTGCAGGAGTCCAAACCATCAAGTTCTTTTATGTCTTATGATTTGTAGACCAATAATACCTCATTTATAAAGATATACTGTCACATTTAACCTTTAACAAAAAACTGCAGCTGCTATGATTTGGATATTTTACTTATCCATATTGTGATATCAATAACATTTTGATTAACTGTGCAGCCCTGGGTGCATACTTCAAGTCAAGTCAACTTTATTGTCAGTTCTACCATATTTACAGGACATGTAGACACTGCTGACATATACAAGCACTAAAACACAACAACAAGGGTTTTAAATACTAGGATAAAACATAAATACTCTCTGTGTCTCCGTGTCATAACAAACCTGAAACACACTCAGCTCACATCCTGCTGCTGCATGTTGATCTGATCACAACAAAATGGCTTCCTGTAACTCCTCTCTGACACTCTGACACTGATGGAGGGAACAAGTTATTCAAGTAGTCTAATAATATTTAAAAGATGCTTTCACCATTTTATTCTCATAACTGGACTATCAGAAGATTATGTATTTATATATCATGTATGGATGGTTTTGCATGTTAACAGTTTATGATTTGTGTGTTTTTGCACAATTTTAACTTTAACCATTAAAATATCTCCAAAATGATTCCAACTCTGAACTGTAAAAGATGTTTCACAGAGGAGGTGTATTCATGTCTTTTAAGTGTATTTTACTGAAGTATTTTTAAAAAGTGAACGGACTTTATGAAACACATGACCAACTTCAGACTGACTTCAGCACAGATGGAACATGAACAGATCAGAGTTTCTGAAGTGTCATAAATGTTTTAACATTTCTGGTTCTTATATTCACATGAAACTAACGGTGACAGCAAAGAGGAGGAGGTCTGAAACACTGAAAGTAAGAAAGACTACGCAGAAATACCTCTGAAACAACTTTAACCAAGAAATAACCACAGAAGGTCTAAGAGGGAGGAGACCAGAAGGTTTCATTATTAAAATATATTCAGCATGAAATGGGACTGTTTATGTAGAAAAGATTTTCTTTTTAATATGTTCAGATACACATTGTTCACAAGACATCTATGTATCTAATATTACATTTGTAGATGTAAAGGATAATCTAAGATTTAATTTTATTTTTCTTCAGTCTGTCTATGAGTTAGGAAAAAAAATTACAAAAAGGAAACTGGATATTGTTGCTATAGATGCTACAGGTCAGGTTTTAGAGACTCATGAGTTACAAGTAAATAAAATCATCAGCTCCTTAAAAAGCTCCAAAAGTGGAGATGCTTTCCAATTTGACACCATGTTTGTTAAATCACACAAAGATATTTTAACTCCCCCTATTGCTCATTTAATGAACTTGTCTTTTAAACACAGCTCCTTTCCTGATGACTGGAAATGTGCCGTTGTCACGTCTATTTTTAAATCTGGAGACCTTGAAGCCAGTAAATACAGACCAATAAGTATACTGCCAGTACTCTCAAAGGTTGCTGAGAAAGTTGTCATTAAACAACTGACAACATTTCTTAAAACAAGCAATTTTGGTCTGCATTGTGTGCAGTTTGGCTTTAGAGCAAATCATTCCACTGAAACTGCTACCTTGCACTTAATAGAGCAAATTAAATCAAGACTTGACAAAAGAGGAGTAGTTGGTGCTGTATTTTTAGTTCTGCGTAAAGCATTCAACACAGTCAATCGTGATGTTTTAATATTAAAACTCTCTAAATTTAACTTCTCATCTAGAGCACCGGCATGGATGTCTTCATATTTATCTAATAGGAGACAATGTGTTAAAGTTGGTGACACACTGTCCAGTAACATGAAGTGCACAATGGGTGTTCCACAAGGGTCAGTGTTAGGTCCCCTATTATTTAGCCTATATATTAATGATCTCCCTCAACAGTGTCATGATGCAGAACTACAAATGTATGCAGATGACACCGTTGTGTACACACATGCAAAAACAGCTGAGTTAGCTGCTGCTAAGCTAACAATTGCATTGGAAAGGATCACACATTGGCTTGATCAATCATGTCTGAGTCTAAATGTAAACAAGACAAAGGGTATGTTTTTCTCTAAGACTATGGTACAACCTCCTAACGCTGATATTCTCATCAAAGGTGAAAAAATTGACATAGTTACTGATTTTAAATATCAGTAACAGCCATAAAACCTCTTGAGTCCTTATACAAACAAACTCTAAAAACTCTGGACAAAAAGCCAATGCATTTCCATCACTGTAGGGTTCTGGAGAAATACAATTTACTGAGCTTTGACAATTTTAGATTATTCTCAAATTTGTGCCTAGTTTATAAAATGTTAAATGGTTTGTGCTCCACTATGTGACTTTGTGTTCACTCGCTCAGTAAGTTCTATTAGATCCTTCAGAATATCCTCTATACATGACTGAACCATTTCATCACACTGCATTTGCACAGTCAGCTTTCTCTGTGAAAGCCACAACTCAGTGGAACGTCCTACCTGATGATATGAAGAACTGCAGTTCAATCAATACATTCAAGGCCAAATTAAAAAATCTACTAAAAACCAATCAGCTGTGTGACCACTGAGTCTAAACTCCATCTATGGTCTTCTAATTAGTGCAGGTAGTCTTGCTTTTAATTTGACAAGTTCACATTATTAATTTCTGATTTCTGACATTGTGGGTGTATGTGATGTGCTGTTGTGTGTAGCTTTGTATTTTGTATTTTGTGTTCTGTGTGTTTTTTTGCTTTGTACTGTTTGTTCTTGTGCTGATGTATGTTTTGATTGTGGGGGACTAAAGATGTAAATTAGCTTTGAGCTAACTCCAGTGCATCTTTAATGTTTAAAACTGCACACTGTCCCAATCAATAAATCAAATCAAACAAGTTGATTTAATATATTATAATATAATATTGTAAATTTGTAATGGTGCAATAGGTTAGGGTTATTTGTAGGATGGGATTTTGTCACAATATATCAAACTGTATTTCAATGCAGCACTGCTTCCTGCTCTGTTAAAACAGGAAGAACTGTGTAAAACAAGAAGTTACTGTTAAAAATAAAAACCACAGCAGAGGGTGTAGGTTTGGTTTCAGCAGCACAATGAATTCTGGTATTCAGACAAAAAACAAACTATAAAACTATCAAATGTTATTTATTTACACACATTTAGATTACATTATAATTAAATATATCTTTGTGCCACAAGTCTTACAAAATGATTATAAATGTGTCCTTCCTGTAAATATCTGTATTGTTAACACTGAAAATCATATTTAGTTTGACTGCTGGAGACCTGAGACTGAGATAACACTGTGTTTACATCTCTGACCACAAATCACTGAATAAAATAAGACAAAACATTCAAGATGTAGTTTTAGTTTAGTTCTTCTGCTTAACTCTCTGTCTCCTGATGTCAGTAGTGGAATAACTCAGATATTTTACTTCAGCAAAAGTACCAATACATCAATGTAAGAACACTCCTTTATATCAGATGACAGCAGTACATCTGGGTACTTTGGTAAAAGCAGCTTCTCTAATTTGACTGCTGGTAAATTCAAACTCTGAGGTCTTTGCCAATTTAAAAGCATAAAATAAGAACACTGTATTATTTTTTAGCCATTAGGAGGCTAAATACTGTGGCCAGTCTGGCAAACAATCATGTTACATCAGAAAAAATAAAGAAACAGGGGTTGATGAGTGTCCTTTCTTTTTATGTCAGCAAGCACATGTTTAATGATCATGTGGCTGTCAATCAGTCTGATTGATGACTATGGCACATCTGGTTTTCTATATTTTACAACAATTTTTTTTTTAAATTTTTTAATATTTTTGTTGTCGTAAATGTTAATATTTTTATCATATTTGTATGTATTTATATTTTTGTATATATGTGTGGGATTATGTGACTGTTTTTGTGATTATTTCAGACACTGATAATGTGTTTTATCTTGATTATGTATCAAGTCCTGCCATGAATTGTTCATATAATGATGTCAGCATGATGCAACTAATTTGGTCTCTATATAAACTTTACTCTTTGTCATGTTTGATAATTGCTTTTTACAGTCAAACACAATTTTTGGGAGCTAAGTTTGTTTTACTTTAAAGAATCCATATACAATTTAAATTCTATCAAGAAGTTATTTAAGTTTGGGAAAGGTAATGAGTGCTGGTTAACAGTAAGAATTTATGATTAAACTTCACACTTGTTTTTTGCTTTTGTATAAGCATCATTAAACATTAATTTTAAGTCAACTGACAAAAATTTCAGTCATTCAGCTTAAAGACCAATCCACATTGAGCCTGATCCTGTGGATAGTCTGTTGCAGGAATTAATAATAATATTAACAACAAATAGAAACATTAGACTATTTTCAATAATAATTTCCTACCTGTTGTATGATGACAAGTCAGTTATTGACACTCCCTAAAAACTCCCTCTGATTGGTTAAAGGAGTCAGATAACCAACTTCAGACTGACTTCAGCACAGAGAAACACATCTGCAACAATATAAAACATGAAAACATAAAAGTTGTTGATGGATCATCATTAACATTGAAAAGCAACACATTCACACATTACTATATGTCACTATCATCTCTCCTGCTGTTGGAGCAGTTATTGATCCTGAACACAAACTGTTAACAGATCTGATCTGAAGACAAACACAAGATATTCACACAAACACTTTCAACAACCGAGCGACTCATTAAACTAACAGTGAGAGCAGAGAGGAGTCATTAAACACTGAAAACTGTCAGTTATGACCTTACCATACGGAGAACAATGTCTGCGACATGGCGGTGAAGAAAACGAAAGTAAAATAGTTCAAACACCCAAACAGAGAGGAAGAGGGGGGGAGTCACAAACACACTCAGCTCACATCCTGCTGCTGCATGTTGATCTGATCAGATCACAACAAAATGGCTTCCTGTAATCCTCTCTGACACTCTGTCACTGATGGAGTGAAAGTTATTCAAGTGGTCTAATATTTAAGAGATACTTTCACCATTTTTATTCTTATAACAGGATTGTCAGAAGATTATGTTTTTATATATCATGTATGGATGGTTTTGCATGTTAACAGTCTATGATTTATGTGTTTTTGTTTTGATTTTTAACTTTAACCATTAAAATATCCCCAAAATGATTCCAACTCTGAACTGTAAAAGAAGTTTCACAGAGGAGGTGTATTCATGTCTTTTAAGTGTATTTTACTGAAGTATTTTTAAAAAGTGAACAGACTTTATGAAACGCACAACCAACTTCAGACTGACTTCGGCAAAGATGGAACATGAACAGATCAATGTTTTTGAAGCGTCATAAATGTTTTAACTTCTCTGCTTCTTACATTCATGTGGCAGGTGTAAAAAGTGGAGTTGCACCAGTTATTGAGGTTTGGCAGATATAAAGCTACCTGAAGGAGGAACAGAGGGGTTTTTTGGCATTCAGGGAAGGCGAGACTGCAGGAATGACTGACCTGCTTCCCTGCTGGGTTGAAGGCGGCTGGTAGTCGGTACGGAAATAAATCGACGTACCAGAGCATCAGTGGTCTATTAGCTGCTCCTGCCGTGGGATTATTTGTATCATTTGTCTGTTTGTTTTATTGAGGTTTTCTTTTCTGTCTAGTCCGCCCTGGTAAGTGAGCTGGTAGCGGGCAAAAAGATACAGGTATTGCCCTTGGAGCGGACTAGTTTTCTTTTTTTCTTATTTTTGTTTGTTTGTTTTAATATCAGTCTGCCTGCTGTCCCACCATTAATCCCAGTCAGCCAGTCAGGGCAGGTTTAAGGTGAGCTGTGGTTGTTAGTCGGTTGCAGTGAAGATAGTCACGTGTGCCAGTTTGGAGTGTGTTAACTCACCTGGTGTGTAGGACTTATTGACTGCAGTGTGCACTGGTGTGTCTTAGTCAAATTCAGCCCCTGCCCTGTTAGTGATAGCTGGGAAATTAACTGAGAGGAAGTTCAGGTGGCTGAATGTAATAAATCTCAATCTGATCGTCTGCAATAAAAATACTTACTTTACTTCTTTTATTGTCATTTCTTATGCTAGTGACTTGCAGTGAGTGTTACATTCATATGAAACTAACAGTGACAGCAAAGAGGAGGAGGTCTGAAACACTGAAACAGTCGGAGAAAGATGACAGAGAACATCCTCTGAGTCATAAATCACAGGAAACCACTTTAACCAGGAAGTAACCACAGAAGGTCAGAGAGGGAAGAGAGCCCAGAGGGTTTCAAAAATGGCTGATTAATGAAGTTTATAGACTTATAAACAAAGTTCGGGAACCAAAGACCACGCCTTGTACGCATCCCATTTCCGCACCACAGGGTATTTAGACACACCACATCCGCTCCTCTCCCCTTTGTCTCAGCTTACAAGCACCCTGTGACACACCAGCATCTAAACTAAAAAAAACAAACTTTCTTACTCACATCATGGACCTTGAACTGCTCCTAAACGCTTCGGACGAGGACTTGTTCGATGTCCCGGAGTCCCCCGGCATCCGATCTTTCTGGCAGCCTCGCCTGCGCTCCTCGGTTTCCCTCATCCTGGCCTCTCGGCCCTCATCCTCCGTCGACGACAGTACCGTCAAGCCCTCGCTCCTCCAGGGGAAGGTCCCGTACTCGGCGGGGACTGGCGGAAGTTACTCATTCCCGACGCTCACTCCAGCCTCGCTCGAGATCCCGGTGCCCACCCAAGAGGAGCAGCCACCGCGCGCAGCGCTCTCCTCGCCACCAGCATGCCGACCGCTTCTCAGCCCCAAACATGTCCGAGTGGACTGTCGCTCGCTTAATGCATTTCCTCGGCCAAAATAACATTCCCTTCCACCGCACCGACAACAAGGCAAGACTGTTTCAATTATACACAAACTCCCTGCAGGACAGCACTCTCTCCCGTCCACCTTCCCACGATCTTCCGGGTTCCCGGCGTTGCGCGCCCGACGACGTCCGTGACGTCACAGCACGTCGCTCCGCCAGATGCACACCTTCCTCCTCAGCAACCTCAGCCTCTCCAGTACAGTCTGCTTCTAATCCTATGCAGGCTCCCTCTGCTCCACAGCCATTTCTTCCTCCCACTTTCTCTTCAGCCGCACTTACATCCCATACATATACATCCCATCACCCCAGCATCCCTTCCTCCTCTCTGGCTCCTATCTCTGCTGCACCTTCCCTCCCAGCCTTCTCAGCTGCTCCTCCACCCACACCAACCACGTCAGCCGGTCAGACAGCACAAACAACAGCGGGCCCCAGCAGCTCATTGAGTTATACGCAACCTTTTCCCCCTCTTTCTTCTTTTCACCCTCCCTGTCGCCCCCGTCATACGGTCTCACCACAATGATTTCCGCATTCACCGATCTCGGCGTTTCCCTGTCTTCAGAGAAAACAGAAGGCCCAAGCACATCCTTGGAATTCCTCGGCATCACCCTCAACTCCATTACACTCCAAGCATCTCTGCCTACTGAGAAACTCCACCGCATTTCTCTACTCATTCAAAACTTTCTCATGGCCAACACATGCACCAAACGTCAATTACTCTCTCTGCTGGGCCACTTCAACTACGCCACCCGCATCATCCCCCAGGGCCGATCTTTCTTGTTGTTCTTCTCTCCATAGCCACCGCCATCCCATCCATCCACGACCATGTCATGCTAGACAGTGTGTGCAAGATGGAACAAAAAATGTGGCACCAGTTCCTCTCTTCCTGGAACGGCATCTCCTTCTTTACGACGACCATGTCACAGACGCCAACGACATCCAGCTATACACCGACGCCGCCCCTTCAGTCGGCTTTGGTGGTTACTACGGCGGCAGATGGTTCTCTGCCGAATGGCCACCTGACTTCTCTTCCCTGGCCCCTTCCTCCACCATTTCGGAAATGTACCCGATAATCATTGCTGCCATTCTTTGGGGGCACGAATGGTCCAAAAAGGCCATCACCATCCACTCTGATAACAGCGCCGTCGTCGACATCCTCAACAAAGGCCGGTCACACAATCTGGACATCATGCAGTTCGTGCGCAAGCTCACATTGGTTTCAGCCCAGCACCAGTTCATCATCCAAGCACTCTGCATTCCAGGCCACAAAAACGCAATCGCTGATTCACTCTCTCGTTTCCTGTTTCAGAAATTCAGACAACTAGCTCCAGCCTCTAACCCTCTTCCAACTCCAGTCCCTCCGTTTTCACCCACAATCTACAACTGAACCCGCAACTGGAACAACTGATTCACAGGACAACATCATCAACAACGTTGCCCCTCGAACACTATCTTCATACCTCACCGGCTGGAATTCCTTTAAAGCCTTTCACGTCTCCCACGGACTCCCATTCCCTTCACTGGACATTCTTACCCTCCCCTGCTTCATTACATTCTCCCACACTCAACTCAAGATCAAGTCTTCCACCATACAGACTTACCTCAGTGGAATCAATTTCTTTGTTAAATTGATTTCCGGAGCACCATGCCCACTCTCATATTAATTAACGTTAATTAATGGTCTCCGCAAGGCGGAACCGCACCCCGCACCAAAACGTTCACCCCTCACGTTGGACCGTCTGGCCCGATGCATTCACACACTCCACACAGGCTACTTGTCTCCCCACATAGACAAAGCCCTGGAGTCCATGTTTTTACTAGCCTTTTTTGGCTTCCTACGCTGCTCAGAAATCACAGCTCCTTCCTACTCCTTTGATCCATCACTACACGCCACATTGTCCGACATCTCTTTCCACTCTTCAGACACACTCATCTACCACCTCAAATGCAGCAAGACCAACCAGTCGGGTCAACCTCAACCCATCTACCTTTTCCACCTAGATTCATACATAAGTCCTTACGAACCCATCCACGCGTACATCAACACAAGACTAGCCAACCGAGCTTCCCCTCAAGACCCTCTGTTCATCACGGAAACGGGAAGGGTAGCAACACGTTCTTGGTTCCATCACCACATGCGCTCAGTACTTGCCAGATCCGGAATACCCCCAGACCAGTTCCGCATTGGAGCCGCTTCCACCGCCTCTAGACAAGGCATTCCCGACAACATCATCAAAATCCTCGGCCGTTGGTCATCCCCCGCCTATCATACCTACATCCATCACGACCTGGATAACATAAAGAAATCCCATTCTCGCCTCTCTGGTTGAAGTCTCTTTGGGGGCTTCGTACAGATGCCGGATCATCGAGACAGCACCCCCACCCTGAGTCTCCCTGTTCCCACTTACCTCCCCGACATCGACGCCTCATCTATCATTCTCCTATCTACACCCTCCTTCCCCTCTTTACCGCCTGCTCTTCTTTCTCCCCATCCCTCGACCCTCATCCCTTCGACCCTTACCCCCTCATCCCGCATCCCACGACCTCGACCCTCACCCCCGCATCCTCACACCCCCGACCCTCTCCCTTCCCCCATCCATCCTTCCCTCTCCAACCATCCCTCTAACTATCCTTCCTCCTTTTCACCCTGCTCTTCCATCATACTCCCAATAAACCATTAAATCCATACTCTAGAAGGAGTGGTCTTGGTTAGTGAATTGAAATAAATTCAGCATGAAACGGGACTTTTTGTGTAGAAAAGATTTTCTTTTTAATATGTTCAGATACATGTTGTTAACCAGACATCTATGTATCTAATATTACATTTGTAAATGTAAAGGATAATCTAATCTAATCGAGAAAACTGACTAAAAGTAGATTTAAGACCACAGCAACTAAGACAATGATCCTTCAATGCATATGCAGAGCTAATCAAGAAGAATTTACCAATGAAATGAACAGCTTGAACTGGGATGATGTTCTGTCCTCTGATGGTCTGGACTATGGCTGTGATACTTTTACTCACAAAATCAACTCTGTGAGGGAAAGATTTAATGTGAGGATACAGATAAAATCTAAAAATAAAAACAATTTACTATGGTTTAATGAACATTTGTGGAAACTAATGAAATCTAGAGATGCTGCACTAAGGAAGGCAATTAAAACTAGAAGAGACACTGACCTGCTGATTTATAAAGGTTTAAGAACAAAGAGAAGCGAAATCTCTCAGATCTCTTATTTTACCGTCCTTTGCTCTTTAGGGATGTAAAGGAAATTGTAAACTGGATATTGGTCGATGTGCAAACCGTGACGCAGCAGCTTTCAGGCATGGTCCCACTAAAGTTTCCAATTTTTGTGCAGCCCTTTCACAACACTTGTTTTCACCCAAAAGGGGCGTGGTCTTTCTGACGGCTCTCATGCATCAACTTAAAGAGCAACTTGCAGGTTTAATTAGGGCCCGAGCGCTGACCAGCGTGAAGCCCTCTTGTATCCTGTTGTATCAGATTGTTGAAAAAAGAGCCATTGGATTTCCGAGGGCGGCTTGCCTGTAGCTGAGCAACTGAACATAATCCTCACAAGTCCTTTTGCAGGGGTGCTATCAAGCACTTTGGCATCAGTTCTTATTCTGGACAGTCCTTGTACTGAAAGACAAGTCTGCTGTCTTTGAGACCCACTTGGATAGATATTGAAAGAACAGACGTAACAGCCCTCATCAGTCCATGTAATGTTGCTCAGTGCAAAGGATGAGGAGCGGTGAGATGAGTGGGCAAGAGTCAATGTCTTTTGATAGGGATTATTTACGTGAGGTCCATGTTTCTTGCTGTAGGTGGCCAAGTTCTCTAGGGAACCATCTTCAGACAGTTTTTGCCATGTGACCTGGAGCACATCTGTAGAGTTCTTTAGTGTACATCTGTAGTAGGCGTCTCCGCCATATTCAGCTGTTGTATCTCCGTGTGTTATAATCTGGTTCCCCCCAACCCTCACCAGCAAAGTAGATAGTAGCAGGAGATGTAGCACAGATTTTTATCCGTCTTGTATGGCTTCGTTCGGCAGGATCGGCCCATCCTGGAGCTGCATTTCCCCCTGGTGTTGGTCCTGTTGGCATGTGTAGGCCATCCTGGTAATCTGCATTGGATTGCCCATCCATGCCGTAATAGCACAGCCACTGTTCAGCCATGTCTATCCTCTACTTTCAGTGCAGTTGGGGTAGCTAGGATCACCTTAAACAGTCCTTCTCATCTTGGCTGATCCAACTTTCGTTTGAATACTTTCACGTAGACCCAGTCACCAGGCTCGACTGTCCTCAGTTGTTCTGGGAGTTCCACGTCCTTGCTCTCGGCCACAGTTTTTATCTGTTGAAACACAACCTTGTGTATTTGAGTTAGATGTTGCAGATAACATGTTAGTTCTCTTTCACATTGTTCAAGGGGTGGCCCTTCATATGGCCCCCTACGATAGGGAACCGGCATCGGTCTCCCTGTAAGCACTTCATGCGGTGTTAGATGCGTTAGTTGGTTAGCTTGTGTTTGCATAGACATCAATGCCAACGGCAAAGCATCCACCCAGTTAACCTTGTATTGGCTATCTGCCATAATTTTCCTGAGCTTCATCTTTAAGGTACCATTTGTCCTTTCCACAGCCCCCTGAGACTGTGGATGGTACACACCCCCAAACTTTTGTTTGATCCCTAACATCTTTAAGGCTATTTTGAGAGTCTCTGCTACAAATGACGGCCCATTATCAGAACTGATAGTATCTGGTAATCCAAATCTTGGAAAAACCTCTTTGCACAAGAATTTAGCTACTGATCTACAGTCCGGACCTTTCGTCGGGATTGCTTCTATCCATCTGCTGAATCTGTCAACTACCACCAGGATGTATCTGAACCCCTTTACTCGTTCTGTCATGTCCATGAAATCTAACATTAAATGGCGAAACTGTCCTTCTGGTGGTTGGATGTGTGCTATTGGTGCTGAAAATGCTTTCCTTACATTATGCTGTGCACACACCTCACATTCATGCAATGTTCTATCCACCATAGCCGCTAAATATGGCGATCATCATACCTTCTGAAGCCTTCTCAATACCTCCCCCCTCACACAATGGTCCTGACCATGTGCATCACGAATTGCAACTTGTATCAGTGACGTGGGGAGAACAAAGTGGCCCTGCGCGCTGCGCCATAGCCCCTGTGAGGGACCCTCATCTGTTATTTTAACCGCTCCCCTTTGAAGCCATGCAGAGTGTGCATATGGACCTGACTGCTGTTGTGCTGCAATAAGGGATGCTAAGTTTGTTAGGGGTTCACAATCTTCTGCCACTAGCTGTGGTCCCATACACGTGGACGTAGCTATGTGTTTTGCAGCTTCGTCTGCCAAGTTGTTACCCTTGGCAATCAATGAGTTTGTTTTTTGGTGTGCTGCGCATTTGATGATGGCTAGTGCCTTAGGGTGATGTATAGCTTCCAATAGAGCTGATATAGCCTCCCCATGGGTTACTAGGGAGCCATCTGCTCTCAAAAAAACTCTTTGTTTCCAAATGACTCCATGAACATGGCATACTGCGTATGCATACTGTGAGTCTGTGTTAACATTCACCGTTTTGTCTGCAGCCAAATTACATGCCGCAGTCAAAGCCTTAATTTCTGCCAATTGTGCTGAACAAGGCTGAGGCAATTTCAATGTTTGTACTTCTGTAAAGGTATCGTTGGGATGCAACTGTATTATAACATATCCAGTGTGGTTTCCTGTAGCATCCCTGAAACAAGAACCATCTACAAAAAGTGTAAGTTCTGCAATTATAGGCTGGTTATGTAGGTCTTGACGAGGACGTAGGAACACATCTGTAGACTGGACACAATCATGTGGTGTGCCTTCTATAGGCAGCATCATGCGTGTGGCTGGATTAACTATAGTGCATTGTTGAACTGTGAGTTCTGGGGCTGAGAGGATTACCTCATAGCCTGTTCATCTTGCTTGTGTTAACACAAATCTGGGGCTCGTGATCAAAGCGTGCAGCTGATGAGATGTGTACAAAATGGTTGGATGGCCCATTGTGATAGCTGATGCCTTCTGAAAGGCAAAGGCAGCTGCTGCTAGCCCCTGATAGCAGGGTGGCAGACCTGTTTCAATGTTGTCCAATTTGGTACTATAGTATGCTAGTGGTTGCTTACCTGTTGGAGTATCCTGCATTAGTACCGCACATGCATAGCCTGCTTTTTCTGCAACATATAAATGAAAAACATTAGCATAGTTAGGATTACCTAACACTGGTGCTTGTTGCAGGTCGTGTTTTAAAGCCAAAAATGCGCCCTCAGCTTCAGCAGTCCATTGTAACTCAGCTGAGTCTTTTGTTTGTCCTGCAGCACGAATTAGGCCGCGTAGTGGGGCTGTTTTTATTGCATAGTCGCAGATCCACGGTCAACTAAATCCAGTCATTCCCAGGAATGACAGCATGTGGCCCACTGTCTGAGGTTTTGGAGCTTTTGATACTTTTTATTTGTGAGGGAGCGATTGCTCATTTATTGCCACATAGCTATCTTCCTAAATACTCTACCTGTGTTTGGCAAAACTGCAATTTGTCTTTGCTCACCTTATGTCCCCCTCTTGCTAAAGCCTGTAGAACTGAGAGTGAGTCTTGTACACATTGTTCTTTTGTCAGACTACAAACCAGCAGATCATCAACATACTGTAGCACTGTGCTAGTGATGTTTAGATGTTGCAAATCATTGGCTAGAACTCTGTTAAAAATTGATGGGCTGTCCACGTAGCCTTGCGCAAGACGTGTATAAGTATACTGCTGGTTTTTATATGTAAAGGCAAACAAGTATCGTGAGTCTAGATGCAATGGTACACTGAAGAATGCTGAACATAGATCAATGACTGTGTACCAGCAGGCATCATGAGGAATATTAGATAACAGAGTGTGTGGGTTTGGGGCCACCGGCGTTTCTGCGTCTACAATAGCGTTAATGGCAACCAAATCATGTACCAATCGATAATCATTTGAGTGTGGTTTCTTGATAGGAAAAATTGGTGTGTTGCACAGACTTTTTGTTGGTTTTAGCACGCCTGCTGCTACCAAGCCCTTGATAGTGGGTTCTATACCTGTTATTTGATGGGGCTTTAGCAGGTATTGTTTCTTATATGGCAATATGATGCCCTGTTTTGTGTTAATTTGGACCGGCTGTGCTGACTTAACCAGCCCTGCATCTGTTTTATGTTGTGACCACAGCCCCTGGGGTATCTGTAGTAGTAGCACACTGTGTTCTTCGGAGAGTGGCGCTTGAGTAGGAGATCTCTGGCTGAGCAACACTTGGATCCCAGTGCCTTCATCATACGTTCGTAGGGATATTTTCAGATATTGTCCACTGGCAGAGGACTGCACATGGTTTTTTTGAGTTGGTTTCCATGTTGTTATTTGTAAGGCTTCCTTCACCATAGGTCCCATGTCCTTAGCCTTTTTTCCAACTGCAACCATGAGAGTGACATGTGGGGTGGAGTTGGCCACTTGGAACCAATTGCGCAATTCTGGTGGCAGGATGGCTGCTGCTGCAGCTCCTTGTGGTCCTACATAGAGGTCCTGACACACCATGGAGAATATTTTTCCACCCACCAGCTCTTTCCAACATTCTCTGTAATCCGCGTGTTGTTGGGTTTCATCATACATCATAGTACAGTGCAATGGCAGTTGTGGTTCAGATGCAGAGGGCAACTCTCTTTGTACCCACGCTTTCCAGGTGTTCCACTGGTGTATTAGCTCTGAGTTGGGCGTCCACTGAATCCAATATACTACAGGCTGAACATGAGTAGTTGGTTTTTCAAATTCCTTTAGCACTTGGACTGCCATCATGCCTGAAACACTGTCTTTTAAGTCCAATTTGAGACCTGTATGGGTGCAGGTGATAGTTGCCTTTAGTGGACACAGGATGTCTCGTCCCAATAGGTTGATAGGGGTGCTTTCTGAATAGAGTAGGGGTGCTGTTATTGATTTTCCTGATACTATCATATGCACCGGTCGTGTTAGGGGAATTATTTGGGTTATCCCAGAGAAGCCTACAGTTTGGATGGATTGTCCTGAGAGGGGAAGTGAGGAACCTCCACTGCCAATACAGGAGCATGTGGCTCCTGTGTCCACCATGAAGGTGTATTTTCGACTCTGTATCTCAACGACAACAGTGGGTTCTTCTTGTGGTTGTTTTTCAAATTCCTTTAGCACTTGGACTGCCATCATGCCTGAAACACTGTCTTTTAAGTCCAATTTGAGACCTGTATGGGTGCAGGTGATAGTTGCCTTTAGTGGACACAGGATGTCTCGTCCCAATAGGTTGATAGGGGTGCTTTCTGAATAGAGTAGGGGTGCTGTTATTGATTTTCCTGATACTATCATATGCACCGGTCGTGTTAGGGGAATTATTTGGGTTATCCCAGAGAAGCCTACAGTTTGGATGGATTGTCCTGAGAGGGGAAGTGAGGAACCTCCACTGCCAATACAGGAGCATGTGGCTCCTGTGTCCACCATGAAGGTGTATTTTCGACTCTGTATCTCAATGACAACAGTGGGTTCTTCTTGTGGTTGTGTTGAGACGACCGGTGTCATGTGTACCCCCTCTGGCTTCTCTAGGCGCCCCTATTGCCAATCTTTGGCTGGTCCCACCCATGGATTGGTGGGGCAGTCCCTTTGGCGGTGTCCTTTCTGGTCGCACCCCCAACACAACATTTCTTCATCTTGGTTTGGGTCGGACTGGTTTTGGGACTGTGTTTGTCTGTTCATCTGTGGATTTTGTCCTCTTCCTCTTCCTGGGCGATAGTTTCCTCCCCTTGACCTCGGCTGTCCTCTATAGGGGGGCCCTTGATTTACCTGAGGCTGGTTAACATGTACATGAATAGGTGGTAGGGAAGCAGGTGGCGTCACAGGTGTGACTTCAGGCTGCGCTTGGGGCTGTTTGGGCGTCTGGGGTGTTGCAGACTGTTGAGCTAAAGGTTGTTCCACTGCCACTACTGGAGCCTGTATTTTTGCTTTTTCCTTTTTTTGTTTGGAGTGTAGATCATTCAATTGGAGCTGGGTGAGCTTACTAGCCAGGCTTTTATTTACCTCCGCTTCTTTCTGTTTTTCTTTTCTCACATTTTCCACATGATGTACAAGATGTTCAGAAAACAGAGGCCAGTCCATTTTCATTAGCCCTACTACATTATCCAAGCGCTTTTGCACTTCTTGTGGCATGGCTTTCTTTGCCATAACCTTGAACAGGCTTTCAGTTGTGTTCTCGTTCCATGCTCCACCAGTTTCCTCCCTCCATTTATTTTGAAAAGACCTTAGGAATTTTGCAGGACACTTTTCATCCCTTAGCCTCTCTCCCTCCAATTTAGATGAGTCCATCTTTTCAGGGTATTGTTTCCTCAGTTGGGCCCATATTCGGCTCCGATATCCATTGAATCCTAATGGATCGTGGCTGTTTCCTAGCAGCACCGCAGGCATGTGTGCTCCCTTAAAAACTTCTTCTTTAGTAGCAGTTCCTTCCATGTGCATGAGCAATGCTTTGATGTCACCCAAAGCCAAAGTGACTCCTGCTGTGCTTTCTTCTAATGCTGTGATCCACTTATTTGCTCCCTCATTCAAGTCTGGCAGTCTTCCTACTAGACCAATCATGTAACAGAAGGACCACAGAGTATATTGAGGAATCTGGTTTCGACCCTTGGTCACTAATGGCATCTGGCGAAGGGGTGTCTGTTTAGCGTTTGGTCCTGTAGTTTTTCCATTTCGGAGTTGCATATCTAAGGGGCTGGTTGTCCATTCCGCCAATTCTATTGATTCCCCTTGTAATACTCTTGAATGTCTTTGCATCTCTTCCAGTTGTTCCATCTCCTCCAGATGTTCCAGCACCTGCCATTTTTTTTCCAAATCTTTTAGCATTTCTCGTTCTCTCTGCTCTTTCTGCAGACGCTCCTCTAGGCGTTCTTTTGCTCTCGTAAACTCCTCACGTAATATTGCTTGGCGTCTTTTTCCCTCCACTTCATCTTCCACTTTGTGAGCTCCTCTTGGTGATGGGAGCTGAGTCCCCTCACATTTTGGGAGGGAATAAGCACGGGGTGTCATTAGGTCATCAGTTGGGTATCGTCGTTCTGTATATTGTGATTTCTTCTGGCTGCATTCCTCCTTTTTCTGGTTCTGTACAAGTAGGGTGTGTCATCTCTCCGATCCACAGGCTGTCATTTCCTTATCGTTATATGTTGTTCTGGCTTTGTTTGGATCTAATTTGTCCACCAGGGAGCGTATCTTCTGTCCGTAAGTCTCACAGGCATCGAGATGTGCTGTCCTGGCTTTATCTGTATCTAATTCATCCTCCAGGGAGCGTGTAGTTTGCCTGTAAGTCTCATAGGGGTTGTCGAACCGCACACTTCCTCTCTCTTCCTCACAGAGAGAGGAGGCAGCTGATGCCCTTGATGACTCATCACGCGCTGGAAGATCTTGTGTGTCCCAGTTCAATATGAATCGTCCTCTGCTTTAGCTTCTCGTCCCACCAGTGGGCACTGTTTTACTCGTACAGCTTCTTGCTGGGGGGAATATGGAGGTGGCTGGCTTGTTTCCATCGGAGCTGAGGGGGTAATTTGCTGCTTTGCCTCCTTTTTCTTGCTTTTCAAAGCGGGCATCTGTTTTATGTCCAATATATGTTGCTTAGCCGTGTCTCTAAACCATCTGAGCACTTCACGTTCTCTGGCGCGCTTTTCTTCCCTGCTGTTGCTGGTGTCTTTTGCCTTATAGTGTTTGATGTTAGCTTCCACTTCTTTACAGCTGGCGACATCGAAAGTCCCCTTCTCAGGCCACTGAAGGATGCCTGTTGTTCGCTTATGCCACGTCTTCATACAATGTCTTATTTGTTTGACCTGGTCTGGATGCTGTCTTATCACTAACTCCACTGGGGTTAGCAGTCCTCCCACAAAAACCACAGTTGCTAACATCCAAACAGCTATACATACATTAAATATGATCTCATCACATTCATTTCTTTCCACACCATGGTTTTGCTGAGGCATAGCAAACACAAACAACAAAGACAAACAAAAACACTTAACACATATTACACCAGCTACTTGGCCTCTTATAATCTTAAATTTAGACAGGTTAGGTTCAGAGGAATAGATCATTTACCTGGGCGGATCACATCTCCCACACAGACACCACTATTAATTGGCAGATATTAAAAAGGCTCTGCTTACCTCAAGGGCTTTGGGGGCCCGTAGGTCTGGGGGAGGTGAGAGTGCCACCTGGCAAAGGATCCAACTTCCTCCTAGCTGAAGCTCGCCACTTTTGTTGTATCAGATTGTTGCAGAAAAATGTACCTGATCAAAAAACTATCTTTTGAAAATAAAGAGGTCCAAGCAGCAAGGTGTTCTTTAATGCCGGCAAAAAAGGGGAGCAATCAGCACTTTTACAACGAACCAAATCGCTCTTAAGGTTTTTTCTTTGGGGCGTAGTTTTTATTCCCTTGGGTCAGCATAGGTCACACCTATCGTCCACCCTCCCTAATTTTTGACCAATTATTCTGTTACTTTTATCTCTGTCACTCGTTGTTGGTCAAAACTCTTCAAAACAGGTTTTGAGCTGTTTGAGGATATGTACTGGCATATTCAGTTCTACCTGGTTATATCCAATTTTTATATAAGTATTGGGAATCATTTTACACCATTATTGCCAAGTTGTCTTCTGGCCTTTTATTTTTTATAAGTTATTCTAGTCATTTTACACCCTTATTTCTTGATCTCCTCCAGAGAGTATTTTTTTTAAAAGGTGAAGACTTTAATGCAGACCCAAGCAAAGTGACATGTAATACAAACACACTCAAATTTCTCCAGTGTATGATTATGATTCTTCTAGCCTCTATACGTACATTGTGATTAAATATGGTTCATGAGATTATAACTACACCAATACAAATTGTATCACACTAGCCCTTATTGCTTATAAACTTATAAAATCAGTCTGCATAGCTTAATATTGTCTTTAAGCACACCAATGACATTTAATGAAAATACACCACAGTTCCTACAGTCTTTAAAAATAGAATGGGAGGCAGAGCCTTCAGCTATCAGGCTCCTCTCCTGTGGAACCATCTTCGAGATTGCAGACACCCTCTCTATGTTTAAGAGTGGGCTTAAAACTTTCCTTTTTGATAAAGCTTATAGTTAGGGCCGACCAGGCTCACCTTGGATCAGCCCTTAGTTATGCTACTATAGGCCTAGACTGCTGGGGGACTTCCATTGATGCACTGAGCTCCTCTCTTCTCCTCCTCCTCTCCATCTGTATGCATTCATGTGCCATTAATGCATGTTATTAACTTGGCTTCTTCCTCAAAGTTTTTTGTGTTTTCTCGTCTTGCAGGAAACCTTCAGCTACAGACCGACTGCTGTCCAGCTTGATGCTCACCGCTGCTGCCATCATTATTATTACTCATTAGTCATTATTAGGCACTACCTGGAAACACTGAGTCCTTTTACACCAAAACAGTGTTGTAAGAATGAGACTGTAGACATAGAGACATCAAACTCATCAGAGCTTAGGGCTGCACAACATGGTAAAAAAAAAAATCATTTTACGATTATTTTGCAATTACAATAATTGCAATTTTAGTGGGAGCATCATCATTTTCATTTTAACTGGAAAAAAATAGTAAAATGAGGATGATTTCATTCTTGCAGGAGTCCAAACCATTGTGTTCTTTTATGTCTTATGATTTGTAGACTAGGCATCTCTGTAGCTCCACAATATCTCATTTCTAAAGATATACTGTCACATTTAACCTTTAACAAAAAACTGCAGCTGCTGCAATTTGGGTATTGCACTTATCCATATTGTGATATCAATAACATTTTGATTAACTGTGCAGCCCTGGGTGCATACTTCAAGTCAAGTCAACTTTATTGTCAGTTCTATCATATGTACAGGACATGTAGACCCTGCTGGCATATACAAGCACTAAAATACAACAACAAGGGTTTAAAATACTTGGATAAAACAAAAATACTACAAATGTAGAACTACAACTGTATTCAGATGACATCTTTGTGTACACACATGCAAAATAGCTGAGTTAGCTGCTGCTAAGCTAACAATTGCATTGGAAAGGATCACACATTGGCTTGATCAATCATGTCTGAGTCTAAATGTAAACAAGACAAAGGGTATGTTTTTCTCTAAGACTATGGTACAACCTCCTAACACTGATATTCTCATCAAAGGTGAAAAAATTGACATAGTTACTGATTTTAAATATCTTGGTGTGACACTGGATCCAAATTTGAACTCTAAGAAACATGTTTAAAAAACGATTGAAACCATAAAGTTCAACTTACCAAATTTTAGACATATTAGAAACTGTCTCTCTTTGGATGCAGCCAAGATATTTATGCAGCTATGATTCTTTCCCATATGTCTTATTGCATCACATGTTGGGGGCAGGCTGGAGAAACAGCCATAAAACCTCTTGAGTCCTTAAACAAACAAACTCTAAAAACTCTGGACAAAAAGCCAATGCATTTCCATCACTGTAGGGTACTGGGGAAATACAATTTACTGAGCGTTGAGAATTTTAGATTATTTTCAAATTTGTGCCTAGGTTAATAAATTTTAAATGGTTTGTCCTCCTCCACTATGTGACTTTGTCTTCACTTGCTCAGTAAGTTCTATTAGATCCTCCAGAATATCCTCTATACAAGATTGTACCAGACCATTTCATCACACTGCATTTGGGCAGTCAGCTTTCTCTGTGAAAACCACAACTCAGAGGAACGTCCTACCTGATGATATGAAGAACTGCAGTTCAATCAATACATTCAAGGCCAAATTAAAAAATCTACTAAAGACCAATCAGCTGTGTGACCATTGAGTCTAAACTTGATCTATGGTCTTCTAATTAGTGCAGGTAGTCTTGCTTTTAATTTGACAAGTTTACATTATTAATTTCTAATTGACATTGTAGGTGTATGTGATGTGCTGTTGTGTGTAGCTTTGTATTTTGTATTTTGTATGGTGTGTTCTGTGTGTTTTTAGCTTTGTACTGTTTGTTGTTGTGCTGTTGTATGTTTTGATTGTGATATAAATCAGCTTTGAGCTGACTCCAGTGCAGTGCATATTTTATGTTAAAAACTGTACACTGTCCCAATCAATAAATACAATCAATTAGTCAATCAATTACAGAACTATTTGAAGCTTCAACTTGCAGCAGCTTCAGTAGAGCTTCCTCTGGAGCCTCCTTCTCCGATTATTTCTTCAGCTCAAACATGTCCACATCTTTTTCTGATAACAGTAAGATGACTGTAAGAGACCAGAGCTGACCATTGAGCAGGAGACAGTTTATATGTCAGTTTATTTTTCC
This sequence comes from Thunnus thynnus, assembly GCF_963924715.1. Classification (NCBI taxonomy): domain Eukaryota; kingdom Metazoa; phylum Chordata; class Actinopteri; order Scombriformes; family Scombridae; genus Thunnus; species Thunnus thynnus. The sequence continues at coordinate 1,348,586 of NC_089535.1, forward strand.
TGATCTCAGATACAGTTGGATCTCCTTCACTAGAGAACAATCACTCGGTCCATTGGGACAGTAAAACAAATTGATGTGTCTGTCTGGAGATGGATTCTCCCTGATCTTCTTCTTCACATAATTTATTGTTAGCTGACTTCTATAAGTCTGGTTGGTCTGCAGGGAAAGGCCCAGGAGGAAGCGAAATGTTGGTATTGATGGGTGACAGGACCACATACAGAGCTGCCAGAAACTCCACTATGCTCTGATGGACAAAGCTAAACACCGTGTTCCTGTCCTTCTCCATATGATGCTCCTCTTCAAAGATCTGTGAGAACACTTGGGAACACACAAAGACTTCATTGGACTTACTGCTGCCATTTTTTTAGGTCTTCCTCACAGAGGGTCAGGTTGCCTTTTTCCAGCTGTTTAAAAGCCAGTTTTGTAAGTGTCTTAATGTACTGAATGCTTCTTTCTCTGCCATACTTATCTTTCATGTGTTTGATCTGAATCATCAGGAATGCTGTGTACATCTCAGTCAGGGTCTTGGGCAGCTCTCTTCCCTCTCTGCTTTTCAACACATCCTCCAGAATTGTAGCAGTGATCCAGCAGAAGACTGGCATGTGGCACATGATGTTGAGGCTTCCTGATGTCTTGATGTGGGAGATGATTCTGCTGGCCTGCTCCTCATCTCTGAATCTCTTCCTGAAGTACTTCTCCTTCTGTGGGTCAGTGAACCCTCTGACCTCTGTCACCATGTCAACACAATCAGGAGGGATCTGATTGGCTACTGCAGGTCGTGTGGTTATCCAGAGGCAAGCAGAGGGAAGCAGGGTGCCCTTGATGAGGTTTGTCAGCAGCACATCCACTGAGGTGGACTTTGTCACATCAATAGGCAACTTTTCATTAGCACTGAAGTCTAGTTGAAGCAGCTCTCATCCAGTCAATCCAACACAAATAAAAGTTTATATTTACTCTTGTCAAAGTTTGTGTTTCCTGATGTCTGTAATGTTGTGAAGAACGTCCTGTTCCATGTACCTGGTTTCATGGATACATGTGTGAATAAGTTCTGTAAAACTTGCTTCTTTCCTTTGTGAATTCAGCCTGCTAAACGTAAACGAGAATATAAGATGCACATCTTGATTCGTTCTTTTTTCAGCCCAGTATTTTATTTGTATCTGTGTTTGTTGAGGCAGCAAAATTACTTATATTTGTATTCGAATAGAAGTGGAAAGAGGCTTAAAAATCCTGTTTTTTTAAATTATGCTTTTAATTTTAGAAAATTAAAGTGTTACAATAAGTGTACATGAATAAACTACCTTATGAAGGAGGTCCCCACACCGGGTCTCGAATTGGAGTCTCTCAGATCATAGACGACTGTGCTGATTACTGAGCTAAAACTTTACTCGTCGCCTCATTGCAGACAGACCTCTACCTATTTATACACCCATAACACAGAGACAGCACACCATGTAATGTGTAGGGATGAACTTCAAAGGTGACTCTTGCTTTGCACTTTTCATTTTTTGCCTATTTTTTTACAGCCTAACTTTGTGGAAAGGAGAAGGGGAACAACAGGTTATGGAGAGTCCCTTGGGAGCACTTCATGTATGTCAGTAGCTCAGCTTTATCTCTGGGGAACACCCCCAACTCCAGGAGTAATACGAACCGACCAAATGTAACCAACCTGCACATTGGTAAAAACAGACCCAAAAACAAATCATTTTTAAAATATTTGTATGAAACAAATATTCATAAAAAAACACTATTTGTGTTTCGTTGAATAACA